>NW_026562401.1:0-42500 GCF_027474105.1 Poeciliopsis prolifica | reverse complement strand
TCTGTGATGTTATTGATAGTTTCCTTAATTATCTGTGGACAAAGTTAAATAAGTAAAAGCTTTCAAAAAGTAGTGAGAGGTAAATAATAAACGGCCCATTAGCTGATTTGTGGGAACATCACGAGTCTGTTGGGACAATTATTACACTACTAGACGTAGTAAGAATGGCATGCACAAGGCAATGCTATAACATCTCCATTGAGATTAGGTGCAGACTTTGACTAGGCCATTGCAAATCATTTTCCTTTTTGAGCCATCAGTAGGGGCAATTGATGGTGCGCTAGGTTGGTTTTTGTTACTAAATAAAATCAAAATTTTAGAAAAACAGTCTTTGAAAATGTCTGCGCTTGTTATTTATACATTTTGTCTTCTTAGCTTAGTAACTTCAAACACATTTACTTAATTTAACTCAAATTGAAACTGTCCATTTTCTCCTGTTTCCAGTGAACCATTATGTGAAACATCAAATAAAATGCCTACAGATGCAAAAGTCATTGATGAACCTATTTACTTAAATCTGCAGGTATATTTTATCTACAATGATTAGATTTTAAAATCTTCACAGTACTTCAAGGCATATTTAGTAGCTATCTAAAATCAACTTTGATCACATTTTCTCCTTTCATTTTAGACGTCAGCAAATGAGATGGACCAACGAGTGGAAACTGTGGAAAATATTTATGGAAATGTGGACTATACAATTTAGAAAAAAAACATCTGCTTTCATCCTGAAGGGTTGTATTTAGCTTTCAAATGCATATGTGCCATAAGAAGGATCTAAAGTGTCAACTAGATTAAGGATGCACTGGTTTGCAACACATGCATGGAAACTCTGAAGCTTAATAAAAAGGGAACTTAATTCAGCAACGTGACCAATGCAGTCACATTGTATCGGTCACATTGCTAAGAGATTGACCTTTCCACCTTCACTTGACAAAGCTTCAATAATAAAAATAAATAAATAATCCAGAATCTCACACATTTGAAATGAGCTGGCAACATGACGCACTGAGATCGTAATAAATTGTTTTCAATAAGGATTTTCAAGAATCAAGAACTAAAGTCTGCCACCTTCAGGCTCTTTGCTGTCTCTCTGTTAACTAAAAAACAGAAACCTCAGTAATGTTTGTTTTTAAATGGCAATAAAGGTGCTAATTTTACTGTCCAATAATTAGCATTCTGTACATGAAGTTATCTTTATAAAAGATTGTAACCTGATGTAAACTACTGTCAGTCAACATGTTAAAAATGACATTTTTATATATTGCTTATTAAAGGATCAATTTTGAAAATGTAAGCAAATTGTGACGTTTGACATTTTGTAATAGAGCTACAAGAGAAGTATAAATAAATATATACAAGGCAAATTAATGATTTTATATTATTCCTTTTAATTTTAAAGACCTTCAGCTTACAGTTCATGCAAACAAGACATCTGGGTTTAGAATGTTATACTAGACCAATAAAAAAGCAAAAAAATATATAGAAATGTGGGCTTAAAGTTTAATACGCATTTTCAAAATGTGTGTTTCTTTCAATCTGACTAAAAAGTCTCATCTGAACACACACACACATATTTACATGTTAATAATAGTGAACTGTATTCATGAATAAACTCTAGAATTGTAGTTGTGATCAAAATGCAAATACTGTGATGCAGCATTATTTTTTGATTTACATAATAATGTCGACAGTACTTTAAAATCAGGTCTGCTGGCAGGATTTCAGTAACTGCTCTGTTTTAAACAGGACTGCTACTAGTCATCAGTTTGTAATGATTAACTGGTAACCGTGAAATTACAGGGAGATAACAGTTATGCGCTGATCTAATATGCTTCCTCTTACTGCCTTCCTTATTTCTATTACACAATCTTGCAAGTGGAAGCAGCTGAGAATTATCAAATTCTCATCTTGGTTCAGATGCAGCTACCATCCCTGTTTTAGCTCAGTGTCGTGTGGACAGTAACACCACAAGCAGAGCGTGGATCATTTTTATAATTTCAAAGAGTTTAATCAAAAATGCATTTTCTTTTGTTTTGAACACAAAGGCAGGTTGGGCAATTTGTCATAATGTGAGGTTTCCAGGACTTTAAGGCAAACAACAACTACAGACACTCAAACAGTCTTGACAGATTTACTTAACAGTGAAGCGTGTGGAGGGACGTCGATCTGCGACAGCAGGGAGGAATCAGGTCAGCGGAGGAACTGAAAAGAGCGAGCGGTTAAAGAGGGAAGTAATGAGGGGAATGACCGGATCACCTGATGGTGGCTTACGGTCGGTGGGTTGAGGTAGGCAGAGGAAGGCAGAGGAGAGTACATGGGGTTCCAACAGTTGGCGTGGTGTGGTGGTTTCCAGATGGAGGGGTTCCTGCAGGAGACTGAGGGCGGACAGGCAGCAGCTGAGTGGAGGGCGTTATTTACCCAGGTGCAAGGCCCAACGGACCAGCGAGGACCAGATCCTTCAGGTGAGTCTGTCCCAGAGAGTGTTCAGAGCAAAGACTACTTGGGAAGGAGTCAGAACAAGGAGGACACTGGGAATACAGCACTGATAGCTACAGAGTACCACAGTAGAAGCAGAACCATCTGGCATCTGAATCAGGGAAGCTGCTCCTCTTTAAGGACCTTGCAGATTAGCGGTGATGAGTAACAGCTGGATACCATCAGCCTGCTGCCCTGCGAAGGAGAAGAAAACCACTCCCCTGCAGACCCCAACACAGCTAACATCATTCAGAGTATTAAAGTAAAAAAAGGGCTCTAAAATGACCATTTGGTGTACACTCATCGATCCTCAAAGGCAATACACGAAAAGCATTACCTGATATGCTTTATTACTGCCAGCAGCAACAGTAATATGTTGCTGCTGGCAGACGATCTGACGCCTGCATTTGTAGGAAGCATCAAAATATAAAATAGGCCATTGTTATAAGAGTTCTTAGATTTATTTACTTATTTGGATTTATGTTTGTTAGTTTTGTTGGCATAATCACTTGATTAGAAGTAAGGACTACATCATAAATTGGTCTCAGACCCATTCGCAGGAGAAACATACAATAAATATAAATTTTAAAAAATCATTACAACTTAGTCTCACTCGTGATGTTCACATTTTGATTGAAGAAGAAATTTGATTTGGAAAATAATAGTGTGTGCACACTCTTCAATGTGGATGTGGCCAGCATTCAAATGTATATGAATCAGACGTCAGTTTTCTTACAAAAAATATTAGTAAAACTAATTTTATATTTCCTCTATTTTTGTATTTTCTAGTCACTGTGCTGATGTAACCTGATAGACTCAGGTTACATAGAAACCTGCAGATTCTATTTAAGTATTTTTCAGTTATTGCTACAGTAAAAGTAAGAAACATGAGAATCTTTCACTTGGACTGTTTGTTCATTTTCTGCATTTAGAGTTTGAATGTTACAACTTCTGAGTCAAAATGAAGCATATGAGGAATCTACTGCTTGCAGCCAATCATAAAGTGCTACTGCGTTAAAATGTCTCATTTTCAACGTTTGAAAAGTCACAACAAACTGCAAAAGTTCAAGCCCTGCAGCTACTAATGTTTCAAAATGTACATTGTGTACTTGTTATAATAATTTAGATAGGCGGTAACTTACACTGCATTTTTTTTTCTTTCATTCTGCATTGTTTTGTGAGTATGTTGATGCTTGAAATGGATTATACAATGGTTAAAATAAAACTGCTTGCACCCTTTGGCATTTGCAAAACACTGTTGTTTTAAGCGTAGGCTCAGTCGATAAGTTCTGTGACGTTCGATTTTCTTTTTGCTTGTTTTACCTCACTCTTTAGCTCCCTTAATTCAATTGACTGATTAGCCTTGGGACAGCAAGTGCTGCTTACTATGTTTCCCTGTTCTCACTATTAGGAGGCAGCTATATCAAGCAACTTATTTTGCATATCACCAAGTGAAACAGAACAACTTAAGAATTAAGTTCTGCTTTCTCAAGAATTCTTGCATCTATTCAAAACGACAGGAAGACGTGAAAAGAAGCACAGCCTGAATATGGTAGTCAGCACACCCACGTGTATGTGCGACAGTATAGCTTACTCGCATTCATAACATTTATTGTCTACAATTTCAAGTTCAGTGTTATTGTAGCTGCGCATGAAATGAACAGTAAAAATGTGAATCTGCTGATTCTCTTCTACAACACAACAGTAAAACCGATGTCAATGGCAACACTGAATGTTTAGGAGGAAAGTAGAAGAAAAAAACTATTAGCAACACTCGCACACTCTGAGGTGTGCTTTAATTTTGTCATCAATAACTATAAAACAGCAAAGCTCTTCTTGCATGAATGTTGCTTACATCTTGTAAACAGGGAAGGAGGTAAAAAGCAAACAGACCAGAGGTAATACAGGCAATAAAGGTTCAAGCAAATATAGATTAAATATATATATATAGATGCACAAACTGATGCATAAGGTAATTTTCAGTTGTTGAGGATATAACTTTATTAATCCCCAAAAGGAAATAACAGTTGGCATAGCAGCCTAAGAAATAGAAACAAAATAAAACAATGTATAATCAGGAATATTATTTTGGTGATGTGATGTTGTGGAGCCAGATGGCACGAATGAGCCACCGATCTGCTGAATGAGTCCGTGGCTCTAGGAGCTCCTTTGCTGCCTACGCTCAGAGGGATTGTCCATGAAGGCCTTTAACATCCCGCTCACCCTTTGCTTGGTCACTCCCTTCACACTGCCCATTTCTGGTGGCATTCCTTTCCAGCTTACTTAGCTTCTTGATGATGTGTGACCCATTGCCCCCTCCCTAGCACACCAGAACACACAAAAAAAATCCTTCTTAAAATGGGTGTGGGCCTTCTGCTCAAATTGTATTAAGCTGGAGGTGATAACTCTCACATCATCCAGTGAAGCCCTCAATCAAGTCCCTGTCTTCCTCCTCCCTGTCATCTGTAGTGCAGCCAAAAATACAGGGGCCATCTGACAACTTCTGTAGGTTGTTTGTTCCAGAGCTGAAGCGAAAGTCAGAGATGGAGAGTGTAAAAAGAAACTGTTGTAATACACTTCCCTGGGGTGTGCCCTTGTTGTTCACCACAACATCAGAGAGAGAGAGAGACGTGCAGCCTGACACACTGCGGCCTGTTAGTGAGGTAATCAGTAATCCAGGCCCGCTGGTCTCATAGAGAGGATGGTATAAGAAACAGAAAAGCATCATCCTCACTGTGATGTGTGGTTTATCTGGGTGGCATAAGCTCTGTGAAGTATCATCTTCAAGTCGGACTACACAGGATCCAGGCAGTCACTCATCACAGGCCTGAAGTGCTGCAGTCCCTCCACTGTCTGCATTTGATGATAGTGCCACAGGCCTGAAGTTGGAAAGGTTTCTGTCCCTTTTATGGGACAGAAACATCCCAGAACGTCTCCCAAATCTCCAGCACCTTCTTCAGCTTCAATGGCTGGTCAAAGAGATGTTGTAACGCTGTTGTCAAACACTCAGCTCACACCTGGAGGACCCTTGGATGGATGTCATCCGGTCCGGATTCTGGTCAGCTGTCACCTTACCTGACTGGTTGATCAACAGAAATTAGTGGGGCTTTTTCAAGAAGTATGTCTTTTTTTATGGTAACATGTCTCAGCCTGTTTCCCAGAAAATATGAACAACATAAAGTTTGTGAGATAATTTGAACTAAATTGAGGGTGATAAGATTCTACTGAAGTTAATAAAAGAGTATGAACCCAATTGTATCAATTCAGGCTTTTCTTCAAGGTCCACAGTCTGTTTCCCGTGAGTACACTGTGCACACGCACACCCCCACACACACGGCTGTGTGTGGGTGTGTGCGTGTGTGTGGGTGTGTGCGTGTGCTCACACACACATATTAAATGCACCCACACTGTTGGACAGATTGTGCGGAAAATTGTTTCATTTTGTAATCTCCTGTGTGTGTCACATAGTGAACCTAACAGTCAGGGTTGAACAACATCATCATTAAATGAATACACACAAGAAATACACCACATCTAAAATATTCTGATTTTTGCTGCTACTTTTGTGGCCAGGGTTTAATGTAAATACATAATGTGTGTGTTAGTGTGTGTAGAAAGAACTGGTCAGCAAATATATTGCAAGACTGGCCAATAAATGCTTATATTTTCCTCCCTACTAGTTAATGAGAAGGGTGTAGGTTATTTTTTTTTTCTTAAACTATTATTTTTTCTTACCATGTCAATAAAGAAAATGACTTTATACTATGAAAAAATATAATTATTCCACATTGCTGTTACTCCTTGAGAGATGCCTAGCTCATTGGTTCTCAGAAACAAAATTGGTTAAATGAAATTGCCTCGAACCCAGCCTGCCAGTTTTGTGAGTGAAATTAGTTTGAGGCTTAATTTTTTTTAAGTGAAAAAAGTGTTTGTCCTCACCACGATGCTCTTTCCTGCAAAATTCCATTTCCAGATTATGATTTACTGGAAAATGAAGAAGCGTAAAAATGTAACACATGGTAGCACTGTAACCAGTGCTTCCAGTTTGTGTTGCAACAGTAAGCCGTTCTTGTGACGTTTCCTTCATTTTGACCAATCACACTCTGTGCAGTACTTTGGTTTAAAAAAATATATAACAGGCCACCAACTAATATCAAACCAGCTGCTATTGAAATCCACATGACAATTATTGTCCAATAATAGATTGACATCAAAATTATAAGTTTGACTTTATGTAAATCCCTCCAACTCATTTAAGTCCACAATACATTTTACCGTTTTATACAGACAAGGTTTGGACTTGGGATTATTTTTCACTCCAAAAAGCAACAAGTAAACATTTGTTATAATCAAAGTACTGGAAACGGTGAAATCCACATAAAAATGCAAAACATGCTGAATCTTCAAAGAAATAGAGTGCAACAAAAAAAGATGAGAGTGGAAAACGACCAAAAGCTCTGATTGATGTTACAAACACCTTGTTGGGTCCAACCAAGAACGAGAAACATGTAAATTATAAAGTGGCCAAATAGTAAATTTTCAAACAAAGAAACCACAATAGTGGTGTGGGTGTCTGTTTAGTAGTTGAAAGCTGTGAGTTTAATGTCAGCTTCCTACTGTGATATATTGATGTGCCCATGGGCAAGGCATGTGTGTGATTGGGCCTGTGTATGAAGTAATTGATATGACTAGAAAAGTACCATATCAATTGAGTCAGTTCATAAAAATGTGACTTTTTTGGCACCATAATTATGAGCTAAATCCTTAACATGTTCAACATGAAGACAATCAGTAAAATTCTATGTTTCATATTGCATTTGAACATTTATCTGGATAACCGCACTGACCAGCAATATTTTCCTACAACGTCTCCCCCTGGGTAATTCATGGGACTTGTCAAGGATTGTTGGGGTCTTTTTTCCCTGAGCACACTGTGCACACACACCCACACACACACAAGGTCAATGCCCTTAGCATTAACCTTGGCTGAGGCTCCATCGTTTTTAATGAGGATCACAAAAGTACAGAAGTCCAGGCAGCACAGGTGAGCAATGAGACAAGGAACTCAGACGCTGGTAGCACTGGAAACACACACAACTGGAACGGGACAAACAACGAACGAGGAAACCACAACAAGGATCCAGTAGGGAAACAGAGACACAGGTGAGTATAAATACACTGAGTGTAATCAGGGGAAACGAGGGACGTCTGAAAATAACCAAAGGTTAGACGATGACACACAGAAAACCACGTCCTCACAGGACTGATGAAAAATACGAATATTCCAAAGATTTGATATGATGTCAAGCATTATTATATTTAATTGCTCCACACCTGATGCTGGGTACACCGCGATGACTTTCAGGAAGTTAAGACCACATTGTTGCAGAGTTTTAGTTGATCTGCTACATTTATTTTTTTCTCCATCTAAAATTTGCTCCTGTAAGATGTAAAAACAACTCTACATAATAATCAGCTTATGACGTGGGGAACGTTTGATTGTAACAATTTCTGACTTCAAGGTCTAAATTTTTGCTTTATAAGCACAAGACTCACCCTCATCACAAAATAGGACAAAATAGGACAGAGACATGATCTTTGGCTTGAAAAGGTTCAAATCTTACAAGATTTAATTTCAGTCAAAGCTTCAAGGTGAGTGGATCATTACTTTGAAGATTAAGAAGAATTCACTAAAGACTTTAATATATTTTTATTAATTTTTATGTTGATTTTTTTTAGACTTCTCGTCAGCTAATAATGGAGCTGAAATTGTGGCTCCCGATTCTGATGGTTTTTGGTAAGCTTCACCTTAAAATGACAATCCATGGAATATCATCGTTCTATCACTGTCTACTTGCTGAAAAATATTTAACGCTTCATTGCAGGGATGGCTGAATCTCTAGGCACGAGCAAGGACTGGTCCATAAAAGTGCCATCAAAAATCCCTGTTCTTCAAGGCTCATGTGTGGTCATTCCCTGTACGTACGTTTACCCCCGAATAGATAGCATGTCGAAGACATGGAAGGGATACTGGAAGAGACGGGGCACAGTTGTTGCATCAAATTTCCCCAATTTGAAACTAACGCGTGAGTTCAAACATCGATCCAGAATTAGAGGAACCCTTCAAAGCGGCAACTGCACCTGGCAGCTGAATCGTGTCAGAACAACCGACACTGGTCCGTTTCACTTCAAAATTGAAATCCCACAACATAAAAGCCACAGTTTCTCAAAAAATAAGGTCACCCTCAATGTCTTCCGTGAGTATATTAGAGACCTTTTCAGTAATTCTACACCATTTACTTTAAGATAGTAAAACATGTTTGAATAACTATTTAACAAGTGATTTTGTGAAAACTGTTTATTGTACAGGAGTTCCTGAGCCGCCCATCATGTCTGTTGCAATCCAACGTAAAGTGACCGCCACCTGCAAAGTTACTCATGTCTGTCCATCATCTCCTCCCAAATTCTCCTGGAGCCACTATGGAAAGATAAAAACGAAGTCAAAAAAGCTGAATAAATGGTTGTGGTCAACAACGTCGACTCTCACCTTTATCCCTCACAAACACGACTACAACAAGCCTTTAAACTGCAGCGTGTTGTTTAAAGGCAATAAGACTACAAAGGGCTCTGTGCTTCTCATCAAGTAGAGTGTCAAGTGAAACTAAATACAGAGTACTAAATTGGAGCAATATTTTTAGAGCTATCTGCCATGATGACAAAGTGATTTTGCAGAAAAAGGCCTGAATTAGTAAAAAAAATGTATAGGGACAAGAAATGCTTATTGTTGCATGCTTTGATTCATATTACCTTTTGAGTTTAACTTTACCTAAATCTTTCAAAAATGTGTTGGAGGCACAAATGTTAGAATTCTTTTTTTTTTTTTTACCTTTGATGATTTTCTAATAGGTTTTATGGATTAATTTTGTTTAGCTGTTTTCTTTTACTCTTCATAAACTGCAAGATCATACACTGACTATTAAATATACATCATAGTCCAAAGTCTACAAGTTTCCTTGTTTCTTTGTATTAAAGCTTTCATCAAAGTGCTAAGATTATGACATTTTTGTGTTTTTTCTCTCTTAACTTTTGTCTCAATTATCTGGAATGTGTGAAATAGGAAACTGTTGTGGCAGCAGCCTCCCATTTGTGGTGAATGGAGAACATGGGGTATTTAATTTAGCACTTCAAATGGGCCACCAAGAACCTTCATCATCAGAAGAACTGCACAAATAGCAACTAAAGTAATAGTATTATTCTCTTTAAATCTACATTGCATGGTTCATTGGGTAACTTTTACTGTTCCTCACGAAGAAAATGTGGATAAAATATATATGGGAACATTAACTTTTTTCTATTAACCATATTATGATAGTTTTTCTCTTTCAAAGGTTGAGAAAATGACTTGATGCACTATATTTAAGTCCATTGTCAACTCCACTGTCAAAAAGAAAAGAAGGGAAGTAAAATAAAAATAAAAATTACTCTGCCCTTATTTTTGGCATTTTCCATGGTTTTGAATCACAGTACACACTAGTCATGCATAGCTCACTATTTGCCATGATTAATGGTTGTAGAGATGTACAAAGTACAAAGTCCAGGCAGCACAGGTGAGCAATGAAGCCAGAAACTCAAAACACTGGAAGCACTGATAAGTAGGAGAATGACACGATTTACGAAAGCAAAGACAGGCATCTGACGGGGAAACACAGTCAGAGGTGGAAATTAAAAATTTTCCCCACCAGCCACAGCAGCTAGTAGAGAAACATTTTTACCGGCCAATCAGTCATGTCACCAGCCACAGGTTTTTTTTTTTCTTTCAATTACAAACCCCACAAGTACAAGCAAATTATCGGAAATGTATGATTTATTCTTAACTCTATGAAAACCAATTTACTGAAAATAAGTTTACCTTACAGATGTACATATACATGTTGTAGTGCAATAAGTTAATTTGAAGTAATTACTATCGGCAAACATTAACTACACCACCCTAACATTCTTGCAATTGTATGATGAACATTTCCACATTTTGGCAACGACCCTCCCTCATAGTATTTATTAAAGATGTGTCCAGTCAGTTTTAATATATTTTTAAATTGGATCAATAGTTGTTTTCTAACAGTTTTATTTGCTTTTCTGAATGGGGTTTTGTGCTTTTTAGCTTTTCTCATAGTTTTTCTGACCTGCCCCGTCTCCTATCGGTTCATTTGCTTGGACTCCGGTTAGCTGGAATGGCATTAATTATCAAACTTAGAGGGGAGGGGCGGTTTCATTGGATAAGCCCAATGAAAGCAACCAATGGGCTGTCGCGGTTGACAAATTTTTTTTTGTTAAATTATGACAGTGTAGGCCCGCTAGATATGGAGTAATGATCCACTCACCTTGAAGCTTTGACTGAAATTAAATCTTGTAAGATTTGAACCTTTTCAAGCCAAAGATCATGTCTCTGTCCTATTTTGTCCTATTTTGTGATGAGGGTGAGTCTTGTGCTTATAAGTCAAAAATTTAGACCTTTAAGCCAGAAATTGTAACAATCAAACGTTGCCCACATCATAAGCTGATTATTATATAACTCTTTTTGTACATTTTACTGGGAACAAATTTTAGATGGAGAAAAAAATAAATGTAGCAGATCAACTAAAACTCTGCAACAATGTGGTCTTAACTTCCTGAAAGTCATCGCGGTGTACCCAGCATCAGATGTGGAGCAATTAAATATAATAATGCTTGACATCATATCAAATCTTTGGAATATTCGTATTTTTCATCAGTCCTGTGAGGACGTGGTTTTCTGTGTGTTATCGTCTAACCTTTGGTTATTTTCAGATGTCCCCCATTGCAACAGACACAAAGAAAGGAGTCATCTGTAATCATAACTTAAAATGTTCACATATTTACTTCTGCTAGAGTATTTTACAACAAAAGCTGATTTATGCTACACATATACAAAATAAAGCATTTTTAATTTGCCTCTATGTCAAAAGTTCCTCCAGCAATAGGTTTGATGCTTCTTGTAAGAAAATAATTGAAGAAAGACGCCTGAGCCTCTGCAAAATGATGAGGGTGAAGACGTCTCATCTTGATTTGACAACAATCTCCCCTGGAAAATATTTCTCCCACACGGCTGTTGTCTGCTTCACATTACTTCTTGCTTTATGAGTCGAACATTTAACATTGTCAATAAAGAATTTATCAATAAAGTATGCTGTTTGATTCAGCTGATATGGACGGCAATGCCAAATGCAAAAACGAGTTTGAAACTTTTCAGTTTTCTTTTTGAGTAACAGATGTTGACGTTTTGAAAAATTTCACTGAGCTTCGTAGCAACTTCCCTTTCTGAGTTAATTCTGAACACACTTATATGCACAACTGTGGGTTTTTCCACACTTGACCAAAAGTGCATGCCCATCAACAACCACACTTTCTTCGTTTATTATTGAACAGTCATATTGTTTGACTTATCTGCACTTAAGAAGCTTGCAGGTCAACAACTACAGGATCATCATTTGATCCTTTTAAACTACTTTGTTAGAATAGTTTTACTTTTAAACACGTTAAACAGATATCACAATCTTACAACCAAAAGAGGAAATTCTAAAGATAGCAACACTCCCACAGTATGTTGAAACTAGATAAGTCCTACCACTTGAATAATAATAAAAAATACACTTAGGTACATTTTTATAACAGTTTAATAGCCATTATTGATACATGCATTTACAAGACTTATTTGGAAATGTTATAGCTGCAAGCAAAAGTGCCTTATGAGGCACTCTAATGTTTGGATTATGTGTAACCCAAATATATACAGAATTAATTTCCTTTATTTAACCTGGTTAACACAGTTGAGATGTAGATTACATTCGCACAACGGATCTGCACAGAACATCTGCAACACACATCTAAATAGTTACACAGAACAAACTTAAAATATAATTAGACCATTAATTACACACCAGAATATTAATATTTTTCGTCAAGCTGGTAAACAGGCTGCAGCTTTTCCTTTATTTGTTAGACATTGGCATATATTTGATCATCCCAGTCAGTCTGAAAAACAAATACAACATAAAATTATTGTATTTGCTTGTGAATTTGAGAAAAATTATTACCCCAACATTTCCATACATATCTCCATTCATATAAAAACTAGAAGAATGTGGATCATCACAAATCTTGTACCTCGGTAGACAATTCAGATGTTTGAAAATAATTATAAGTAAGATGAGAAGTTTGCTTGGTGAGTGATGAGGATTTTTTTAGGCCTTCTCTTTGGGTTCCTGACGTCTTTGTGTCGTCATGGCAAACGTCTAATCCTGAAGTGTCTCTAGGTTTCCCCCTGCTGGCCAAATAAAGGTATGATTTTAAAATTATAGTTATACTTTTAAAATATTTAGACATGACTGTGTACATAGAATCCTCTTAATGCTATTGTCTCCTTAAGGTTAACTTGGGTCAGAAAAAAGATTATAAACTGTTGTTTAAATCCATTTAGGCTCTACAGGCTTTTCCTTAATGATAATCGAGGACATCTCCTATTTCAAAAATAGTAGCCAAATTAAAACCCTTCAACATTTTTTCTGAATTGTCAACAGGCAGACTATCATCCAATCAATACCCAAATATTTAGAGGATCATACTTTATAATAAAACATTGAGCTGGACAGGCCGTGAAACATTTTTTCCCTCGTCGTTGATAGCGGCACAATATATTGCTCCTATTGTTCTAGAAACTTTTGACACTATGTAGAGGTTTCCCTGACAGAACTCATAGCGGCTGACAGGAAGGTGAGCCTCACTGGAGCAAATGAGATCCACAGATTCTCCCTCCTTTATGTCGACCTTGGACTCAACGGTGCATCTGCATGAATATAAAAACCCTTGCCATAGTAGATGTATCATTTGTGACGGCGTCTGGTACAACAGTGTCATAAAAAAGTAAACTCACAGAAATTGTTCTCCTCATTTGGTAGTTCAACTTACAGACAGTGTAGAGGCAAACAGCATTTTAAAAACATGTCATGATAATATGGTAATATAGCATCACGAAACAAAATTACAATCAATCAATGAAAGTTGGTTCATGTTGCCTTTCTTAGCTCACAATGTTTCGGTGGTGAACTAGAACATTAAATCTGGCTGAATGAATTTGAACTAGTTCTTGTTTAGGATGAACTGGCAATACATTGGCATGCATTTATTGATAAATTATGTACAAAACAGTAAATTCTTAAAAACCATCATGCAGCAAAATGCAACTTTGCAACACCATCTCTTCATGTTAAGGCTCTAGCCGTAACATGTTTAAGGAAAAGCAATAAAAATATATATTCCTTTTTGCATTTTAACATATGGGACTGAGAAAAAATATCAACATTCCAAAGATTTGATCTGATGTCAAGCATACCTATATTTAATTGCTCCACTCCTGATTCTGGGTACACTGCGCTGACTTTCAGGAAGACGTCAAGAAGGATACTTTTACTCATTTTACACCATAACCGTTTTATTCAAACACAACATTGTTGCAGACTTTATTTAATGAATGTGCTACATTTATTATTTTTTTTCTCCATCTAAAATATTTTTTCTGGAAAAGGCACACTAAAAGTAACATAATAATCAGCTTATGATGTGGGGAAAGTTTGATCGTAACAATTTCTGGCTTCAAGGTCTAAATTTTTGCTTTATAAGCACAAGACTCACCCTCACCACACATTTGGACAGAGGCATGACCTTTGGCTTCGAAACGTTGAAATCTTACAAGATTTAATTTCAGTCAAAGAAACTTCAAGGTGAGTGGATCATCATTAAGAATAATTCACTAAAGACTTTTATGTTTTTATTAATCTTTATGTTGATTTTTTTAGACTTCTCGTCAGCTAATAATGGAGCTGAAATTGTGGCTTCCGATTCTGATAGTTTTTGGTAAGCTTCGGCTTAAAATGGCAATTCATGGAATATCATCGTTCTATCACTGTCTACTTGCTGAAAAATATTTTGTGCTTCATTGCAGGGATGGCTGAATCTCTAGGCACGAGCAAGGACTGGACCATAAAAGTGCCATCAAAAATCCCTGTTCTTCAAGGCTCATGTGTGGACATTCCCTGCAGATACAAGTATCCTAAGACGAAAAAAATATTGAACAGGTGGCGGGGATTCTGGAAGAGAGGGAACACGCTTGTTGCATCAAGTTTCCCCAGTTTGAAGCTAACGGATGAGTTCCACAAGCGAACCAGAATGTCAGGTTACCTTCAAAGCGGCAACTGCAGCTGGCAGCTGTTTGGCGTCAGAAAATCTGACACTGGACCGTTTCACTTCAGAATCGAACATCCAGATCATACAATCTACAGTTTCTCAAAAAATAAGGTCACCCTCAATGTCTTCCGTGAGTATATTAGAGACCTTTTCAGTAATTCTACTCCATTTGCTTTAAGATATTAAAACATGTTTGAATAACTATTTAACAAGTGATTTTGTGAAAACTGTCGATTGTACAGGAGTTCCTGCGCCTCCCGTCATGACTGTTGCAGTCCAAGATAAAGTGACCGCCACCTGCACAGTTACTCATGTCTGTCCATCATCTCCTCCCAAATTCTCCTGGAACCACTATGGCAAAAGGGAAACAAAGTCAAAAATACAAGCAAATAAATGGTTGTGGAAAACAACGTCGACTCTCACCTTTACCCCTGAAGAATCCGACTTCAACAAGCCTATAATCTGTACGGTGACATTCTTCGGCAGGAAGACGACAAAGGGCTCTGTGATTCCCGTCAAGAAGAAGAGTAACTAAATATGGAGTAAATATTTAATTAAATTAGAGCAATCTTTTTAGAGCTATCTGCCATGATGACAAAGTGATTTTACAGAAAAGTTCAGAATTAGTAAAACTACAAAAAAAATACAAAAACAAAAAAAAACATTTAGAGAGACAAGACATGATTATTGTTGCATGCTTTGATTCATATTACCTTTTGAGTTTAACTTTACATAAATCTTTAAAAACATATTGGAGGGAAAAAAAGTTAATATTAATTTTTTTAACCTTTGATGATTTTCTAATAGGTTTTATGAATTAATTTTGTTAATTCTTTTCTTTTATTCTTCATAAACTGCAAGATCATGACTATTAAATATACATCATACTCCAAAGTCTACAAGTTTCCTTGTTCCTTTGTATTAAAGCTTTCATCAAAATGCTAAGATTGTAACATTTTTGTGTTTTTTCTCTCTTAACTTTTGTCTCAATTATCTGGAATGTGTGAAATAGGAAACTGTTGTGGCAGCAGCCTCCCATTTGTGGTGAATGGAGAACATGGGGTATTTAATTTAGCACTTCAAATGGGCCACCAAGAACCTTCATCATCAGAAGAACTGCACAAAAAGCAACTAAAGTAATAGTATTATTCACTTTAAATCTACATTGCATGGTTCATTGGGTAACTTTTACTGTTCCTCACGAAGAAAATGTGGATAAAATATGTATGGGAACATGAACTTTTTTCTATTAACCGTATTATGATAGTTTTTTCTCTTTCAAATGTTGAGATAACGACTTCATTCATATAAAAACTAGAAGAATGTGGATCATCACAAATCTTGTACCTCGGTAGACAATTCAGATGTTTGAAAATAATTATAAGTACGATGAGAAGTTTGCTTGTGTGAGTGATGAGGATTTTTTTAGGCCTTCTCTTTGGGTTCCTGACGTCTTTGTGTCGTCATGGCAAACGTCTAATCCTGAAGTGTCTCTAGGTTTCCCCCTGCTGGCCAAATAAAGGTATGATTTTAAAATTATAGTTATACTTTTAAAATATTTAGACATGACTGTGTACATAGAATCCTCTTAATGTTATTGTCTCCTTAAGGTTAACTTGGGTCAGAAAAAAGATTATAAACTGTTGTTTAAATCCATTTAGGCTCTACAGGCTTTTCCTTAATGATAATCGAGGACATCCTATTTCAAAAATAGTAGCCAAATTAAAACCCTTCAACATTTTTTTTGAATTGTCAACAGGCAGACTATCATCCAATAAATACCCAAATATTTAGAGGATCATACTTTATAATAAAACATTGAGCTGGACAGGCCGTGAAACATTTTTTCCCTCGTCGTTGATAGCGGCACAATATATTGCTCCTATTGTTCTAGAAACTTTTGACACTATGTAGAGGTTTCCCTGACAGAACTCATAGCGGCTGACAGGAAGGTGAGCCTCACTGGAGCAAATGAGATCCACAGATTCTCCCTCCTTTATGTCGACCTTGGACTCAACGGTGCATCTGCATGAATATATAAAAACCCTTGCCATAGTAGATGTATCATTTGTGACGGCGTCTGGTACAACAGTGTCATAAAAAAGTAAACTCACAGAAATTGTTCTCCTCATTTGGTAGTTCAACTTACAGACAGTGTAGAGGCAAACAGCATTTTAAAAACATGTCATGATAATATGGTAATATAGCATCACGAAACAAAATTACAATCAATCAATGAAAGTTGGTTCATGTTGCCTTTCTTAGCTCACAATGTTTCGGTGGTGAACTAGAACATTAAATCTGGCTGAATGAATTTGAACTAGTTCTTGTTTAGGATGAACTGGCAATACATTGGCATGCATTTATTGATAAATTATGTACAAAACAGTAAATTCTTAAAACCATCATGCAGCAAAATGCAACTTTGCAACACCATCTCTTCATGTTAAGGCTCTAGCCGTAACATGTTTAAGGAAAAGCAATAAAAATATATATTCCTTTTTGCATTTTAACATATGGGACTGAG
This sequence comes from Poeciliopsis prolifica, assembly GCF_027474105.1. Classification (NCBI taxonomy): domain Eukaryota; kingdom Metazoa; phylum Chordata; class Actinopteri; order Cyprinodontiformes; family Poeciliidae; genus Poeciliopsis; species Poeciliopsis prolifica. The sequence continues at coordinate 25,237 of NW_026562401.1, read as the reverse complement.
AAAAAATATCAACATTCCAAAGATTTGATCTGATGTCAAGCATACCTATATTTAATTGCTCCACTCCTGATTCTGGGTACACTGCGCTGACTTTCAGGAAGACGTCAAGAAGGATACTTTTACTCATTTTACACCATAACCGTTTTATTCAAACACAACATTGTTGCAGACTTTATTTAATGAATGTGCTACATTTATTTATTTTTTTCTCCATCTAAAATATTTTTTCTGGAAAAGGCACATTAAAAGTAACATAATAATCAGCTTATGATGTGGGGAAAGTTTGATTGTAACAATTTCTGGCTTCAAGGTCTAAACTTTTGCTTTATAAGCACAAGACTCACCCTCACCACACATTTGGACAGAGGCATAGTCTTTGGCTTTGATACGTTGAAATCTTACAAGATTTAATTTCAGTCAAAGAAACTTCAAGGTGAGTGGATCATCATTAAGAATAATTCACTAAAGACTTTTATGTTTTTATTAATCTTTATGTTGATTTTTTTAGACTTCTCGTCAGCTAATAATGGAGCTGAAATTGTGGCTTCCGATTCTGATAGTTTTTGGTAAGCTTCGGCTTAAAATGGCAATTCATGGAATATCATCGTTCTATCACTGTCTACTTGCTGAAAAATATTTAACGCTTCATTGCAGGGATGGCTGAATCTCTAGGCACGAGCAAGGACTGGTCCATAAAAGTGCCATCAAAAATCCCTGTTCTTCAAGGCTCATGTGTGGACATTCCCTGCAGATACAAGTATCCTAAGACGAAAAAAATATTGAACAGGTGGCGGGGATTCTGGAAGAGAGGGAACACGCTTGTTGCATCAAGTTTCCCCAGTTTGAAGCTAACGGATGAGTTCCACAAGCGAACCAGAATGTCAGGTTACCTTCAAAGCGGCAACTGCAGCTGGCAGCTGTTTGGCGTCAGAACAACCGACACTGGTCCGTTTCACTTCAGAATCGAACTTCCACAACATAAAAGCAACAGTTTCTTAAAAAATATGGTCACCCTCAATGTCTTCCGTGAGTTTATTAGAGACCTTTTCAGTAATTCTACACCATTTACTTTAAGATATTAAAACATGTTTGAATAACTATTTAACAAGTGATTTTGTGAAAACTGTCGATTGTACAGGAGTTCCTGCGCCTCCCGTCATGACTGTTGCAGTCCAAGATAAAGTGACTGCCACCTGCACAGTTACTCATGTCTGTCCATCATCTCCTCCCAAATTCTCCTGGAACCACTATGGCAAAAGGGAAACAAAGTCAAAAAAACCAGCAAATAAATGGTTGTGGAAAACAACGTCGACTCTCACCTTTACCCCTGAAGAATCCGACTTCAACAAGCCTATAATCTGTACGGTGACATTCTTCGGCAGGAAGACGACAAAGGGCTCTGTGATTCCCGTCAAGAAGAAGAGTAACTAAATATGGAGTAAATATTTAATTAAATTAGAGCAATCTTTTTAGAGCTATCTGCCATGATGACAAAGTGATTTTACAGAAAAGTTCAGAATTAGTAAAACTACAAAAAAAATACAAAAACAAAAAAAAAACATTTAGAGACAAGACATGATTATTGTTGCATGCTTTGATTCATATTACCTTTTGAGTTTAACTTTACATAAATCTTTAAAAAAGTTAATATTAATTTTTTTAACCTTTGATGATTTTCTAATAGGTTTTATGAATTAATTTTGTTAATACTTTTCTTTTACTCTTCATAAACTGCAAGATCATACACTGTCTATTAAATATACATCATACTCCAAAGTCTACAAGTTTCCTTGTTCCTTTGTATTAAAGCTTTCATCAAAGTGCTAAGATTGTAACATTTTTTTGTTTTTTATCTCTTAACTTTTGTTTCAATTATCTGGAATGTGTGAAATAGGAAACTGCTGTGGCTGCAGCCTCCCATTTGTGGTGAATGGAGAACATGGGGTATTTAATTTAGCACTTCAAATAGTACTTTAAATCTACATTGCATGATTCATTGAGTAAATTTCACTGCCAACTAAATATTTTTACAAGACGGAGAATCCCTCACGAAAAAAATGTGAATAAAATATATACGGGAACAAACTTTTTTCTATTAACCGTAATATGATAGTCTTTCAAAGGTTGAGATAAAGCCCTGATGCATTATATTTAAGTAGTCTGTCAACTCCACTGACGAAAAGAAAAAAGGGGAAGTAAAATAAAAATTACGTTGCCATTATTTTCTTTGTTTTCCATGCTTTTGTATCACACAACATATTACATAGTTATGCATGGCTAATTTCTACATGGTGATCTTCATTCTTTGCATGCTTTGTTTCTGTTGCACTGGGGTAACAAAGCATGCTTCGGTGCTCCGGCAGCAGCACCAGATGAAAAGGGATTTACAGAAACCAAGACACACTTCATGTTTCATTTTAAGCACAGTCTCGTATCATCATGCTGCCATATAGGCATAATTGCGCTAATTTAGAAAAACACCAGGCAAAAACTTAATTTATCCTCTACTTCAATGTCAATTGTTTATTGTTGTAGGATGAGGACAACACTGGGGGAATCGATTTACAGCACAGGAGTTGTTTGATTAACAGCGGCATAGAGTGGCCTCTATGTCAAAAGTTCCTCCAGCAATAAGTTTGATTCTGCTTGTAAGAAAATAATTGAAGAAAGACGCCTGAGCCTCTGCAAAATGATGAGGGTGAAGACGTCTCATCTTGATTTGACAACAATCTCCCCTGGAAAATATTTCTCCCACGCGGCTGTTGTCTGCTTCACATTACTTCTTGCTTTATGAGTCGAACATTTAACATTGTCAATAAAGAATTTATCAATAAAGTATGCTGTTTGATTCAGCTGATATGGACGGCAATGCCAAATGCAAAAACGAGTTTGAAACTTTTCAGTTTTCTTTTTGAGTAACAGATGTTGACGTTTTGAAAAATTTCACTGAGCTTCGTAGCAACTTCCCTTTCTGAGTTAATTCTGAACACACTTATATGCACAACTGTGGGTTTTTCCACACTTGACCAAAAGTGCATGCCCATCAACAACCACACTTTCTTCGTTTATTATTGAACAGTCATATTGTTTGACTTATCTGCACTTAAGAAGCTTGCAGGTCAACAACTACAGGATCATCATTTGATCCTTTTAAACTACTTTGTTAGAATAGTTTTACTTTTAAACACGTTAAACAGATATCACAATCTTACAACCAAAAGAGGAAATTCTAAAGATAGCAACACTCCCACAGTATGTTGAAACTAGATAAGTCCTACCACTTGAATAATAATAAAAAATACACTTAGGTACATTTTTATAACAGTTTAATAGCCATTATTGATACATGCATTTACAAGACTTATTTGGAAATGTTATAGCTGCAAGCAAAAGTGCCTTATGAGGCACTCTAATGTTTGGATTATGTGTAACCCAAATATATACAGAATTAATTTCCTTTATTTAACCTGGTTAACACAGTTGAGATGTAGATTACATTTGCACAACGGATCTGCACAGAACATCTGCAACACACATCAAAATAGTTACACAGAACAAACTTAAAATATAATTAGACCATTAATTACACACCAGAATATTAATATTTTTCATCAAGCTGGTAAACAGGCTGCAGCTTTTCCTTTATTTGTTAGACATTGGCATATATTTGATCATCCCAGTCAATCTGAAAAACAAATACAACATAAAATTATTGTATTTCCTCATGAATTTGTAAAATTAAGTGGAGAAAAATACATACTCCAACATTTCCATACATATCTTCATTCATATAAATATCAGAAGTATATGGATCATCACAAATCTTGTTCCTGGGAATACAAATCAGATGTTTTGAAAATAATTATGAGTAAGATGAAATGTTTGTTTAATTCAGTCTTTGCTGAGTGATAACCTTTTTGAGGCCTTCTCTGGTGCTTCCTGAGGCCTTTCTGTCATCATGGCACTCATGTTTAATCCTGAAGTGTCTCTAGGTTTCCCCCTGCTGGTAAGATAAAAGTCATTTTCTCAGAGGTTGAGTCTGCTGTGCATAACTTTGTTCGTAGAATCTTTTCTCAAACAAGCCGAGGAACTCTTAACCCATTAAACAAGCAGTCATGGACCATCCATCCATCCATCCATCCATCCATCCATCCATCCATCCATCCATCCATCCATCCATCCATCCATCCATCCATCCATCCATCCATCCATCCATCCATCCATCCATCTATCCATCCATCCATCCATCCATCCATCCATCCATCCATCCATCCATCCATCCATCCATCTATCCATCCATCCATCCATCCATCCATCCATCCATCCATCCATCCATCCATCCATTCATCCATCCATCCATCCATCCATCCATCCATCCATCCATCCATCCATCCATCCATCCATCCATCCATCCATCCATCCATCCATCCATCCATCCATTCAGCTTTTTTCGCTTATCTGGGGCCTAAAAAGGGAGGCCCAGACTTCCCTCTCCCCAGCCACTTGTTCCAGCTCCATTTTTGTTTTTTTGGGTTTTTTGCCTTTTAAACGGATTTAGGCTAAATCCATTCAGCCTAAATCCTAAATAGATTGAGGCTATACAGGCTTTTCCTGAATGATAATCTAGGACACTCAGGTCCCAGGTCCTTTTTCAAAAATAGTGGCCAAATTAAAACCCTTCAACTTTTCAACCTTATCGATCAATACCCAGATCTTTGCAGGATGATACTTTATTAATAAGGCCTTCTCCAAAGCTGAAATACCAATATCATCCAAGATTTAGGTTTAGTTCTAGAAAACAGCATGATTTGCTTTCTTCATGGCAATAATTGATGTATCATGTTATCAACATAAAAATGCACTTTAGCTGTGTACACATTCTTTCAAGTGCTATTTGGAAAATGCAAAAAATAATAAGGCCAAAAACTGTGCCTTGCAGCACTCTTTTCAAAATTCTGTAAATATTTGACATATTTACATTAAAATGCATATTATTGTATCTGGAAGGTAGATAGAGTGATGTAGATTGTATAATACAAAAAGAAGAAAACTGTTTCTCATGTAACACTGATTGTTTGCAGACTTCTTTACTTTAGCAAACAACATTTATATTTCACTCACCATTTCTTACAAACTCCCACTACAAGTATAACCAACAGCAAGAATCCTGCTGCTCCACTGGCAATGAAAATGTAAAGCGTCATCTCTGTAAAGACAGAAATCAAACAATGAATGCTTAATTTATTCACCATGTCTTGAAATCTGATATCATGTCATACCGTCATGAGGTATAGAGAGTGTTTGCATGGCTTCCCCTTCAATGTTAGATGCCAAACACTGCACAAATTTGAAAGGCTCAATGTCTTTCCAAAGAATCTTTATGGTATAGAAACCATTTTTATCTCTTGTCGTTCCAGGCTGAATTTTGTCAGAAAGCTTAAATGTGACGGTGCTGGCAGGATTGGAGTCCACAATACACTCGCACTTCACCCAGTTGCCTTCTGCTGAGCATGACGACTCAGTCTTTATCTCAGGAGCATCTGTAAAAGGCCAAAAAAAATCCCAGAATGCATTTGGAATCAGCTATGAATTCATATTCATTCAATATTATGTCGCAATGTGTGTTATTTGTTTACTCACATAAAACATTGAGCTGGACAGGCCGTGAAACATTTTTTCCCTCGTCGTTCATAGCGACACAATACATTGCTCCAATGGTTCTAGAAACATTTGACACTATGTAGAGGTTTCCCTGAGAGATCTTTGCTCCAGTTTCATTGTGCCACTCATAGTGGCTGACAGGAGGGTGAGCCTCACTGGAGCAAGTGAGATCCACAGTTTCTCCCTCCTTTACGTCGACCTTGTACTCAACGTTCACATTCAACGGTGCATCTGCACGAATACAGAAAAACAGCTATGTATTCTTGCCATATCAACTGTATCGTTTATGGCGGCATGTGGTACAATAGTGTCGTGAAAAAGTAAATCTACAGAAATGGCACTCTTCATTTGGTAGTTCAGTTTGCAGACAATGTAGAGGCAAACAGCATCTTAGAAACATGCCATGATAATATGACAATCATAGTGTCACGATCTTTGCAAAACTGTTTTATTTGTCATCATTTAAACAAAATTACAAAGAATCACTGAAAGTTGGCTTTCTTCGCTCGCAATGTTTAAGTGGAGAACCAGAACATTAACTCATTTGTTTTAACCTAGCTGATTTAAATTTGTTGGATGAACTTTCATCCAACTAGCCAGTTGACTAGTTTATTGACAAACTAGCCAACTGGGCTTTTACCGGTTGGTAAAAAACCAACATTGACATGATAAACATTTACTGGTAAAAAATTTGCAAAACTGTGAATTCTTAGAACTACCATGCAGTAAAATGCAACTTTGCCACATATATTGTGTTCTGTACATTTCACTTCTCTTTTAAAAGGCTTTTTCATCCAAAAACATTTTTTGTGACTTGAAGAACAAAGTAATTTGGTTTTAAATCCAAAATGTATTCATGAAAAAAATCATTCTTATCGACACTTACATTTTACTTGAAGAATCTTGGATTTCTTCTGACTTTTTCCCCCTTGAGGGTTACAGTGCACTGTAAAGGCTTGTTGTGGTCAATATGAGTCGGCCGAAAGCTCAGAATAGAAGTTGTGTTCCACTCTGCATTGCCAAGCTGTTGGGACTGATGAATCTCCTCTCCGAGGTGACTCCACTTGAAATCGGGAGGAGAGGCGGGGCAGGAGTGAGACACAGAGCAGAATGCAGACACATTTTGTCCCTCCCTAATGTCCTCTTCCACTGAGAATTGGAGAGGATTTGGCTCACCTGTGTTAACCAGAGACATCAGAGTAGAGCATTAAAATGATCTATGTACAGAAATCAAAAAGAGAAAATTAAAATGTTTCATCCTGTGTTAATATAGCCTGGTACAAAAACCAGATCCTTGTTCGACACTTTGTTTCTTTCAGACAGGGCTCTTGGCTATTAAGAAACAATTGCTTGCTGGAGCTATAAACTCTGCTGAAGTTTTAACTTTTACCCAATTGTTAATGACAAGGGCAATGAGCCAGTTTGATGTGATGAAGCTTACAGGAAATTGCCTGCACTGTTAACAACCACCCTCCACTGAATGAGGTATCTGTTAATGCTACTGAATGGCTTTGCTCACTTCCTCTGTTACCATTGCTAAAATTACAGACACACTTCTAAAACGGAGCAGAAAATCACTCTCAGCTTCTCCTTCTGTTCGCTGATTAATCGCATAGAAAATAGAGGAATCCAGACGAGAGGGAGAAAACTCACACTGCTGTGAATCAAGATGTGAATAAAGTGAAATATAGGAACTCAATGACCAGGCTAGTGCTCCTGATGAAATAACACCCATTAAGGTTTTACTTGATTTAATGTACAACTAAATATATTTTGTCTCTGATGAACTTTCCCAAATTTAGCAAACAACAAAACAAAGCCTCATTTAAGATGGACATGGAAAGAGAATGATTTCAAATTTAGTTCAAGAGGTCACTGTAGATTAAAGCGTAAGTTCATATTTGTTGCATATATTGCATTAATTCCAGTTTTAATTTGGGGCATTTTGCTCATTTGGTAAATTATAATATGCTTCATGTCATTAAAATGCTTTGGCTTGTTGAGTTTTCAAAAAAGGAGAAACTAATCAGCTGAGTAGTCTAAAATCAAAAAATAGGGTTTTATGTCATAAATTAAATTAACATCAGTAAGTAATGTAAACGGATATGCTTCATATACATAAACAAATATAAAGGATTTTTTTTTTTCATTTCTAATTGTTTACATTAATTTATATTTTTTTAAAATTATTTGCAATTTCTTAATGTTCTGTTTCTTAAACATTTTCTCTAAGCTAAACTAAAGTACAATGGTGCACAAAAATACAAATTTGTAAACTTTTAGATATGGTCAAATTTGACTAAAATTGGTTAAACCCTTCAAATAAGTGCAAAGGTCAAATGTAAAATGTTCTATTTGAACTAACTAGATGCTCATAAATGTCAGACATGACAACAACACTGAAAACAGAAAGAGGAAAATAATGAGCTACTTACTTAAAACTGAAACAGCAATATTATTTTTGTAGCTATAGCTGTTGTATTTCTTAATTTCAATTCTAAAATCAAAAGGTCCCACGTCGTTTTTCTGAAGGGGGTCGATCTTCAGAGAGCAGTTCTTCCCTTCCAGCTTTCCAACAAGCTCAACGCGATTCTGGTACTGCTGTAACATCTTTCCAGAGCCCGAGTGAAAAATTACACCATTTGGATTGGTCCAAATCCCAGTGAATTCATATTTATTTCCTTGATCTGGATAGTTAAAAGAGCATGGGATCACCACACATGAGCCGATGAGCCCTTTGACTGAGGCCGGAGATGTGGATGTCCAGGACGAGGCTTTGCTTTCAGACTCTGTAAGTGGAAGCATTAAAGTATCAAAACAAAGCAATGATTTCATGTAACTTATAAATAACATTCTACTAGAGTAAAGTCCCATGAAAAGACATTTTGGGAAACAACACCAGCAAAATTAGCATCTCATAATTTATAACAATTTATAAATTACACAAAATATACCCGACCTTTCAAATAAATGCATACAAAAAAGGTAATCCATTTGGAGGCACCCATCTTGTCTTCTTAGGTGAATTGCAGTTGAAAGAAATACTTTTGGTATGCAGGCAGAAGCTTCTTCATTCCCGTGACAGATGACTTGTCTAGTTTCCGTTCCACTTTTATCAAAGCTCAAAGCCACTGCGTCACATACATGTGCATGTTTATCATCTGCAAGCATGACCAACAAAAGGACACTACCAGACCTAATCTTAATGACGGCTCAACAACACATTTAAAATTATGAGGAAGATTTCAAACATGTTTAAATTTGACAGTTAAAAAGACAATTCACTGGTTAAATTTCTCATTTCATTTCTCTGCGGTTTGGATGGCAATGCACGCCCCATCCTCATCACTGAACTTCCAGGAGGAGTTGTCATCCTGGATTCATGCAAAGGTACCACTGCTGCACCTGTAACAACATGGTTTTTAACAAAGATGCATGCAGAAGATGAGAGCACAGACTTTTAAATTGTACATTTGGGCAGGAAGTTAAATCAAGAAGATTTCATGGATTGACCATATTTAAAACAGCTTTAAAATATTTTGAAAGCCATTCACAGCATAGATTTCTATGTGATCAGCTCAAGGGATATGGATTAAAAGAAAAACAACATATTTGATTTTGTGGATGTTAAAGAAGCCAAAGAAGAGTTAAAATATTGTTGTGGTAAAGATGTCAGCTTAACTCACCACATAAGACATGACTTTTATTTATAGAACTGTTTCTGAGTAGAACGTGAAGTGGTGTGAACTTCTGCACCACTTTATGCTCTAACAACAGACACTCTAAGAAGTTGGTGTAGCGAAATCCTTTCAACATTTTTTGTGAATAAACTATAAATCCTTTTGTTTCGGTGCAAATTGTGACATGTTCATGTATTTTTTCAAATTTTGCAATTGTTTGTCTAAAACCACCTTAGGGCAACAAAACAGAAATTATTACTTTGCAAGAAATAATTTTAATAACACAGATGAATTAACTCATTCTGCTGCAGAGAATAAGGGAAGTTGTTACAAAATATGCAAGTACACATCTGATCGCAGGTCAGTCTGTGATGTAAATACTTTGTAAAGGTGAAAGCTCTGAAACCAATGGTTCATTAAGTCTTTACTAACTGCCTTACTCATAAATATACCAAGGAGTTAAGACAAGATAACCAATAATATCATATATTTCAATTTCTAAAACCAAACTTTTAAACATTAGTGCACTGTTAAATAAACATATACAACCAACAGAAATGTTCAAATCAATTTAAAACATTTAGTTTACTTGACCCTGCTGTAAAACACTAAGTTATGAAACTGAATTAATACAGTTACTTTATGTTTCAACAATATAAGTAATTAGATTTTTTTTAAACAGCCGATTGGTTAGGATAAATTTTCTGTTGATAAATAATATTTTGAAAATGTTGTATTTGTTCTTACGTTGTACTTGTTGGCGATTTATTAATGAGCTGAATTATTGTGACGATACAGGTGTGTTCTTGACTGAAAGTTTTTAAAGGTAGATGGAAGAGGCTTTGCAGTGGAGGGCGGACAGGTAACAGTAAGATAAGTTCTTGTGATGAGAGGGGAGGGGCGGCCCGTTAGCAAGTCGTTAAATCAGGAACTGTCACTGAATCTACAGCTGAGGTGAAGAAGGGCTCAGGCAACCAGTGGGTCAAATCCAAGGCGCCACAAGAAAACACCTGAAAGAGAGAGGCAACGGGAAAATATTACTCAGAGTACCAAAACTGACAAAACACTCAGGTATCGAAGAGCTGGCAGACCGCTCCTCAAATACTGCTAAGTGAGGAGATTATTGATCACAGCTGCGCTGAATCCAGACAGGAACGTCCTCCATGAAGGAGCAGCCTCTTAACACCATCCAGTGGATGAAGAGAGAAGCAGCAGACAACAGAAAATCCACACAAGGACCAAAACATGTGCTGTATAAAGCATCTTGTTATTACTCCATTGTTAAGGCTGCACAGGGTTGTGACAAGAACTGGTAAATAAATTTTTTACTTTTTATATTTGGCTTTTCCTCCTTTCTGTGTTTTTCTGAAAGACAAACAGCAGGCAAAACTTGCATTCAAGATAAAAAAAAGTCACAAATTTCAAATGCAAGTCAAGTCAATACAACACTGCATTTCTGACCCAGAGGGAAATTTAATATTTTGTGTCATAGTATAAAATTCCACAAGGGGTCACTGAAGATAACTTTAGCCTTAAGACTTTTTGTGATCTATGGCCACTGCATTGAAGAAGCCTCTGACACTGATGTTAAATTACTGTATTGATGAGAAGAGGTGCATTTTTGTCCATGATGATTTTCATTCTTCTTTGCACAGTCAGATCGAGGCACAACTGGTCTCAGGTTAAAGAACTTTTCACTATATGCATCTACATGCACGTTATGCTTCTCTCCTTGCATGTTATTGTTCTGTGTAACCAGGATAGGAAACAAACTTCAGAGAAGTTGATGATAAGAAATAGTGAGGATAAGTTCATTTGTTCTATTTTTTATTTCAATTAACATTTCAAAGTTCATGTAGTCATTAAAATATGTTAGCATTGTTTAAAATAAGTTATGTGTACTTTGTGGGGGAATTGTCAGAGAACATGGTGTCCTACAGGAGTATGGTCAGTGAAGGTAGCACAGGTGTTTAAGGAGCAGAAAGAAAGAGAGAACAGTAAGCAAGAGCGAGAGAAGAGTGGAGCGAGAGAAGAGTGGAGCGAGAGAAGAGTGGAGCGAGAGAAGAGTGGAGCGAGAGAAGAGTGGAGCGAGAGAAGAGTGGAGCGAGAGAAGAGTGGAGCGAGAGAAGGGATAGCACAGGATAGTGATGGGCAGATGATGCCTCATTGGGTGTATGGCACATTTCCCAAATTGTGTCGATACTGTGTTGCTGTATCACTTAATGGCGACATCTGCTGGATTTAAAAAGTAATTGCAGGCAACTTCAATAAAGACTGGAAACAGACTGAACAAGGTTCATTCACACATTTTTATTTAGAAACATCAGCTGCATTAACATCTTTGGGCTAAAGAAATTGGCGTTTACCTTAGCCAATTGCCAAGAAAACAAAAAACAAAAAAACTGACTTATATATTTTTTAACTGTTTACAAATCAGCCGAGATGAATGCTGCAGTTTCTTCCTTCTGACGTATTTCTATCTTGAAAAATTGAAAGTACAATTAGATCATACATAAATTCATCTGGAGGTCCCGAATCAGACGATATTCCTCATGCAGAACTGCGCGCAGCGCCTGCAGGAAACTATCGGAGCGCAGCAGCGCCTGCAGCTGCACTCTGCGTACCTTGACATTTTCCTTTAAGTAAAGAAGGAAAATATAAATTCTGGAATTTTTAATATTTAACCCTATTTACTATTAACAAAATTGTGAAGAAAAAATAAATAAATTGTGCCAAAACATCTTATTCGTAGCGCACATCGCAACACCTGAACCTGGGAATCAACACCGTCCTCTTTCCGTGAACCACATGAGGAGGCTTCGCTTCCTTGTCTAGCATCGTCTGGAAAAAAAAAGTCCGCTGCTATTGGTTTAGGTTTGTGCTGATTTTTGCGCATTTGAGAGGTGCTTGTGCTCTTGCAGGTCAGGTGCAGTGATAGTTTTGTGTCGGACCTTTATTTTTTCCACATCTGCTGGTGTCAGCCAGCGGGTGACCCGTCAGCTGTTCGGTTCGCGAAACCACGAAAAAAGCGAATAAACCGGAGACCCGCCAGAACCGCGCAGACTGTCAGAAGCTCAGGCTGAACGTAGAACAACAGGAGGTTCAAACCCAACTCGTTCATTTTTAGCTTGCAGAAAAACGCAAAGCCGTGAAATAAACAAAACCAAACTGACCAATAAGACTTGGGCTTTGGGGTTCCCCACCACAACCCTCAGACTGACAGCTGGGTGTGTATAATATCTTTTGACATAAAAGATATTTTATTTTCCACAATTTTGCTAGATGGTTAGGCAATAAAACAATGACTCTTCTGTTTTATTTAAAGGAAAATTTCAAGGTACTCAGTACAGCTGCAGGTGTTACTGCAACAATCCATCAGTTTGCTTTTGTTTATTTCAGTCACTTGTGGCCAATTTAGAATCACAGAGAAAAACTCCAAAAGGGAATCAAAGTCCAAGGTCACGGCACCAATGTAACAGCTTCCCCTTATGCCCGTCCCGTCATACACACAGATGAGGCTAGTTGGTTGAATTTTCTGTAATAAATGGTCAACACAAATTAGTACAGTGAGCCACACTTCTGGTCCACCAGCTCTCCGCATACACAGTAGAGCGCTGAACAGACTGCCTCACAAACAATCATTACAATCTGGCTTAACAACATATTTTTCTAACAGATGATCGTATAGTGATATTTGATTATTAATACTTCTTTAAAATTAATTTAACACAATCTGGTCTATCTCCTATAAATAAAGAAAAACAAAAAATAGACATAGACAGCAGTCAATTTTAACTAATAAACTATTTAACAGTAACTTCTAACTGAAACTGTCAGGTTTGGTGTTTTTCTGTGTTTTATTCTGTTTCTGTGTCCTGAGTCTCCTCGTTGTCCTGTCTTCCTCTTGATTGTTCCCAGGTGTGTCTTGTTCCCTTGATTACCTTCAGTGTATTTAGTCCCTCCTGTGTCCTTTGTTCCTCGTCGGGTCATTGTCGTACTTTTGCCTTTGTCTGCCGTTGTGTGTTTTTTAGCCGCCTGTATGACCAGTTGCTACCGGCGTTGAGCCCTGGCTTCCGCTCAGCCGTGCTGCCTGGCCGCGGACTACGTCTTTGACTGTTTGTTGTTGTTATTGGACTATTTTTCATCATTAAATATTCACCATTCACCTACCTGGGTCTCCAGCGTCTGCCTCACCATCTCCACTTCACCACTTCATGACAGAAACAGGGAACAAAGAAACTGACAAGCTGGTAAATACAGCAAACCGACAACTCAACTGAAGAAAAACTGACAAACATAACTGACAAAATAAATTACTAATAAATAATATAACATAATTACCTGTAATAAATGGTCAACACAAATTAGCACAGTGAGCTCCACTACTGGTCCACCAGCTCTCTGCATACTGTAATAAAACTCCACGTCAGTCTTTGAGCACACCCACTATGACTGTTCAGAAAAGAACTGAATTTGGTGACTTACCACAGTAGACCGTTGAACAGACTGCGTGGAATTTACGGTTTAGCTTTCTATTTATAGGCAACCAGTAGGGGGCGCCAAAAACCATTCATCACATGGCAATTACAAAACATATTTTAGCAAGAATTTCATCTGTATCTATTACCCGTTACATATATATAATATATATATATATATATATATATATATATATATATATATATATATATATATATATATATACTTATAAAGACTTATAAAGACTTATAAAGACTGTATCAAACAAGTAGCCCTTCGTGTTGCTCTGCACCCTTGAAGTATCTCCCAGTCTCAAAAAGGTTGGTGACCCCTGAAATACAGGATGAGGTAATCACATGCTTTCTGAACAGTCATAGTGGGTGTGCTCAAAGACTGACGTGGAGTTTTATTACAGCATGCTTGAGAAATCATGTAAACTGTTCCACATACACAACAGTGGAGGTAAACAGTAAAGAGTATAAACAAGCGCAGAAACAGAGAGCTGGGGTTATTCGTCTTCAGCAAGTGGAACGAGCAACCGCGGGCCAAGAAAACCAACGAGGGAGCCTCGCACGGACCCAGAGGGAGGACAAGCTTACACTTTGCTGGGGTGAAGAACCACGTTGTTATGCCGAGAAATGCGTCCCCTGTCGCGGGAGCGCGCATCACTCTAAACTCTGGCATATTGATGAGAAAACTGGCTGAAAGATATTCTTTTGAAGATGTTCGTAACATCATCACGTTTATTAATCATATAAGCCCTAAAATTGTGGGTTTTATTTCGCAAATTAACTGAAATAAATACTGATTTTTTCTCTTTTATTGAGCCATATTTGTGGAACGTTTTTCAGTGTCTGATGAACATGTTCTCCGCAGCTGGTTTGAAATTACCAGATTTTCTTTTAACACCATAATAGCTTAAAGCTTTATAAAAGCGAGGCCCATTATGTAGAACATTTTATGTCACGCTTAGCTGTCTAGTGTATTAATCTAGGAGAGATGCATTTTCATTTCTGAGCCTGCTAATATTTGCATTCCCTGTCTGAAAAACGTTCGATAAATATGGCTCAATAAACGTGAAAAAAATCAGTATTTATTTCAATTAATTTGCGAAATAGGGTCGGATTTCAGCCAGTTTTCTCATCAATATGCGAGAGTTTAGAGTGATGCGCGCTCCGTGACAGGGGACGCAATTCTCTGCAGGCAACAACTCTTGCTCCTAATTCGACTGAGGCTCCACACTCAACCCAAAAGATCTCAAGAATTGCTGCAGCGGACTTGGGGACTGGACAAAGATCACAAAGATAACTACCAACTTTGCTTCGTTCCTGTTCGGAGGAGAATTCGCCACACCAAGACAAGATTCTGCCCAAGGACATTAACACTTCTGTTGCTGAGATCCCCTGTCATCTGGGTATGAGTTGCCTGCACCCCAAAAAGCCTTTTTAGTAAGTTGATGGCACAGTTAGGGAAAGTTGTTAGGAGAGATAACAAGTGCTCGTTACTCTTAGAGAGAGGGCTACTGTTAACAGGAGTGGTTATTGGAGTTATGCAGTTGCGAGGGCCACTCAACTGATTGCTTCTTAACTGAAAAGGGTCATAACTTCTGGATAATAGGTATTTAGAGCTAGACGAGTCTCTCTCGACACCAGCTTAGACAGATTGTTCCTCTCAGACCTTCTGCAGAAGGGTCCGGAAAGTTTCGGGAACTTTCCGGACCCGTTAGACGGAGAGCTGGTCAGTGGTCAGCCCAGAGGAGTTGTGAGGATTAGGGTGGGGCTGGCTCTATTGCGTAATAACAAACAGTTTGTTTGTTTGGTTTTTTCTTTACTTTTAGTACTTATTAATGAGTACTGAAAGTACTCATTAATAAGTACTTTTAGTACTTATTAATGACCCACCAGCACAATTGCAAATACTTGAGATTCTTTACCTGATCTTAAGGTTTTGATCAAGACAGTAGAAATGAGAGGCGTGTTAAATAAGTAGAGAAGACAGAAGTGATGTCGATTACTTAATATCACTCTCTTTAATTTTTTACAATTGAAAACAAATGTAAACAAGAAAGTGAGTTTCTCCATTTTTGAGGTATTGTAATTAATTCATAATTTCATATGATGAATTCTGAGAATCAATCATTTTTTGTGCTATGTGAACTTATTCTTTGTTCATGTGAATTTTGAAACCGACAGTCTAAAACATGAAGATGATCCTCGTTAAGGGTAAAAAATGCAAAGATGACAAAGTAGCTGTAAAGTAGCCATTTTCTTTCTGCTCTGGTAACTTGAGCTCAGGCATGCAAAAAACGACACGCACTACAAAGCCCTCTTTCTCATTTGCTTTTAAGATGGAGGAAACAAAAAAAGGGCAACAGAAAGAAACAGTAGAAAACTTTGTGTGAGATGGGTACCAGTCTTTTTACAGCCTTGAAACATTTTAACTGCAAAGAAATGAAACGAAAATTAAAAGTTTTTTGTAAAACAAAATTTGGTTGATTTTGAAAATGGCACAAAGATTTTTATTGTATCTTTAGCGTTAAGCTGTTTTAATAAATAATACTAATGCACATCATTTGTTTCTTTCAGATACCTTTATATCAAGATGTTTTGGTTTAGACATTTGCTCCTGCACCTCTGGTTTTTGGGTACTTTGGTTTTCTTCTTTTGAATTGTGTAACATTACATACATACTTAATTTGATGCAACTGATGAATTTTTACTTCAGTAATTTTGACTTACAACTATTTTTCTCTTGCAGGATGTCTTTACTTGGCAATACAAGCTTGGCGCGTTGACATGCCAAGAAATATCAAAGCACTGTTGAATTCCTGCCTCGTTATCCCTTGTAGCTTTGACTACAATTTGTATCCACCTACAAGAGCAGACAGAGTTGTTTGGTACCAGTATGTGAGCAGGGGATATCCTTTGGTTTATGACAGTTGGTACCCTAATGAAGTAATTAGCATGTATAGAGGAAGAACCTATGTATACACTTCCAAATATGAAAAATCATGCTCTCTAAAGATTGAACGTGTGAACTGGAACGACCACAGACAAAAACTTTATCCTTGGGTGGATCCAGAACATGTTGGGTCTAGCACATATGCATTCTATGACACAGCAGTAACAATTGAAGTAATTGGTATGTTTGTTTGTTTTGAGCTTTTTGCCTTGATAATCAGTGCATTAGTATGTTGTTGAAAAAGCTTTTAACTTTTTACATTTTCTTTGTAGCACAGCCAAAGCCACCACGAATTATAATCTTTGGAGAAAGAAAAGTTGGAAAATCTGTAACAGTGCAATGTTCTGCTGAACACACATGCTCCACCAGTCCACCAACTCTCAGCCTCAAC
Organism: Poeciliopsis prolifica; assembly: GCF_027474105.1. Classification (NCBI taxonomy): domain Eukaryota; kingdom Metazoa; phylum Chordata; class Actinopteri; order Cyprinodontiformes; family Poeciliidae; genus Poeciliopsis; species Poeciliopsis prolifica. The sequence goes on along the minus strand of NW_026562401.1, from coordinate 8,065 downwards.
ATCGCAATGAAAGACAAAAGAGTTTCCAACACTCAGCTATCTGATGGCACTTCTAAAGCTATCTTAACAGGCACTTTAGTCTTAGAGAGAGACGTTCAAGTGATTGAGTGCACTGTCCAGCACAAAGGTGGTAAAACAGCAAGAACATCTGAAACCTTAACTGCAGACTGTGAGTGATAACTCCCAAGATCAAAATCAGCGTCGCCCTCGTGCTAAACTTAGGTTGTCTTTCTGGAAAAGCTTTAACCATCCTTTCGTTCTTGTGTTTTTAGGCTCCATTTTACCACTGAGCATTAGCTCTACTTCAGTTGAATATGTTGAAGGAGTTCCAAACCAAGTAACATGTGAAGCTTCTTATACTTGCTCCAGCAATGCACCAGTTCTCGAATGGAACTACTCTAACATGCCAGTTACCAGAGATATTAAAACTTTGGGGACTTTGCAGAAAACTGTTTCCACACTGACATTTACAGCATCAGCTAAAGACAATGGAAATGATCTGATATGTTCTGCAAACTTTCCTGGAGGAGAGACTCAGCAGAAGAGCCTCACCATACGGGTAAAACGTGAGTACCAATCACAGTTAACATTTTGTACCTTTTTATCAGGACTAGAATATATGAAACATTTGGTAATGTCTTTTGAGTTTATAACAAATGGAACTAAAAGATTTTCTTCAGTGATGAATGTCGCATCAACTGAATATTATTTTACATGGAGAGTTTTATGGTAAATAAAATTGACAAATACATGGCTGCCTCATGTTCTGCTGTTAACTTATGTAAATTGTTCCATTGAAAAAAGTATCTTTATAGATACAGTTGATAAAATGTGTCTATCCAGGCAAATCTGGTTTGCTATAAGTGAAATAATCTGCCAATGGAACATGTACTTCTTCCCCAATTCTAAGGAATTATTTACTTAATGCCACTTCTTTTATCTTGAAAGGTTACTTGTAAGTTAATTTTCTCTTATTTCAGGTTTATTAAGATACTAGAAGTAAAAACTAGACCAAAATTATTTGGTAGGATTTTGTGTTTTTGCAGTTTAGGCATTTGAACCCTGTAAGTCTCGATTTAGGAGTTAATGTAACTATTTTTCCCACCAAGACAACAAATAATACTATTGCAGACACAACATTCAAATGTATAAATCTATGGTCTGTCCAGGGCAAATCAGTTAAAATTAGGCTTAAACTAATCTGGCCAATCAAAATCGTTTTGTTTTTATGTGTTTTACAGGAAACATGCTCAATCTGGGCTGGTCTTTCACTACTCCAGGAAGCGTAACAGGAATGAAAGGATCATGTATCATCATTCCTTGCAAGTTTTCCTACAGCAAAGCCCAACCGAGTGGCCTCCAAGTTGTCTGGTACTTGTACCAAAATAATGGACGCGCAGACGTATTCAACCAAAGACAATCAAATATTTTAAGCAGATATAATGGGATAACACATTTGATTGGCTCTGTGTCAGACCGCAATTGTAGTCTTAAAATAGACCGGCTGGATATGTCTCACAATGAGGATAAACTCTATCCATGGGTTGATATCAACCCAATTACCTCCTACCACTCACAGGGACATTCATTTTTGGATAGAAGCACCAAAATTATGGTTTCAGGTAAGAACACACACACACACACACACACACACACACCCCACACACACACATAATAAATTTCCCTTCTCACCCACCGCGGGTGGTTCTTATCCTCTGAGCTCGGGTCCTCTACCAGAGGCCTGGGAGCTTGAGGGTTCTGCGCAGTATCTTGGCTGTGCCAAGGACTGCACATTTCTGAACTGAGATGTCTGATGTTGTTCCTGGGATCTGTTGTAGCCACTGCTCCAGTTTGGGGGTTACTGCCCCGAGGGCCCCGAGGGCCCCGATGACCACAGGCACCACTGTGGTCTTCACCTTCCAGGCCCTCTCCAGTTCTTCCCTGAGGCCCTGGTATTTCTCCAGTTTCTCGTGCTCCTTTTTCCTGATGTTGCAATCACTTGGTATTGCTACATCTACCACAACGGCTTTCCTCTGTTGTTTATCCACTACGACAATGTCTGGTTGGTTCGCCATTACCATTTTGTCTGTCTGGATCTGGAAGTCCCACAGGATCTTAGCTCTGGCGTTCTCCACCACCTTTGGGGGTGTTTCCCACTTTGATCTCGGGGTTTCCAGTCCATATTCTGCACAGATGTTTCTGTACACAATGCCTGCCACTTGGTTATGTCGCTCCATGTACGCTTTCCCTGCCAGTATCTTGCACCCTGCTGTGATGTGCTGGACTGTCTCAGGGGCCTCCTTGCACAACCTACACCTTGGGTCTTGTCTGGTGTGGTAGATCTGGGCCTCTATTGCTCTGGTGTTTAGGGCCTGTTCCTGGGCGGTCAGGATGAGGGCCTCTGTGCTGTCCTTGAGTCCAGCTTTTTCCAGCCATTGGTAGGATTTACTGATATCAGCCACTTGGGTTATTTGCTGGTGGTACATCCCATGTAGGGGCTTGTCCTCCCATGATGGTATCTCTGGCACCTCAACCTCCGTTCCCTGTTGTCTGAGACATTCACTGAGCACATTGTCTGTTGAGGCTTTGTCCCTGATGTATTTATGGATCTTAGTTGTTTCGTCCTGGACAATGGTTCTCACACTCACTAGTCCTCTGCCTCCTTCCTTGCGGGGGCAGAGGAACAAAGAAGGATTCTATAACAAAAACAAAGAAGGATTATATATATATATATATATATATATATATAATATATATATATATATATATATATATATATATATATATATATATATATATAAATCTTTATATATATATAAAATCCTTCTTTGTTCGTCTCAGGTCCAGTTGGTTGACTTCACAACAGACACACTCATTTCTTTTATTTACCAACTCTCAAGAGCAGCATAACAACTTAATGCACAAAATCATGTCTGGGAAAACAACTTCTTGATTAAGCAAAATAAATCTGACAAATATTCATATCTTGTGCAGTTATTCCCATTGCAGCAAGAAACTTGTTTCTGTCTGTCTAGTTAAAGTTGTTTAGGTTAAAATAATGTATGTTAAACTTTTCCTTTCACTCTTTCACCAGTATTTTAAATATCTACATTTTAGTTGGAATCATCGTAGATTAACATATTTCTATTTTTATCTTTATAGACCATGCACAAGAACCCCAAATGAGCATCATTGATGTTCCTAAGGTGGGAGCTCAAAGCAGGGTTACCTGTAAAGTGAAATATACATGTTCTTCTGCTCCTCCTGCCCTGTCTCTGAATGGCATTCCTGGAACAGACCGCACCATTGACTCCTTGTTGTCAGACGGCATTTGGGAAAGAACAATAGAACGAACTTGGAATGTAGAAGAAGACCACAAGAAGGTGGAGTGCACTGTGAGATATCCTGGTGGACAAAGTGCCAAAAGTGAGCTCCTCCTGCATGTTGAATGTGAGTATAAATATACATGTTGTGGTTTAAATTGATGAGATTTTTAAGTTTTCTTCACAAGTAAAGTTTAATTTTTTGCTTAGGCCCATTTGAAACAATCAAAATGGTTGAACCTCCAGGAGAGCTAATAGAAGGAGTGGCAAAGAGTGTAATTTGTTCTGTGTCCTACAAATGCAAGACAAATACACCAACAATTGAGTGGAACTTTTCAGACATGCTGCATTTACAAAAGCTCAAAAAAATATCCAGTAATACGTATACCACTGAGTCCAATCTTACGTTTATTGGTTCCCTTGAAGACAATGGAAAACCTTTGACCTGCATTGCACATTTTCTGACTGGAGAAACATCAAACTCCTCACTTCTTCAGATAAAAAGTGAGTTTTTACATCTAACACACATTGTTTACCACTATAGTTCAAATTAAAATTAGAACTCAGAATTGAAGTTAAAATTTTCAGTGTTTAAATCTGCAGAGCAATACTTGAGACACCAGACGCCTTGGAAGATTTACAGTTTCAAAATGTTGGCCAGTAAACAATGACTGCTTTCTTTAATCCAGTTAAACTTATAGCTTTCACTTGGGTTTATTGCTTAGCTACTAATCAAAAATAAATTCATTTATTTATTCATTTTTACAGAATATGTACCGGTTGAAGAAGAACTGAACGAGAAAGATAGTGAGCTCACCTTTCTTTTTCCTTACACCAGACAACTTGCATAAGACACTGATTTCCTGCTTATTTTTCTCTCTTTTTGTGCATTATTTCAGATTTAAGGCTATCAGTTTTGTGTATCTGTATAATTTTCATGTCTTTTGTATTAAATGTCCTGTATTTTCTGACAGCACCTTTCTAAGTTTAACTGGTCCTCTCGCCCCCCCAACAGCTTTCCGCGTCCTGGCTGCTGACGTCCCTCGCAGATTCAATGCTTGACTCGGTCCTGTGTGGTCATCCCCTGCAGTTTCCAGGATGACGAGGATCAGCCCCTGACTCGTGGCATCTGGTACAAAAAAACTGGGGGTCTGGTGTACCACAATGCCCGCAGTAATGTTTTGGACCAGTTCAAGGACCGGACCAAAATTCTGGGAAACCTGGATGAAGGAGACTGCTCTTTGGAGATTGACGACATAAAACCCTTTGACAATGGCCCTTTCTGTTTCTATGGAGAGAAAGGAACAAACAAATACAGATTTAACAACAGCTGCGTTTTATCGTCATGAAAGGTCAAGAATCCTTACTAATGTTTTACATCATTCGCATGCTGTTTGTGATACATTTTCTTCCAATCTGAGCAATAGCAAACGTCTTTGTCTTTAATCCTCAGCTTCTCCAGAGAAACCAGTGATGAGTTTAGTTCCAGCTCAAGTGAATGCTGGTTCAACTGTAAATGTCTCCTGTTCTGTCAGTCACTCATGCTCATCACATCCTCCAAAGTTTTCATGGAGTGTCCCTTATGTCAACAACGAGGTTTCAGACACTGAGATGTCACGAGGTGTCTGGAAGACGACGTCCACCATCACGTTTGTGGTTGCTGGAGGAGATGGACAGAGAAACCTGAACTGTACCGCCATCTTCTGGCGTGGAAAGAATGAAACCAGGACTTTCAAATTAATTGTAGAGGGTTAGACTCAACAAATCATTTTTCTTATCAAAGCATTGGACACAGGAAACTGAGAGATTTTCTCATTATGATTATTTTATATCTTCATCTCCAGGAACTATGGCGTACCAGATACAGAAAGCTATCCCTGTGGTGATTCCTGTTGTCATCTTAGTGCTGATCCTCTTTGCTGTGCTGCTTGGCATATTCTTCTACAGGAAAAGGTGAGTAAACCTCTCAAAATCGACTAATATATGCTTTTGCGTGTATTGTGCTGATGTTTTTTTACCTTCAAAAATGAGGCCAATTAAAGAAAATGAAGCTGACCTAAAGAAATTACAATTTTCTCATCACCAGAAAGCACACCGATGGCCCTCTGACGCCTCCGCCAAGACCAGAGAAAAGGCAAGAATTTTACCTCCAAGAACTTTTAAGTGCTGTGCTAATTTAGCACTTTTGCTCTCTGTTTTGATATGAGTTGTTAGGGGTAATGTAAGGTAAGGTAAGGTAAGGTAAGGTAAGGTAAGGTAAGGTAAGGTAAGGTAAGGTAAGGTAAGGTAAGGTAAGGTAAGGTAAGGTAAGGTAAGGTAAGGTGAACTAAGGTAAGGTAAGGTAAGGTAAGGTAAGGTAAGGTAAGGTAAGGTAAGGTAAGGTAAGGTAAGGTAAGGTAAGGTAAAGTAAGTAAGGTAAGGTAAGGTAAGGTAAGGTAAGGTAAGGTAAGGTAAGGTAAGGTAAGGTAAGGTAAGGTAAGGTAAGGTAAGGTAAGGTAAGGTGAACTAAGGTAAGGTAAGGTAAGGTAAGGTAAAGTAAGGTAAGGTAAGGTAAGGTAAGGTAAGGTAAGGTAAGGTAAGGTAAGGTAAGGTAAGGTAAGGTAAGGTAAGGTAAGGTAAGGTAAGGTAAGGTAAGGTAAGGTAAGGGTTGTTTTAAATCCAATTTGCTGTTCATGGACAAAATTAAGAGAGATGTCTTGCCTCTCAATCTAAACATCTTGATTCAAATATTATAGATAATAATGAGTGTTCATTAAATATTATTTGCTAATACTAATGAACAACAATGATCTTACATGCTTGGAATTAGAAATTTATACAGCTCTACTTTACACTCATATTCACTCTCAAATGTAACACTGTGTCACTGATAAATGGATGTTTACATCCTTGTTCTTCCACAGGGATGTAAACATCCCCCATACACAAAAGATCTCTTTGGGGTAGATTAACCAGGTGAATTGAATTAAACGTTTTACTCAGTTTCTTTTTGTTTTTGCACAAGCAAATAGTAAATCCAAAACCATTTTAATACCTATAGGACTTACTTTGAGGGAGATAGACAGAAACCTCCAAGGCCAGAAAAAAGGTGCACAACCAAAAAGCTTTTTTGAAACTGCAGTTGATCACATACTAAAAATTAACAAATGTTTCTGTGCAGGAATTCAGTTTGGAGCAGGTTTTCTCGGTAAGATCAACAAAAAGCAAATTCTGCCCTTTTAATCCTCAGTTCTGATGTTTGCAACACTTATTTTCAGACAATCAGAGGACGGTCAAGTCGGCTGGCAGATCACCAGATAGGAACATTTTCTGTTGTTAAATCTCCTCATTGTCAATGTTAAAGTTGCTACTACTTGAATGTTTCTTTTACAGAAACTCTTTCTGGAATAGATTTTCAAGGTAATAATTTCATGTTTATTACAAACAAGAATATCAGACATTAAGTGATTAAAAAATTAAAAGTAGACTAAGAACAATGTGTATAATTGTTGCAGACCCCCAAACAGCTCGACTGACCTCAGAGTCAGTTATTTGTAAGTTTTCAGCCGTGGTTTCAAAAATATTTTATAATGAGCAGAAATGCTGAAAATGTGATATTGTGAAATATGTTTTTGCTCCTAGAAATAATGCAGAAGTGTTCGTCTGTGAGAAAAAGTCAACAAGCAGTGTTATCCATCACCAAAGAAGTGAGGAGAAAACTCTATATTTCAGGCTTCAAAAGACTGCTGCGATTATTGTGGTTCTTTATTAATTATCTTGTTAATTAACCGGCTGTGGGTTTTGTTTTTCTTTCTTTCTTTCATGGAAACTTGTTCTGCTTGGTCAGGTTTCCATGAAAGAATTTTGAATTTATATTTAGAATCCACAAAGCTTTTCCACACGCAACAACTTTTCCAACCTCTTCTTATAATGTCCTTTAAGCTTAGAATAGAAAAGAATAGAATAGAATTCAACTTTATTGTCATTGCACTGTCACATGTACAAAGCAACAAAATGTAGTTTGCATCTATCCAGAAGTGCTATACAGGATATAAATATTTATAAACAGTTGTACAAAGATATAAACAGAGAATAATATTGATGTGCTATAATAAAATGTTTTCTACAAATATAAACATAAATATGAGAGCTATGCACATATTATACAAATTACACAGATTATATGGAATATACAGGAATATGAAGAATGGATAGTGTATATATATTATATAATACAGGATAAATACTGGCAATTTAGATTTACAGATTATATGAAGATTGTATACAGATCATGTATGTGAGGGAAACAGTCCGGGGATGGGGGGTACAGTCCTTATAGTTTGTGTCAGGAGGCGTTCAGGAGCGTGACAGCTGTGGGAAAGAAGCTGTTCCGGTGCCTGGTGGTTCTGGTCCGTAGGCTTCTGTAACGCCTCCCAGAGGGCAGGAGAGAGAAGAGCATGTGTGCAGGGTGAGTGAAGTCCTTGGTGATTTTCCCGGCCCTTTTCAGACACCGCTTCCTGTAGATGTCATTGATGGCAGGGAGCGATGCCCCGGCGATGTGCTGGTGTAACAGAGAGCAAAGTGTGTATAATATGTCTGTGAATTTTGCCCAAAATAATGAAGGTTGTGTTTGTTTTTGATGAGATTTTTGAGTAACGCCATGTTTTGGAGCCACCTAGTGGTATGATCACGCACTGCATGCGACGGGTCCTTCAGGCGCTCTCGCGGTTTCCCCCACCAGAATTCTGCGGAGTGCTGGTGGA
>NW_026562400.1:4982500-5530000 GCF_027474105.1 Poeciliopsis prolifica | reverse complement strand
CAAGTGCTAGAGTTAGAATTTTTTTCCTAACATTGTCACATTTATATGAAAAATAGCTAAACAACCCAAGCAACAAACGTCCCACACACTTTTTTAAATTTTTAATTGGATTTAAAAAAGGCATTTTTTTTAAGGCTGGGAGATTATTAATTATTTGCTTGTAGCTTGGAAAATTAAAGAAAACACCAAAACAAATCATCTGTTTTCTATCATTAATATCCAGCCCTGGCATGTCTTGGCATCTTCAACAAAGATAAATATGAATTCAGTCTGAGCCTTTGTTATTTCTGGAGCAGCGATTGTATCTGATGTGTGAAGTCACATGTTGACACACGTCATGTGAAATTGGGCCGCGGGGCTTGGAAAAGGCATTTGGATGAACGTAGATATTTCATTAGCACCCTGTGGAGTAAGAGCCGGGGGACGGAGAGCATGTAAGACGTTCACTAAAGAATGGTCATTGTTACCCTCTGATAAAGCTGTCTTTTTCCTTCTTTTAGCGTGCAGAATAATTTCTCCTTTCTAAACGAAGTAAATTACCACAGCTGAAAATGTCTGAGGTATAGATTTGAAGTTAGGAAAGTAAACTAACGGACACATTATTTTTTGACTATTCTATTTTATTTTTCAATATGATGTTGAAACTAAGATGTTGCGATACACCACTGTACATACTCATGATTTTGTTCTGTATTTAAAAAATCTAAGCAAACCAAATAAATGATGAGTAATAAAGTGCACTGACGGGAAAACATATTAACAAATTAAGAAAAGAGAGTGCAAAAAATACTAAACAACAAAATGCCTGAAATCTGTCAGTGTTAAGAGTGTATTTCTTATACCAACTGGATAGCTGTAATTGAATGTTTTACAATGTTTTTACCTTGATTTTGCTACAACGTATTAAAACAAAGGATGTTCAATTCTCTTTTACTAAGCCAGTCAGTTTTATTTTACATAATATACTGTAAGTTAGGTAATAATTCAATTATTGAGACTAATACCAACATCTTTTGTGAATTTCACATGAAATGGACAAGTATTATTGTATTTACAGAGAAAATAGTGATTTGTTCTGTAACTATTTTTTATATTTCAGAAAGTCAGGCAAATAAAAAAACTTATGAAAAGTTCTAGTTTACTTTTACCAGAACTAACTATCACACATATGCAAAACAAAACAACGGTGAAATGATCTTACATTTGCCTTATACAGAATTTTTTTCTCCTGTTTAAGATGCTTTGAGAGCATGCAAAAGTGTTACAGCAGGAGAAAATATAACTAAGTTCTTAGCTTAAAGCTTTCTAAGATCGCTGTGGCAAGACAAGAGCTATGACAGTTTCATTTCAAAGAACAAGGAAGTTATTACCCCCATAGCTCTGTGCTTTTGCCTTTTCACGCTCTAATAAGTCGGCACTTCCCTCACCTCTGAAGATAAAACATAGACATCAGTGAACTCCATCGAGAGGAAATTGTATTGCCATGTACACCGTGCAAGAATTCATTACTTTGGATCAAATAAAGTTGCCAGGTATAATCTTCTTAATGGGATATCTATCAGTAAGACACCATATTGCAGTTTTAGATAGGTATAACACTGATCCTATCAAGATACCCATGTCTTATGTACAAAAAATATTATTGGGAAAATGCAATAAAACAAATGCATAAAAATGCTGTTGAGTACCCAAAAAGACAATACAAGAATAAAAAAATATTTTCAGATTTTCATATTGAAACAAAACAGATGCTACATGAACATGACACACCATGTAACAATGTCAAAACTACGCCGTCAACTGTGAGAAATGACACACATCATATCTGGACCTCTGTGTCATAACATATTATCACAACAGCCTGGCCATGCCTGCAGAGACAGTGAGTGTGAGCGCTCAAGAGAGTCAGAAGACAAAGACAGTAACAGAGGGTGAAAGGAACAGCACAGAGCATGCTGCTTTGTATTCCAGTTCAATCTGCTAGTTCCCATTTAGGAAGGGTAACAGAAAAAAAGCAATACCCTATGGACACTTGTGTTGAGTTTTTTTAATTCTATCACACAAGGTCAGAAGGTCATTGCTACGAACCCAATTATTTCAAGTAGTTTACATTCAAGGCACTTTACATGTTTGTAGTCTGTAATTTTTGCAGTATGATGTTACTTATAGGTCGTAATAATTCATTTCACATTTTACCAAACTTCCCATTATTTTAACTGTTTATTTTAATTCCCAAAGCAATAGGTCAAACATTCATCAGTTTATGAGGATGAAACGTTCCATTTTTAATCTCAAGCTGGTGTTTTGTGGTATTTCGAAGGCCGCTGTTGACGGTCCTATGAAGCAGTGTTTACCACTGCAAACCTGGGACTCCATTGTGCCTCCAACATGTCAAACTAAATTGATGTTATGGAGTGGATCCAAACTCCATTGGCAATTAGCCACTATTTATGAAAAAATCTAGCGGAGAAGAGATGAGAACAAACGAGACTATTTGCATTAACAAGCATGATACATTACCAGAGTGGTGAAGATATAGTGGTAATACTCTGTCATCATCCCCATGGTCTGGGCCTGGAAGGACAAAAACATGGAATTAAAGGTGTGAATGAAATGAGCTGGGGTAGGGAAAATTATTATTTTGTCATTTGAGAGTGTTCGTCATCCCAAAAAGCATCTTTACAACAATCCTTGTGGGATTCTTTTATTGAATCCCACAAGGATTCAATAAAAGAATCCCAAATACATTTGTTTGCATTTCATAAAAATCTCAATGATGGTGTAAACATTTGTTTTAATGAGATTATCGACTCTTATCATAATAGTTTTCCAAGCAAGATTCTATTACCACTGGCTAGTGTTTCTTAAGCATATGCAGACTGCTGATTTACCATATACTAGCATGTCTTTAAAGTTTTGAGTTTAAACTGTTTGCAGATGGTTTGGGGCATTTGATGCCACTGCAACAGAGAAAAGAGTGGGCTTACTAGTCTTTGCATTATATCCAAAGACTCTGTCACTCTGACTTGTTTCACTCCATCTACATTCAAAGAACCACATCCACCATGATGTCTGTGCTTTCCATTCTACAGTACCATGTGCTATAAAAAGAAAAAAAAAACTAACTCAAAACTCAAGGTTATGCAAAAGAGATGTTAAGCCTCTGTGGAGAAAATTCACCTCTGCAGCTAAAGACATCAAGCCAAATACTTGACATTGAAACTTTGTTTCATATATTTAACTCATTCAGAGGTTATTACTATTCAAGATCTCCATTTAGACTCAAATAACGTACCATCTACTTACTTTATTATTTTTCAAATATTCTCATCAATAATAGGGTTAAACCATAGGACAAAGGCAGTTATTTTGTAAATAACTCCCTATTATTTTCATTTTCTTAATCTGAAATAGAATAAAATTTGCTAAATGCATGCTGAGTTAGAATGAGATTTTGAAGAAAAAAACTGCCTTTCATTTTTCTCATCGCATGTCAAGGAGAAAATCCAAAGGGATGACAGAGAGGTGACGGTATTTTTACATAATTTTCTCTGTTGTGCTGCAAAACATTATTTTTCTATTGTCATGCTTGAATAATACATCGACGAGAAGTGAAGTTCAATTATTATTATTTTGTCTTGGAATCTGGTTGTAAAGCAATTCAGTGCATTTAGGCATTTTGATGTGGCGTACATGACATGCAGAAGTTCAAACACAGCAGTAGAATTCAGAGGAAATCAGATTTTAGAGATTTTGAATATGGCACAGTTGCTGGTGGCAGACAGGCTGGTTGGAATTCACACACAAACATCTCTTGGCTTTTTGGAGAATAGTCTATAATTTAAAAACTTTCTAGTGACCAGCATACGTGCGAATTACATTTTTTAATGATGTTAGAAGTCAGAAGAGAATGGGCAAACTATATTATACAAGGTAATGTACAAATTAAAGTACATCAGTACATTAATTACTGGCTTGATTAACCACTTCTTCCAACCAAGATACATAGAAAACCTTCTCTGAAAGCCCAACATGTCAAATCCAGAAGCAAATGATCCATAGCAGCAGATTACCAAAATGAGTGTTACTCCTGTCAGCAACGGACAAGAAACTGAGACCACAATTTATAGATGTTGCCCCAAGCAGAATAACTGGACTGACTTTGTACACCCCTGACCTGTGTACAAAACTTTTAAAAATAAAACTCAATGTTTTTTTCAGGTAGCAGTGTCTTTTAGAGCTACTTGCTGTAGCAAGTAGCTCTAGTTTCAATGCTGAGGGACAAACAAAGGGTTGTTCCTGTCTAAAAGATTGTTCTGATTGCTGCTGTTGCTTCATCTTATTGAGAAAAATCACACAAAGTGTTATGGCAGAGGAAAGGTTTTCCTAGTTTAACCCATAAAATAATAATGTCTAAAAACATACCTGTTGCTTGCTGCTATTATCATCACAGCTGGAACATTTAATTGTCACTCGAGTAACTTTCTTATTGAACATCTATTCAATTGCTGTGATAAGTCATCATGTTTTATTGTTCCAAGGCACATGAACAACCTCCGGATAAAGAATTGATTAAAATATGTCATATTGAAACTGAAACTTGATGGTGCAACTTTTTTGCCTCAAAGTTTTATCTCACGACTCCACTGAACAAGACACTGACTTCTTTGCATTAGATGTATGCTCTGGCTAGGAGCGATCATGTCATCTTCTATCACAGCAACAATAGAGGACTGAGCTATATAAAAACAACTTTTTTTGGCAATGATGCCTTTGGTAAGCATGTTAATATAAGTTGACAGAAATGTGTAGAAAGGAGGGGGATTCAACAGCCTATTCTTGACATCTATAAAACATCAGACCACCTACACATTCATCACTTAGAGCAAAATGCTGACAGCTTCCTGTTGACTGACATTTATATCAAATCATATTTATGTTCTGTTTCAATAAGCAAGCATAACATGGTGTTGCATATGCTTTTGCATGCAAAAGCATATGCAAATATGCTTTTGGATTGATCCATTTTCAGTGTGCAGCTTTGCATTCATAAACTGTGTGAAAGAATGCATCAAAACAATGAAATTCACAAAATGGAAATATAATCTACAGTCAAACAGGTTGGGACTAATCAGAACCTTAAAATATAAAGGAGGCAAATATAATGGTGCAGTGCTGCATGTATATAATTTTAATGTGTCTTGGATGTTTCTGTATAAATGAGAAAATTAATTAATATTCTGTACAAAAATATAGACCCTCACAGAACAGTTGTCTTGATGCTGACAATAATTTACACACATCTTGACTCTGCTTATGATTGAGGGATTTCTAAAGGCATTTTGTGGCTCTAGATTTTAATTAATGGTATTGCACTTCATTTTTTGGCTGAATACATATATAAATGTTACCCGTCCAAGCTCTTATTGTGAAAAAAAAAAAAAAAAAACTAACAAAAACATGTATCTACTGCTTTCATTCCACACTACATTATTACACTACTTCATGTTGGTGTTTCACATGAAATACATTTAAGTTTTTGACAAAATATGTAAATGTTTAAGAGACATTAGTGGTTTCAGCAAGGTAATGTATGAGTGCATCTGATATTGCTTTTGTTCCTCTAACAAGCAATGGAACACCTGAATTTTGTTTTTCCATTGGAGAACAGGAGAACAGTCTCTTCTTCAAAATGTGCAGCTGATGTTTTACAGATCTCACAGCATTAGAATCATAGCTGAGGTGACTGAAGCTGGAACTGGTTACATGGGAACCTAAAGTTGTCTAGTCTTCTGGTTTGATACTCAAGGCTGTCTATAAGAGTTTAGAACTCACCTGTTTGAGAATTTGTGCAGCCATGTGGTGACTGCAGTCAAAGATGATGCGGAACTCCCGACTTCTCTTCATTTCTTTAAGAAGAGGCCTTGTATCTTCTGTATCTAGAGGAAGCTGGCGGATCTTTAATCGAATGTTATACCTTGATGGGGCCATTATCAGCTCCTGTAACCTTATTAGACCTTGCAGAAAACAGCACAAATAAAGGCACAGCTTTTTCTGTTACTTACTAGAGCATAGCAGATTTTTTACACACATACATCTCTGTTTAAAAGTATGCAGTTATTTGTAGACTCCTCACCTGTGCTGTCGTCATATACAACAGTGGCTGTTTTCCATTTAAGATACTGCACAAGGTCCAGAATGGCATAGCTTAATGATGAGTAATCTGGGTATAAATTGGCATAAAAAGTGTCCCTGTTGTCCATTGGGTGATGTTTCCACCGCACCTGGATGTGTGGCACTTCCAGTGCATTGCAGATGGACTGCACAGCATTTGAAGATGAGCTATGTGAAGGCCCAAATATTGCAACCACACCTAACGACAGCTGGTCACAAGCTAATGGAAGGAAAGAGATGAGAGCTTGATAATGGGTACTAATACAAGATTTTAAATGCAAATGTTAGTTATTTATTTCAGAAAAACTGTGCTTGTAAGGATCTCTGATATTGTTCCTTTAAACTAGAGTTGAAATAAAAACTTCCAGACAAACACAACCATAGGAAAAACCACCTAATTAACAGTTTTTGCTAATGCATTTTTCATGGCCTTTGATCAAAAATGACTTACAAATAACGACATAATAATACATTCCAACTAAACTTAAAAGGCATACTGTACACAACATGAACGACAATTTCAATGATATTCGTATTTATTAAGATTTACAGGAAGCGACTCGATGCCAGATCTGGTAAATAAATTCAGGTGCATAATGTCATTATTCTTATTAAAACAATTAAGTTTCTGATTAAACATTGTCGTTTTAACAAGATGAGTTCTTTCACGTCATTGTTTTCTCATTTTAACAATAAAGTGTCTTGTCATAAGATTCGATTCTCATTTTCACAAGAAGGTTTCCTGCAGAAACCAGTGGACTTTTATAAATTCTTTTAACAACAAAGTTTCTTATTTTAACAAGATTTAAGATTACACTGTTCTGACTGATTGCGACTTACAAAAAAGGCATGGAGGGACTCACCAGAACTCTCTTTTGTCTCACCCTTTCTTTAAGACTACATCTAAAAATCCCAAGAGGTTTTGCTGTTTACTGTTATGACCTTTCTTACTAAATAATATATTTTGGTTTTGTGGAGAGATACATTTAGGTATAATGAGATTTTTAATCTCATTAGAACGAGATTTGTTTTAACAAGTATTGGATTGCATTATAATAAAGTTTCCTTGTTTAAATAAGGCAATGTTCCCAAATCCATTTCTTAGTTTTTGCAGTCGAATGCAAAAAGTGTATCCCACTTCTCACTCAAAGACAGTTCATGTCATTGCATTAACAAATCCTTCAATAAATAATATCACTTACCTTTTCTTGATGCCTCAAAGCTGTCGTAGATATTAATCCTCTGTATGTCGTATGTTAATGTTGTGTTAGGCAACAAAGTCCTGTTTCTGTTTATATTATTCACAGCAAATTTAAAGGCAAGTTCTTCTGCACTAACAAGTGAAACAGGTCCGTCTGTCTGTTCAAAAATTCCACCTGAAAAACAGAAGACAAAAGCATACAAGGCGGTCATGAGATCAGCACTCAAACATAAACATAGGCAAAAAAAAAAAAGATATACAGGCAAAGTTTTGGATAGTCACAGACAGGAAAATATTGAGAGACATTTTCACTTAGGAATAGCAGTAAAGGCAGTAGTGCACATTACATGAGGTATTGAATTTGCTCTGCAAACATTCAGCAACCCTCTCCATTTTCAGGGAGGGTTGCTGAAAAACCAATATGAGCTTTGAAGTTTGAGGCCATAATGGATTTAAGGAGCGTGTATGTATGTGTGTGTGTTTGTGGTTGTATGTCCACTGCATCACACCAGCAGAATATCTTAAGCTCTTGTCTCTCCATTAGGATACCCTTTCATTTCACCTGAATACTACATTGGTAGAGCAAATAACTGGACTTCAGCACTGTTCTTTTACATAAAATTCAAAGAAAAGCTTTTTCTTCCTTTTAAGATGGCATAGACTACAGCTCAAAACTTACAAAACATGTCTACATCAACATCAAAGTGTTGCTTCAGATAGTGGTGAATGTTAGACCATCAGTTCAGCTCTACACCCTATAGAGTGGCAAGATACAGAAAAAACGGTTTTATTTTAATACTACAAGTATTTCTCAAGTTTTCTCAAGTTAATCCATAAAACAAGGAGCTGTAAAAACATTAAAACATTAATAAAAACCGTCTTGCTATGCAATGCACTGAACCCTGCCCAGGGTGTATTCCACTTCTCACTCAAAGACAGCTAGAAATAGATATCACCATTTCAGGATTTTTATAGATAGACTGATAATAAAGTGCACATCAGTGATTTTTAAATGCATGTCAGTTGGAAACTGTGCAGAAACCATACATGTTTTGTCTCCATCAACTAGGCTCAGACAGAATTTTGGTTGGACATTTGACCACCCTTTTCTCAAAAATAGCAGGTTTCTTTTGAACTGTTTCCCTGGCACAGAACCAGTTTTTAGTTCACAAATTTTCAGTAGAGGTCAGGGTCAATCTAAAAGGTTAATAGTAGCCTACATTGGGACAGTAAACATCCAAAATGTGGGCCCAAAATGTGAATTTGACTTCAGTCTTCAAGTGCTGACAATATATTGATATACTTTACAACTGCAAGAATGTGAAGGACATGTATACATTGCTCTTTTTCCTTTTTCATATTTCATACATATATATACAAGGGGAAAGAAGACTGTGTACATGTGGTCTTATTTTACTCTTCTTGTGAGGTGTTCTTTGTGTTCATCCGAAAATGCATGGAGAAAAATATGTGTCAGTGGTGATTAGTTTTTACAAAAAATGCTTTGTAGCACCGATCTTCATGTATACATTTAAACGATTTGAAACCAGGATGTACAGAGTGTGCAGATTTTTTTTTTAGCCTGCTGCACATTTCCTATTATTCACAAAGTAATCATCCAGACTGCTACAGCTGTGAAAACAGCTAAAAACATTCAACACCTTTAAACATGATCCCTAATGTTTAAAACTAAAATATGTGAAGAAGCACAACTCATGGCTAATTGGTAAGACTACAAATGTAGCATCTTCTGTCGAATGGAAGACAACAAAGTCTCCCTGTGGCTTGGCAACAGACTGAGAAGACAGCTCAGACAGCTTCTTAAAAGATGTTTGCAGAAACATCAGTTTACGAAGAGAGAGTCGTTCCTCAACCTCCACTCATCAAATTATCCCTCTCTGACAGAAAGCAAAATGTCTCGGCTCCTCTTCTGTCAACAATGTTAAGAAAGAAAATTTCCACTTTTATCAGCGACTGAATGCCTGTCATCAGGTTTACTTTTATTCATCATTTGACTCACAGACACAACCTTTCAAAACCTTTCCACATTGCAATGCATAAAAAATATGTATAACTAAAGTAAAGTTACAGTTTCAATTAGCCTATTTCTTTGACTATTAAGAATATCATAATGATAGCCACGTTATAAAAATTTCTACACAGAACTGGCATCTATTAGAGTGCAACTACATTTTTATTGAAGTCATGAATATTCTTATTATCACAAAAATCTATAAATCTCTAATGAGAGTTTGTAAACAAAGAAATTTATTAAATTCTAGCATGAAATAAAATATATACTTATTCTCTTTATGAAAGGTAACAGACTAAAACTAGAAACATTCGAGGATAACTTAAAGCGGCTGCGTCAAGTGATCTTGATCATCGGATTTGTAGTTGGTGCTGTTAAAGCTTTGTCCTAATATTCTGCTCCGTTCGTTTATTTTAACGTTTTTACATTGTTGTGTGATATGATTTTTGAAACATTTATTTTCATCAGTGGGAGTCTGAAACTGCATCACCATACTTACTCACTGATGAGTGAGGATGAAACTTAATCCTCACTGATGAAGAAGAATATGTTTAGAATATATTTTGAGATCTATGGTGAAGTTTCCAACAGCAACCAACTAAAAATCTTCAGCATCGCCTTTACCTCTCTGAAGCACTGAGGAACTAATGGAGGCTACAACAAATACTATTTTGGAACCAGTGTTTTGTGTGCCTGCTAAGCTGTTCAAACAAAGTGGTGGAGCATGGTGAGCTTCGTGAAAGAAAACAAGAAAAGACAGAGTGGCATAATTTGTTTATGAGGTTTTCTGAAATTCTACTCGAATAAAAACATAATTAGTTGTGGTGATAAAAAACACAGGAAAATCTGAGCGCTTTCCCAGATTTGCATCCATATGAGAGATGTATTCAAGGAAGTACACACAGTTTATGTATGATATAACACAAGATAAGTGAATAATACACAGGGGCACCGCCAGGAATCTTGGACCCCATGACAAAAATTTAGATTGGGCCACCCCAAGCAGCCACTGTTACAATTTCTTGAGTCTATTTGACCCATAAAAAGCGTAATAATTTTAAAGGCTTGCAAATACCTTGCTTTCTTTGGTTCAATAATGATACTAGCACAATATTTATTGCTCATGAATTTCACATGCAACAGGCTGCATACAGTATGCAAGTAGGTTGCTTATAATTTTTCTATTAGTTTTAATTTACTGAAAGGTCTCTCCCCATGAGCAACAGTCATAGGTAATGTGCAAAATGTGCATGAAACAATCCAGAATTATCAAAAATGCTATATCTCTGCATTTTATTCAAGCTACAATATATAACTTTAATAAAAAATATGAATTTTCCATAATTGTCAAAATTGTCACCATGTTGTTACAGTTTGTTATGAGACAGCCTCTGAAAACATTCAATCCCTTCCATCTCCTCCCTGAATTTCTATAACTAGCTAAAGTAATCCACAGTTCTGACCAAAAACAACCAATCAGAACTAAGAGGAGGGTCTTAGTGTTGTCAGTCAACTTAATTCACTCATAATGTTGGAGAAACAACTTATTGTTACAGGAAAATTGTTTATCTGCCAACATTGGTATCTATGCTAACTAGACTGAGTTTTTACAACAGGCTGCATTAGCTGCAGCATAGCACAGAGCAGAAGGAAAGGAGGATGAGCAGCCACGAGATTGTGATTGACAGCGCTAAAACCCGCCTCTTGCTACTGATTGGTTGTTTCTAGAAAGTGCTGGGAGAAGGAAGACATAATGTAGAAGCCCCTGCAAAAACTTGTTGCAGCACATTGCAAGTAAGTTGTCAGATAAAAGCTGCTGATATCCTCCTTTTTTATAAGACAGATCTATTTGGGTGTTTGGAAACATTTCTGGTAGTCAATTACGTGAGTTTCAAGCTACCGGCAACATACTTTTTAAGCAGCATCATGTCATGAAAACATGATATTTTTATTCAGCATTATTACTCTAAGAAGCACACACGTCCATGTTGTATAAAACAGGGTACAAATGTAATTCCTGTTCATGTTAGATGCCTTAGGATTATGAAAATCTAAAAATGTTTATTTTGCAATGAGAAGAAACGCTGCATCATCTTTGTGTTTTAGTTGTGTGGTGGATTTTGCACCTCCATGGTCCATGGTCCATGATATTAACACTACCTGTCAGGGTGGTATTATTTTACTAATCCCAGAAAATGTCTGGTTGAAGAGAGCTAAGCTTCAGAACGGTGACAGTGACCTGCTGATGCCCCTGAACAGATCCTGTGTGCCTGGATCACAGAGTCATATACCTCAGTTGCTGTGGGGGAAATGGAAAACCTGGAAGCCAAGCTCATCTTACTATTTATGACTCAAATCCTCCTCTGGATCACAAGGGGGATGTGATGCATAAACCTGCCCAGTGGAATGCGTCACATTAAAATAAATGAATCCTTCCATTTCATGGCGAAATCTCATTAGAGTACATTAAGTAATTGCTGTAGTATATAGTAATTTGACTGTTAAGAGGATAAAATGTGCATTGCTCAGAAGCACTCTAAAAAATTTAATAAACACTAGGAATCCCGCTTCTTGGGAGGAAAATCCTGCAGATAATTTGCTCCGCCTTTCTCCAGATATCTGCCATAAGCACAATACGGAGGGCTGTATGCAGTAGACCTCCTGCAAAGCCATCAAATAAAGGCAAAGCTGTTCCTTTTAGCATCATAGGAGATTCTGGTCTAATGATGCAGAGATTGGATGTTTACTAGGCCCCTTTAAACAACTACGCTGAGTGTTCTTTTTCGTAGTGGGCGTGCATGAATTGAGATGCATGAATTTCTGATTTTGTTCCTCGTGAATCACAGTCAAAAGGCTTTAAATTAGCATGTCTCCAATAGACAAGAACACAAAGGCCTTTAATTAGTCTCTAAGGTCTTACCACAATATATAAATCAGACACTAATTGCAGCTGTTTCCATAATTTGTCCTTTGAGGACTTTGTGGATCATCTCTGTTTCAAAGCCACATAAGGATATGTGTGAATAGCAGATGATTAAAAACTTTAACTGCATGGATCACCTAAACTTAGTACACCTCGACAGAGCGTCACTACTGGGTTTCATCTTCGCCACTAAGATTATTTACCTTAGTGGCATGTTTAAGTAGTTTAAACTGTGCACGGAAAGAAAATTTGTCACTATCAATAATACGATGCACCTCATAATTTGGTGAGTCCTTTATTTGTTTATTTGTTGCCTTTCTTCTGTACCCCGCCTCTTGCCCGAAACATTCACTGGAGATAGGCATAAGCACCCATCCCGACCCCACTAGGGTGTTAGAAAATGGATGGATGGATAAACAAATCTGACTATCATATACAAAGATAACTTGAGGAAATGTAAAGCCAGCTTTCCAACGAAAACACAGATTTACATTTGCATCAAAACCTTAATATTGTTTTCTTTTTTTTTCAGTAATAGCAAAGCATCAAGCAATCATCCTCATGTTTCCTCTCAGAACCATGTTATTGTTCTGTAATGTGTTAGCTTTGTGATAGACTTAAATAGAAACACCTTATAAAAAATTCCATTGTTGTTTTTTCTTTCCATACAATACTGAGTAATTTTTTCTGAAACTTTTACTCCTGGATGCTCTCCATGGTTGCATGTTTTCTCCATTTGTGGACAACGGCTCTTACTGTGGTTTTAGGGATTCCCAATGCCTTGGAAATAGCTTTGCAACCTTTTTTCAGACTAATCAGTTTTTTATGACTTTGTTTTTTTTCTCTATTTGGGAATTTCTAGGATATGATGTTTTACTTTCTCAAATCTTTTATCCCATCTCATGTATTGAGAAAGGTTTTACTGAAATAATTTCTTGACTGCACAGGTGTGTAAGTAATCAGGCCTGAGTTTGACCTGTTAAACTGAAATAGGCTTTCCAAAAATGTGGTCAATCAGTGAATTTATGGTTTAACACAAAGAGGCAAGTTGGTGAATAGAAGGAAAACGTTAACGTCGTTCAAAACAAAAATAAATACATTTAATAATGAATTAAAAGTTTTAAACATTCAATTTTATGGCCACTATATCTTGTACCAGGTGTTAAAAGATTAAAGCTGAATGAGTGGTGTCAAAACTTTGTTTGAACACTTACATTACATTTAAAAATTTGCATGAAGATACACATGAAAAAAGAAAACGTGAAAAATAGATGAGACTGAGTGCCAAAAAGCAGCTAAAATAAAAAAAAAGATGCACAGTATGTGTTTTATTAAATATTAGTGATAGAACAAATACGTATACAATTATTGCAGTTTTAAAACAAATAATTTTAAATGAAATGATCCATAGTCACATTAAATATGTGACTAAAGCCCCTCTTTAATGTTGATAAAAGGTTGTTATTTGAGGGAATAAATTATACATTAAAACATGTGGTCTGTGTAAAAATGAAAGCCCTCAGTAACTTGTGGTATGAATAAAAATGAGGCTGAATTTTAATCTCAAACAGAACCAGTGGGTGCTGCGAGGTCTGCTGGGCCTGAAGGAACTGACAGAGACATGCTGTGTCGAGTCAGAATTAGAGGTTTCACATTTTAAATGTATATGCCCGCCCAAAAATTGATGTAGCAGCATGAAAGCTTCACATGTCATGTACCCGCAAACAACACAGGCTTACACTTAAGGATAAATCCCCAAACTCTGCTGTTATGTAGCAGCAGGCAGCTGTAAGACAGCTTAGTTAATTTGTTTGGAATTATGAAGATACCACTGGAATATAAAACTTTAGGAATGTGATCCTATGTGGTTGGAAAACCGTATTAAAATCAATAAAATAAGACAAAATTACATCAGAGTCTCCAATCTCCAATCCAATTACCGAACTCCAAATTCAGGTTGTCTGAGAATTATAAAATTGCACGAGTAAATAAAAAAAAGAATCTTAAAGTCAACTCTTTATAAACATATGTCCTTGAACTATGACAGTGAATGCATAAAATATTTGGCTTGAGCTCCTTTTGCATTAATCACACACCAATGCAGCATGGCATGGAGGTATTTAGGTTGATTTAATAATAGCCTCAGCTCTTCTCCACTGTTGGATCTATTGACAATGCTCCATTGATTCTCTATGGGATTTAAGTTAATCAAGGACAGTGATATGATAATTATTAAAGCAAGTATAAGTACTTTTGATAACGTAGACACACATTACCACAACCTGTTAGAAAAAAGGAATTGGCAAAAAGCATGAAATTTCCATAAAACGTTTTAGCAGCTGGAAGTATGAAACGCTATAAAACTGTATTCAGAAAACACAGTTAACCATTACGAGCACATGTTGCGAGGCTCCAACTCTTCAATGACTTTGGACAATTCACAATAGACCTAAATCTTCTTGGATACTTTGCCTTGCCTCTCTTCCTGCAACCTTAGTGACTAAGAATTGGAAATGAAATGTGCAGTCTATGTATGAATAAAAAGAGGACTATGAAACACTGAATAGCAGTCCAGCCCTATTTCTCCTTTCCCTTAGTATGATGCTTCTTATGTTCTCTGTGTTTCATCCAAAGATCCAATTACTGTAGGATTCATCACCTGGAGCATAGAGAAACCTTTAACATTCACCTGAAATATTCCTAGCATGTTCTTGCTTTAAAACTCACAGTGGAGTTTTCCCTCTTCTTTTTATTCCTTCTGTCAAACAAGATGCACACTCAATATAAATGTAGCAACCAGAATTTCAAACTGAAGGAAAGGTCAAATTTGCTTGCTGAACTTTTTTGCTACTGAGGTAGCAAAAAATGGCAGCATCCCTGCCCTTGTCCAACATGAAATTTGTGCTGGGGTGAGGCAAGATCAATGACCTTTTCTATAATTTTCTTTCCAGTAGGAATCTGGCCATACTATATCTGCGAGCTATTTTTAGACAGGTTTAAAAAGGGAGGTGTTTAACTTGGGCCCACGTTAGTTGAATTAAATCCATATGTGTGTGTTTTTTTGTTCTCATCAAGAGCTAAAATCCATTATTTATGGATAGAAACTTAAAATAAAATAATTCAGCATTCTGATTTTGATCAATCCTCAATTTTCAGAACAAATATTTGTTGAAGAAAAAATGGACAATTCTCATGTCTTCAGTTTTATGCAAACTAAAAATATATATTCTTGTGCAAAGTATCATGGATTCAATTCAAGTCAGATAAGTACCATGCAACTTCAATCTGGTCTAAGCTGAGAAAAAAAAGTTAGATAAATAAATAGAACTTGAGGTTTTCATTCATTGCCCAATGCATACGGCCTGTTAGAACAAATTCTTTGCTTCCAGACGAACCAATTCAGCGGCCCAAACAATGTAACTCACTCATTATGCTCTTGGATGCATGTGTACTCGCCCACTGCATTTCTGAGTGTTGCTCTTTTGTAATTCTTCTCACTGGTGGGATTACCAATCTCCTTCTGAATAGCTTCCCGTCTCCCTGGATGTGCAACAGCACAATGATGGCAGCAAACAATGACCAGCACAAAGCGCACACACAAATCACCATGAACATTTGGAAATGCAGCCAATTTTGGAAATAATACGTTCATTCGTAATTATGGGTAACAACACAACACTGGGGACCAACATTTATAAAATACTGAGAACTAGTGATGGACTTAGCCAGTGTTGTATTTTATACCAGACAAAGAAAATCAGGCCAAGAATCTGTTTCATTTAATCAATGATGAGTATCATGAGAGGAAATTAAGGTTGCTGGTTAATTAATGATTTCTGGCAGCAAGCAGGCTCATTAGTTAGCAAAGTCACCTCACAGCAAGACAGTTCAGAGTTTGATCTTAGCTGTGATATATCAGTTCATGTTCCCTCCTACCTCACTCTGTGGCTCTGGTTACTTCTTGGAGTCTGAACAAATTCAGTTTAAATGAATGAAAGATTTAAATTGTCTTTAGAATGAGGAGAGGTGATTAGCACATGTTGTTTACACCTCTTTACTTGTGAGTTATCGTATAAGCCTCATCAACGAAAGGCATTGGTGAAGTATAGGTTAGCAGGTGACCTAATATACAAATATGTTCATTGATTAGCATTCTAAACAAATAAACATTAAACCTTAGCATCATTAAAACATCTTTTGAAATATAAGATATAATTCAATCTCATAATTCACTATCACTTTCACTACAAAAATATGATTCATTATAATAGCAGAATAAAATTTGTTACTGTATTACAGTTTATTAACTAGTATGAAATAATTGGTTATTTTTAGGGCTCCAAGACTGTGAAAGTGAGCAAATAATGCATGCAATCACCTGCTCCCAATAGCTCCAGTTATTGTAATTGTACGGATTCTTTATTCTTGCTCATTATTCTTCTTCTCTGATAAAATGTTCATCTGTCCATTATCTTTACACGCTTATCCCGAGTGACTTTGCAATCGGTGCTGGTGCCTATCTCCCAGGCGAGAGGTGGGGTAAACCCTGAACAGGTCGACAGTCAATCGCAGGGAAACAGAGAGATGAGATAGGACAAACAATCATACACATACCCACACCTTAGGAGAAGAGACCCATTAGCATAACAGTCATGTTTTTAGACTGAGTGAGGAAGCCGGACGACCCGAAGAGAACCCAAGCATGCACAGGGATAACATTTAAACTCCATGCAAAAAGACTCCAGGGCCAGGATTTGACCCAGGAGCTGCTTGCTGCAAGCTGACAGCAATACCAGCTTTGCCACTGTGCAGCCGTCTGATGAAAAGTGTAACTTGGAAAACATTGAAAATGCAGGAAAAAAAATGATAAAGCAATGTCATGGTCATGCCCATTTTCAACATACAAAATTTTTTGCTCCAACGAAAAGGAAAAATTTAGATTTGATTACTTTTCTTATAGTATAAACTGGATAGTTGTGAAACATGATACATAACATCAATGGGCCAAGCCACAGAAAAAATTTGATACCTTTGAAGATTGCTCAAGCGACACAAGCCAACACATTTTAGCACAACAGATGTGTATATCTCAACCATTTTATGTTTAATAGGTTCTGGTGTATTCTGAATTTTCCTTTTTGTAAATATCTTCATATATTCACTGGATTTAGAGTTTTCTCTTATTTTCCTTTCATATTATAATTTGTTTGATGATCTTAAACATTTACATACTTTTCACAAACAAAAAGGTCACAAACCACAAAGGGGAAAACACTTTTTTTTCACCACGCTTTCTAGGGGCTGTATTTCTGTCTGACTTCTGTGATGTCATTCAAACCAAGATGGAGGTAGTTCCACATCATTCAGTTGTTCACAACTAATTGCAGTTTTGAGAACCTTAAGCTGCCACCACTCTGTATTAACTGCATTGCCTCAGGGAAGGATGAACTGTCTGGCTCTCATCTGATCAAACAACTCATTGTTTTAGATGTGGGCTTTAAAATATACTTCAAAAGGTTTGTGAAACAGGGGAGGGGTTTTTGGGAGGACGTTTTATTGTTCTGTGTTCTCACAGACTAAATGTGAGTGTGATGTTTGTTTAGGCAGCGACAATTAAGGGATATAAAAAGCATAAAATTGAACATCTGAATTCGGAGGAGAATACATATAATTTTATATTTACATTTTTTTGGGATATGTGCTACTACTGCAGGTCACGTTTTGGTTGACAATACAATGTAACTGTAATTATACCCCATTAAAATCCTAAAATATTCACATTGATATCATGATGTACACATACCGAGATTTCTTGGATGCATTTCTGAGTGAGCTCATTTAAATTTTAATGGTACCTGCAGATCTTTTTACAATAGTCTACTCTTCAGTGGACATTATATTACTGGAAATATGTTGACAGGCTGACTGGGACATGCAGGATCTAGAAATGTTTGCATTTGTTGTAAAGGTAAAAACACATTTAATGTTGTTATAGTTACAAATTCTTATGGTGCAGATGACTATTATAGTTTATAAACTGCCTTAACATTGCATGTTCCATTTTGTAGAAATGTTAGGTATGATTTCCCTCAATCTCTGACATGAGTGCATGATTAATTACCGTTTGTGATGGAAATACTATTAAATTAAGCAATATGCAAGTCATTTTGTTGTTTAATTTTGTTATCCTTCTACCATTTTGCCATCTCTCTGCCCATCCACAGTTTGTAGTTCAGAGTTAGCAGCTCTGCAGCTGATGAAAAGTAAACAGACTTGCAAAGATTATCCTGACTCTCATTATTTTATCAACAATCTTGTAAATATGAACTTTCTGACTGTCCTTGCCTGGGTTACTGATGTTAGATTTTGGAGCTGGAGAACCAAAAATAATACTCAATGATTTTTTTTTCTGCATTGGAAAATATCAATATCTTCAGATACAAAAATTCAGACATCGAAACTGAATTTCAGAACTAAAAAAGGTTTTAAAATTTTCTCATGCAGTGAGACCATTGTTTGCAGAAATATTCATTTTAGAGCCTACACAGAAACACAATGATTACAGTCCACTGAATTGAATAAAACAGAAAATATTTTACAAAACTTTTATTAAATCACCATCAGTTCTACTTATTGTTCAGAAGGCTGAGGATATGCAGTGTCAAGTATTAATAATATTGCAGACAAATATTTTAAGACCAGCTTTTGTTAATAGTAAAATTCACATTTGTGAATGAAGATGGAACTCATTTCTAATACTGGCACTAGTTTGATGAAGACTCTATCACTCTTTAATATCAAGAAATAAACAACAGGACAAAATAGTTCTCTACAGGTTTTAAACCTTTCATGCATTTGTTCATTGTGAAGGATTTATACTGAGAAGCTCTTTTTTCCTTTTCAGAAAACTACAGATAAAGCCTCCTTTCCGACTTGTCTTCCTTCCACTGTCTCTCTTGTAAGCTGACTTGACTTAGCGCTTCCATTTGTCATTCAGACTGATTCGCTCAGTCCTCATTGTTGTCATAATGATGCATTTAACTTACTATTGTAACCCCCAGCAACAAATAATTGCTTCCTCTAATCCCTCAACGCCATCCGTTACGTAGAATTACTGTTTACTTTGACGTGCTGTGCTAATAGTAAAATGTATGTTTTATTGTATTACTTTTATACAGATCTACCATCCAATAAAGGGAAGTGTCTTCTCAATCAGGTTTTTTGTAGGAACCCAAATAAAACAAATCTTACCGTTTAAATAATCTCAATCCACAAGTAATTTTCCTGAACAATCCAACATGCAGAGTATTTTCATAGCATACACTAGAAGACATAAAACAGTAACAAATAATGTATGTAACAAAGCTTAAAAATCTAATTTCTAAATTGAAAAGCTTTTCAACATATGAAATCAGCAATGAGTGACATTTTTTAACCAATAAACAGATACAATAAATATTACTTTGCTTTCATACTGTATAATATACTATAGATTTATTTGGGGACTTTAACATTTGGGCCCATAAAAAGAAATACTATTTTAATTAGTTCTTTCAACATCGCACTTAATCTTTCACTGAATCTCATTCAGCTCCATCACAGTTTAAAGGCGTTCCTATTTATTTGACACGATTAGTAGCACTCATGCAGCCCTATAATGTTGTGATATCTCCACTGTCAGAGGACTGTCAGGTAACAACACAATTGTAAAATCTAATTTTATGCTCAAGTGGTTCTGCTTCTGCAATTTATCGCAGCTATCGCTCACCTTCTCCTTCTGCACGCTCCCACTAACTTTTCTCTCACTCCCTTCTCTTCTCCAGTCTTTACCCTCTCCTCCCAGCTGTGAGGTATTTTGATCTCATTATCATTCCCAAACATTCACACTGGATAATCTGTCAGGGCAGGGGACTATGCTTCGCACCATGCAGGGCAACCTGGCCCTGATTAGGGGGGAGCGGCGTGCTTGCAATAAAAATACTATTTTTTTCACTTAAAGTAGAAATAATGGGAATGTCCTTCTCTCTCTACAAGTTTAAACAATTGGCCAAGTTATTTTGATTTTTCAGTTCAGAGAATATGCTATGTACTATGTGAGGACAACATCAGAGTACACAGAATTGATTGGCAGCTGGCCTCAGTTTCCCTTTTACAAATCACAAATCCATTTCCAGAAAGCTAAAACAATGCACAATAAATCTACATTCCACAATACTGCTGCACAATGCATGACACAAACAACCCCCTCCCAGTTCTGTAGCCCTATTGTTTTCATAGGGGTAAAACACTCCCTTTGCCAAATCCCTGTCTCAGCGCCAGTTCAATCAAAGGCTTTGCCAGGAAAACTGGGGATGAGACAATAGTAAGTAACACCAGGTGGACGGTAGCTCTACGATCTGCCAAGCTACCTGTGTCTGCCACCATCCCTTACCCCATCCATCTCCTCACCTGCAGTCACCTTTCTTTGTCCGCATGTGTTGGGAGGAATATGCAGACCTGCAGCCTTGGCACTTTATCTCAGTGGGACTCAAAGCAGACCAAAAGCACAAAAAAACTCCCCACTGTGCATGAAAAAAAGGATTGGAAGATGTACATTCTTATAGTGCTTGTAAGTGTGTGTTTCTTTGCCTACATGCATGTATGTTTAGGAAACAAGTTTAAATTTTTGCAGGAAAATGTTACCTATAGTATCCTTCATTTGTAACATTTGTCAATACGGAATTTGGCCAAGATTCCAAATGACACATGAGTTGCATTATTATTTTACCTAAATATATTTTTATCTTTCAGAGTAAAAAAAAAACCCAGAGAGATCATAAATATTTTCATTGTTTTTCAGAGCTGTTAAATAAATGTCTTTGAACCTTTTAACTATCATAAGGACACCAGTGTCCACATGGAACATACGTGACTTGTAAGTGTTTTGGAAGTGACAGCATCACTGGGAAGACAGAAAAAGGATTGATAAAGCATCAGTGAGTTAGGAACAGTAGCTGGAACGAATAACTAACTGTTTGCTTATAGTTTATAGTTGTTGTTTTTTTTTTTTGCTTTAGGTTAACAACAATGTTAAATTCCACTACATGGTGCCGGTTTGTTAGATCTCCAAGCTACTCCTCAAACAAAGTTTGTCCTGACTACTTTCTCACTTGATAAATGATCATCGAAAGATTAATTTCATGAACTCACATTTAGAATTTATTGTTACTCTGAGCTGGATGTAATTTTATGCATTGATTGCCAAACTTGGTGCTCCAAATGTGACATCATCACTATTAGACCATTTTTGATTGAATTATGAACTGCCTTGTGCTGGCTTTTTTCTATTGCATCTTTTTTCATATTACTCTATTGTGATAATTACAATTAAGATAACTACAATGAGATATAAGCATAAGCACAAATCTAAATGTGCCTTTTAAAATAATATTTTAACCTTTCTGTAACATGATATTGTCCCCAAAGATACAATTTAGCATACAATCCAACTATAAAGCCTCGCACTTATATTGCCATTGGCCATGTATATCCTTTCTTTTTAGCACATCTCTGTAATGTCAGCAGTATTTATGCAGCTGTGAAAAGTCTTAAAGAGATTGGATGTAACCTTGGACTTGTTTACTTTTAAATGGCAATTATTTGCCAAGTAGCAGAGTAAAGATAGTTTCTTGTTCTACATGTGTAGTATATCCACCTTTGTATTCAGATAGAGACAAATGACTATCACATTAAAATATACAATATCATATAACAGCAAAATGCAAAAAAATATACTAAAGACTGTTTCTGACCGTATTAGTAAAAGTGTTTTTTGATTAAAATGTTACAACTCTTCCTCACCAACAGCAACCATGTATTTGAGTTAGATTTCAAGAAAAGAAAATACATTTCTAAGCATGAACATGTAAATATCTTCACACAAAGCAGAAAGCAGCCATCATACAGGACAGCTGCATTGCTCCTTCACAGATCCTTAAACACAGGTTGTGCACCAGTACAATCTGCAAAATGCATGCATTTTCAAAGCCTGTTCTTTAAGTAAGTGATCTACTCATACACCCAAGAAGATCGTTTATTTAAAGCGATGTGCTCGCACACTTAAGCAGTGTAGAGCCTTGAGTAGATCACTTTTATTAAGTGATCTACCTTAAGTGTATTAATGAGTTCTGTACTCAGAAAAAATAGAGCATTTTTTGTCAAGCATCTTCACAATAGCATCATTTCATGTAAAAAGCACCAAAATGTAAAATGTATTTTTCCCAAAACGGTTCAGTATCACTCAAATTGCATTTGAATCAATTTTCAGGTTGTGTCAGATTCTCAATTGAGGTTAGATCTGGATTCGGACAACGTCATACTAACAACAAAAAATGCTTTTATCTAAACTATCTAAACTATTCCACTTGTTCTATTTCTTCTGGCTTCATACTTCAGTTACTACCCTGCTAGAAGTATTCTTTCCTCATATGTTTGTGGGCTCAGATCAGATTTCTTTTCCTATTGTTCTGCTGGTTGATCCATCAAATGTCCCAAAAATTCCGAACAGTCATTCCTCTTGAACAAAAACATGCCAAAGCATGATGCCTCCACCACCATGTTGAACTAAGGGGATAGTGTGTTCAGTGTTATGTGCAGTGTATTCACAGCCAACTCAGCTATATGTTTGGGTAATTACATACTAAGCATTATTTTCTAAATATTATATACATATTGTTTTTCTCTACACAATGGAAAAATACATTAACTTTGTATCAAAACCCATGAAATCTAACTCACAATAAAATAATGTTTACAAACAATGGCCCACAATGAATCTGAGAGGACTACTTTTATTACCAAGGAACTGATCAATGGCCTATAATGTTTACCATTACATCACAGTTTATTATATTATGACTTTATTGGAAAAACGAAAGCCAACCACCGGAATAAAGAAAGAATAGAAATTTGCGGAATCTATTGGAATTTATGTAGCAAACGGTTTAATAGTTATATTTAGCACATTGATTTTACTATCAGGGCTGAAATTATTGGACTTGGTCAATCATTACATGTTCCTTAAGAGTCCGGGATAAAATGGAAGGGTATTGTTTAGTTCAGGCCACATTACCACAGTGTGGTTTTGACAGCTACTTAGTTGCTTTAATGTTTTACATAATTAGAACACGATTTTCAGCAACACATTTAAGCCTTTGACAGTGCTATTATGGTCACCCACCCTCAGAAATTAGTGTCTTTTGCCAGAGGCATAATGAAAATTGGATGGTAAGCGTGTTTTATGATCTCTTGCTCTACTTTGCTAAAAAACAATAAACATCTCTGGCAGGCTTTCTAACATTTTCAGCCATGAGGCAGAAAAAACAACATGCAGTTTGGCTGCATCCCAAATATTGACCAAGACAAAGAGATGTCAATATTTTTTTTAATGAACTCAAATATTAAAGTAAAGGTTTTCGGCCTATGACAGAACAAAATGATTAAAATGCTGATTGAGGACAATACAGAATTAACCTTTTTTGTCAAAGTCCTTGCAGGTGCTGCTAAAAATAAACCTTGCCCCACTTATTATTGGACGGACCACACATGCAAAGTTAATGTAGACAAATGAGGGGAGAACACATTGGTCAGATCATATGGGGCACCTCTGACTAATTTCTGGGACAAAAGAGGTTGGAATTAAAAATAACTTTGCAATGGACACGTGTGTACAACTTCTTGACCAAGACCGATCTTAAAACATCAAGACTGAAAGCTCAAGGCACCGTTTTATCCATGTTCTTCAACGTTTCTGGTGGTGCTTGGAGGGAGATTATTCCCTCTCATAACATGTGTAGAGGACCAAGCACTCAAGAGGATTAGCAAGGAGCAAGGAATGTGAAGGACCAGTCAACCAAGCAACATTAAATGATGGTTGGCAGCCAAAGTTTGCACTTATGAAAATGTATATTTAGGGTATTAAAAAGGACTCATTTAGTTTCACAAAAATACATTAATATATTCCCCGTTAAGAATAATATATGTTTATGTCTTTTTTTGTGTAGATTTCATTTGCTATTAGAAATATATTTACTTTGAAAAAAGTTGTGTTCAATACTTTTTCATCTCTTTTGTAAAATTCAAAAAAGAATGATTTAGTTTTGCCATTCAGAGCTACAGCTCTGAATGGCAAAAAATTGTTTATTTGATGGTTTTACTTCAAAACATTACTGTTAAAGAAATTTAGCAGTCTAAAGATACTAGGCACATCAGTGTCTCTGTGGCTCTGATGAGACAAAACAAAATGATAAGCCATGAGATATTGTGTGACAAAATTCTTGCATTTATCTCCTGAATTAGAGCCATTTATACTCAGTGTAAGGAACAAAATGCACAAAGCTCTTTTTTTCTTTCTTTCTTTTTTTTTTAAACATGGCATGCCTATTGTAGCTTTATAATAAAGGCTGCCTGTTTTATCTCAGCGCACAAGCATTATTCCTCAGCACTTTGCACCGTCTTTTCAAAGCCGATTAGGGGCACGGAAAAGAAGGCCAGCTCATCCTTGCGAAGGCTGGATATTTACATTTCAGTGCCATGTGCAGGGAATTTTAATTTGGCCACCGCAGTTTAACACAACAATGTCTTAGCAGTTTCACATTTGAGCACTTAATGGCTTCGTTAACATCCTGAGGGACTTCCTTCATTACCTGATCTGGTCAGCTCTGACAGTTGTAGAGAGTCTCCTTGCTCAGCTGTGTTCACAGTGCCAAGAACCCCTTGCACCACAAAAAGTAGTGAAGTCAAAATCAAAGAAAACATTTCTGAGTCAACAAGTCAAATCGCAAAAAACAAGAGTCATTTGGTAGCTCTGGGGAATATTTCTAATTAGACTAGTGCCCTTGACAAAAACATATGGCCCAGAGTTAAATGTCTAAATTATTCCTGCATTGCCTTTCTGGGTATTTTGGACAGGGACCAAGAACACCATTAGGCCATTTTAAACAAACCCATTAAGTGTGTGTTTTATTGCACAACTGATAAAGTCCCGAGGCAATACAGATATGTTGTTTAATTTTCTTCCATTAAATACACCAAAAAACAGGAAGAGAGCAGCTTGATTTGATCTTTAAATAAGGAAACTATGCTGTATAGTTTACTTCCAGTAGTCCATGTATTTATCCTGACCTACTGAGGAAATTAATTTAATGTGGCTGCAGCTAACTTTTTCAGCACACTGAAAAAGTTAGCTGTAGTCTGTTGATGACTATTGAATCACAAAAATTATGAGCAACTTGTTTATCTGAAGCAGGTGTGAAAGACTCATATTCATTTTGGGCCACATCAAGATCAGGAGGCCAGTTGTGGTAGAATGCACTGATTGAACTACACATCAAAAAAAATTATTAATAAATAGCTATCTCTCCATTTGATGAGTACTTCTTTAAATGTTGAGCATCTTTTCACTTTGATGTAATTTGGCTTGATACAAAGAAAACCTGCTTTGATTCCTAAAATGCCTATTATCCCACCTGAGCCTGAACAATTATAATTATTTATATGTCCCATAAGTAGTTACAGCTGGATTTGGCCAGCAGGCCTTGAGTTTGACACTAAGTATCTAAAAGAACAAGTTACATGATCAGTGTTCAATGACCCGATAAACTAAATTAAAACATATCAACATGTAGCTTAGAATGGCCTACAATTATCATCACTTTCAAAGTTACTAAAACAGAATTGAACAAATAACCAAGAAAAATCTTGAGAGAAACTAATAAGAGTAGCTCAAACAGCAAGTTCTCCATCTAAAGAACCATGCAGCTTGTTTTATTTTTATGTAGTTTCTCTCTCACTCTCCCAGTGTTTGATGGTCACACATGCTGCAAAGCAAACTGTTTTCACAGTTTGCTTTGATCCTTGGCGTGTACATGGCATTCTGCTAAAGCAGCATCATGTGGGCTCACTAGCAATCATTCAAAACTTCCTTGTTCAAAGAACACAAGATGTGTGCACCTTTTTAAAATTTCATAGAGCAGGTATATAGTAATCCTGTGTTACTTTTTAGCTGAAAACAGCAACAGAAATTTTAAACCATCTGCACTTTGTCTATAAACTATAACTCTGTAAATTGAATGGTAATTTTATAATAAAGGCTAGAATTATAAAGACTTTATTATAAATGGAAGAGTTCCAAAATTAAAGTGTAAATATAAGTGCTTGAGCTTCACAAACTAATCTTTACTGATTAGTTATGATAAGCAATAGATAAGAGCTGTCATGTAAGTATGTATTTACATATCTCCACAGAAAAATGTTTCATTTTTTTAAACTTTCAGTTAAATGCAGCTAATGCATGTGCAAAAACGTCAAGTTTTCAAATTTGCATGCATATTGCTGTTAAAAATTATTTAAGAACTGAAGGCTGTTCCATTGTGGCCTATTCTTGGTATTGTTTAATTTTTTGGTTAGCACACAATGTGATTTTTGCGAAATACAGTTAAAGACACCAATGTTTTTCTTGGAATCATTGAAAGTGATGATCTAAACAATCATCACTTGATGAATCGGAATCATATTTTTGCTGATTCAGAGAAGGTACAAACAGGCTCAAAGAAAACTAGAGCTAACCTCTGGATCTGATTTATTGAAGTTACTTTTAGAACTGTGAATGTGAAACTTACTCATTAACACAATTTTCCATGGGAATATATGGTGTTGGTAGTGCAATGATAGTCTACAGATTATCTCTTGTAGGGAGACTATCTCCCTACAAGAGATAAGAGATAGACAGTTAGTCCTCAAAAAAATAGCAACTCAACAAGTCAAATGGAGGTTAAGATTGCTTGTATTTGACTTTCTCTACAGATGTGAGGAAGGCAAATGTGTAGATGTCAGCAGCAGTAACATATAGATTACTGAAGACTGTAGGTCCTCTGACTGATGAAACTTCTGGTGGTGCATAATGTCGATTGTTTTCTAAAACAGATTAAATGTGGCACTTTTGTAGCACTTCACAGCGGATAAGTTTTCAATCACACCCAAAGCAATGTTTTTTTCTATTCTGTTTTTTTTTTTTTTTTTTTTTTTTTTTACTTTTTTGTGAAAAAAGATTAAAAAATTTTAAATTGTGGAGCAATATTTGGACAATAAATGACAAATACAATAAATTGTTTCATGTGTTTCAACTTCTACCAACTTATTTTTTTTTCTATCCCACTTACTATTCTGTCCAATTCAGTTGAAAAATTGATTGTCTATCAATGGACAGCTTTAGATTAAAAGTGCACTGTACATGGCACACTCAATCATATGTCTTCATGAACAAAAAACACTGATCTCTTATCCCTACATTAAAATGTGATCAACAGAAATTGCTTTCTTGTTGACATCTGCCCTATGCTTGTCGTTTGTAATTATTCTCCTGACATTATCAGTTGATTGCAGAAAGTTCTCATGCAAGACTAAAATTATAATGAATTAAAAAGGGAATTTGTTTATGACAAAGACTCTTACATATTCAAATGCATTCACATTTTTTGGGAAAGGAAATACACAGTGAGTCATGGACGATGCAGGTGGCAGCCTGTAGAAAGACAACAATGCTCACTCTTTAATGCAGACCTTTTTGTTGGCTTATGGTTGTGTTGAGTGCCACGTAAGTGTGGTTCATTAACTAGTACAAAGCACAAAGATGGCAAAACATTACAGCCTAAATCTTTTATCTTAGTCAGATGCCAGAGACAGTAACCAGAATGGTGCCCTCCCCTACATGTTGCTGTAGTCAACTGTTTGAAAGAAAGTTTGTACTTTCTGTAATCTGGCTTAAAAACACAGTTATGTATGGAAACTTAACTCATTATTTTTAATTAACACTTTAATTAAATGTTATTCATTAAAAAAAATGAATAGCATTTTTAAAAAGATAAAACTACTATATTTCTAGGAAGTATAACTTAAACAGTGATAGTTTTGATCATCTTAAATGATCAAAAACAGGAAAAGGTTTACTCAAACAGTAAGAAGTGTGAGTTAAGCTTCTTTATCTCCAATTTTGTGTTGTTTAAATACATATTTCTCAAGTAGATCAATAAAAAATGACCAGCAAAAACATATTTAACTGAAAAAATGACTCATGCCAGTGTGACATTTGCTGATATGATTCATCTACCACAACTTCTTTGAGTCTTTGACAAATGTCTTCTGTTAGAATTAGCTGCATAGTATTTTTGTAATACAATTGGAAAGTGTCCAAAGCAGTTCATTTATTTTAAAAGGGAGGTAGCTAAGTACCTATGGGTCAGTGGGAAAACTAAAGTGTTAAAAGAGAGCACGATAAACAGTGTGCAAGGCGGTGAGCTGAATAATCACAGGAAAAGAATAAAGCAAAAAAAAAAAAAAACAGTTGACAACTTAATTACCAGATGAAATCACCAAGCTAACAGCTTTTTTTATGTATCTTCAACAGAAAAGGAAACAAAAATAAGTGCAAACTCTGCATTTTCTACACCGCTGCTACTGGTTTGGTGTCAACTCGGGGTCATGATTTTACCTCTATGGTTTACAGTTTCTCTCACACACATTTTCTGTAGCTGATGTTGCATATCATACTCAGCAGATTTGTATTCCATTCTTCAAAAGAAGAGACAGCAGACTGTCCACGTGCAATAAGAAAAACCTAGAAGGTAAATTTTCAGTCCACAGTAGTGGAAGAGTGAGTCACATTTAAATGTTCATAAATCATGCAAATGCATACAAAAATAATGCAAATACACACTTACAGAATCACTGCTTGAAGACTGTTATTTTATTTTCAATATGAATTGTATTTAAAATAAAAACACCAATATGCTAACTGTCTTTTCATATATTTTATATTACCCAGCAAGTATTTTACTCAAACAAAGAAATGTCATTAACATATCTGGTATGTTACAGAATGTCAATACTGAATGTAAAATGAAGGTCATGGTCATTCTAAAACAAATTAATTTCTTCCATAGGCATTGTAGGGCAGGTTTTGAGGTCTGTTAGATGAAAAGCAGATGGACAGATGGCTGAAATAGTTTGGTGGCAAGGATATGAGCTTACCTGCAAAAGGAAGCTCTCTTAATTACATTTGATTGGGAAAAAATTGTTGATAACAGTTTTCATTTTATTTTTTGCAAACCATTTTGAATCATGCATTAGTGCAGGCATTCTTCCTTTGGATTTACCAGCGAGACCATGTGAAAGAAATAAACATAAAAAGTAGTTTATATGTCAAGATAAAAATATGCCCAGTGTAGTGCCTAATGTCAGAAAATCCATAGAATATCATGACTTTCAGGTTGGGTTAGCCAGGAGGGCATCTCTGATGGCTTATATTTCATTTTTGCTCATTTATGTTGTCAGTGGTTAATGACATAATAATCAATCGAACTGACAGGATGTGTCTGACCTCCTCCCACTGGCAAAAAACACTCCCCACCCCTGCACCCCGTTAAAAAGAAAAACCCCTTCTACTCCAACTCATCAATACTTTCTACCATGTTTAGTCCTCTGAAAGCGCTTAAGGAGTGCACTCCCTCAATACTTCAGTTTCCTAATCCTTCATACATATCAACATAAATAGATCCTAAAATTACTGATTTCTGTTTGTTCTTTATAAAATCTGGATAAACTTTTCTAAATAAAATGCTTACATCTCAAAAAAATAACATGGATACTGTTATCCATGTTATTTAACAACAGTGTCTGAGAGAAGAACTCATCATACTTTCTGAAAGTTTTCACCATTTGTTCTTAAAATCCCAAATCAACCAACCATTGTCTGATGTTCTAGGCGTCGCACTTGCAGCATTTCATGGAATGTAATTTAAAATTATTATATGTACATTTATATTTGGATGATTTAACTTTAATACAGAAAGCACTCTATGATTTATACTTTTTAATAACTTTTTCTCTGGTCTGCTTGGTATGTTCTTTTGACTTCATACTGTAATTGTACACAGTAATACAAACCAATGATTGGACCTTTCACATACATGTGTCTTTATCCAATCACTTGAGACACACTCACTGCTCTGAGATGGACTCCATTAGGTCAGCCATTTAAAAGGGGAGCATTCATATGAAATCACTTATTTTATATTAAATAATTTCATTTAATGTTCATTATTTTGTAGAAATCAGCTTTCACTTTGCCATTTAAGGGTGTTATTGTCATTAAGGCCATATTTCGTTGGTCAGAATTGTTTTGCAAAAACAATAAGAGCAAAACATCAAAGGGAGTGAATGATTTTAATAAGCATTGTGAGACAGGAGACAGCGTAGCTGCAACTTTAGGTCTTGGTCAGCCAGATTTCATAAAGCAAACCTGGAAATTAACACAAGTTCCTGGTTCTCTCAGCAAATACACCCATTGTTTTTTTTGTTTTTTGTTGTTTTTTTCTATTCCTTGACAAATCTTCTTGTTCGTTGTTGTTATATTCTGTTTCTGTTTACTCCTCTCTTTCTTTACTGTTTGTTTCTCCTGTTTGCTGCCTGTATTTACTCTGGATTCTGGAATTTGAACTTGCCTTTTTATTAAAGTGTTCTTATCTTTGAATCACTCTCCCTTCCTGTTACCACTTCCTGGTACAACTATTATTCTGACATTCATGTAAATAATGCGAGTTTCCTTAAAGGAGAGATAAGTTGCAGTGTTAAAGGTGGCTATGAACTATTATGTCATGTTGCTGATTCCTTTGAACCACAGATAGCCTGTATTCCAGAAATAAAATGAAGGCCATAAGCCGGAGGCAGATTTTAAATCCTACCTGGAAAATCTAAAGGGTGCTTCTGTGATCAAGAACCTATAGCAAGCAAGAAAAAGGTCAGTACAAAGAAAATCCACCATGACAAACTTTTTCCCTTTGGCCTTTCACACAGAACTAGTACAGTCATTTTAATTTAAACAGCAGCAATACTGTGTATACAATTTAAATGTGGAGTCAAATATCTACATTCTGTCATTCAAAGTAAAGTCAACAGAAAGCGGTAAGATTTTTAAAGACACTTTAACATGATCTAGACTATCATCTCCATTATGCTATGATTTTTCTGAAGAAGAATGACAGAATGTAGAAAATAAAGTAGTAGAGCAGCAGAACTGATGCATTTTGCTGAGTACCATACCCAAACAGCAAGGGAGCCTCACTCGGCCTTTAAAGGACACTCCAATAAATCATTTTGGGTGTCTGCTGGAATCAGGAAGGGACGCTTCATGAGCCATTACATGCAAATCACAATGTTTCAGTAACTGTCATAATTTGTTAATGAACTTCATTAAAACCCTGACTTTTCAAGCAATCAAAATCTGGTCTGTTGGACAACCAGTGTCTCCTGTTTGTTTATAACCTGGATTCCACATGGGGAGAGCCAGTCAGAATCAAGTCATCATTTGGTAATGCCCCTGTGAATGCAAAGTGTACTACCCAATGGCACATGAAATATGTTCCTCCGATCACAGGTTACATGCACATCATCAATCCTCAAGATTAATTTGGCCTTGGAGATGAGTTGCTTAATAATTCATTTTGTAATATTTGCCTGCAAATTAATCCTTATTCATTGTGACAGGGAAAATTAAATGATTGCTTACCAACTAATCTGGACATCATTTTTCTTTTTTTCCAAGATATGGTGAGCAGCATGACTCTACACGGTTGCTCTTTCGGCCAGCTGCTGTTGTTAAAAACCTAAAATGCTCTATATGTTTCTGTAATGGTGGAATAAAGTTAAACTTAGACTAAGACTTATACATTCAAGAGCTCTGATTGTTTGCTCAACTCCCTGGAAGACATTTATGATTGGAAATAAATTTAGGATAATTTATCATGTTTCTTCTATTTGTCCTGATTAGAATAATAAAATTATAACAACTAGTCTTATCATTTTGTAGCTTTATTTCACTTCAGTTGAGGACACTCTTATTTTTGTTCCTCTCAAACCTTAGGAGATATAAAGCAATTAAGCTTGCTCAGCTTCCACCTGTCTCCTTATGGTGACCCACATTTAGCCTCTGAATTTGTCTGAATCTAAAAGCAGAAATTTGGCACAAACAGCAAATTTTATTTGCCTTTGGGAGACTTTGCGACAAAAAAACAGCAAGAGTCAGCTATTTACTTCATGGAAAGTTCATGACAAGTGTTGTTATGCTGTAATACAAATCAAAGAACTATTAATCTGAAGGTATAGCACTTGTTCGCTTTGAAACTTATGTCCGTTAAAAAAAAGAAAAAAAACATATTTTGATTAAAATAAAGAAATATTTCAACTCTTAATACAATCATTCTTTCTCTGTTTTATGATAATGCAGAAGTGTCAAAGCAACAGGCATGTGGCCTGATTATGGATATATATTATATATATATATATATATATATATATATATATATATATATATATATATATATATAGCTGACTGGATAGCTCAATACATAAGGCATCAGTATATCACCCGAGAGGGCAGGGTTCGAATCCAGTCTGGGTCCTTAGGCAAGACCCTTCAAGCTACTGCCTACCTCATACCATGAGAGATACTAAGTTGCATAACATGCCGGCTCAGACGTCGCCCGGCCAAACAAGGTCTGCGTCAGGTGTTGGGGAACCAGAGCACCTTGATGACAAATGGGCTACTGGAACAAGACGGAAATGGGCGAGAGATGAAAATGTGGATCTGTTGGAATGCTACTACTCAAGTAACCCTAGAGAGGTTACATGCAAAGACTGGGGAAGGAATGGTTACTTCGACATCCCCAGTCAACACTAAGCGCTAAACAACTAGTAGCTCAGTGTTCCAACATCCGCAAACGGCAACTGCTATCACAACTTGAGATTGACGAGATACAACACAAATGCTACGGCAAAAGGGAGGAACCCGGATGTCAGGACTGTGGGGACTTAACTACAAGTCCCCACCCAGTGAGGGGATACACGGCCCCAATGAGCGAAACAGAGCTGAACGAGACAGCTGCTGACCTGAGAGAGAGAATCATGACCCGAATGACAACCAGGCCTCCTCGGCGCCAATTACAACGGCTGAGTGAAGTACCATCAGAAAGTCTCATTGAGAATGTGAATGCAGCATTGAGAACGATCCCTACCAACACCATAACAGAAACCAATGAGCTGATCTACAACTCAGCATCAGTGATCCTTGAGATACTTGGCTATAAGAGCAACCATGAGACCCAATGGAAAAGACGGTTAGAGGCTAAAATCAAGGTAACAAGGAGGGAAGTGAGCCAACTGTCAGAGCTCCACAAGGGTACAATGAAAAGACCAGTACCCAGAAAGTACAGCCAGATGCCCATACCTGAAGCACTCGAGACTGCCAAACAGAGGCTCCAAGCCTTTGCCGCCTAAAGAGATACACAAGGGAGAATGAATCCAGAAGGATTAACCGGCTCTTCTCCACTCAACCAGCTAAGGTGTACTCTCAATGGCAGGGTAACAATAACAACAGAGCAGACCCACCAAGGCTGGAGACGGAACAATACTGGAAAGGCATATGGGAAAGGGAGGCGTCCCACAACAGCAATGCACAGTGGCTGATCTCTCTACGAGAGGACCACAGCAACCTCCCTGAGCAAGCCCCGGTAACCATCACTGTGACAGATGTCCAAGAAAGAGTCTCAGGTATGAAAAACTGGACAGCACCAGGGCCTGACATGATCCATGCCTACTGGCTAAAGAAACTCACTGCTCTCCATGAGCGAATGGCAGCCCAAATGAACCAGCTGCTACAAAGTGGGACTCACCCTGAATGGTTAACTGAAGGGCGGACAATCCTAATCCAGAAGGATCCATCAAAGGGTCCAGTCCCACCCAACTACCGACCAATAACCTGCCTCTCCACAACCTGGAAGCTCATGTCAGGCATCATAGCGGCCAAGATAAGCAAACACATGGATAAACACATGAGCACGGCACAGAAGGGTATCGGTGTAAATACCAGAGGAGCCAAACACCAACTCCTCGTAGACCGCACAGTTGCCCGAGACTGCAAAACCCGACACACCAACCTGTGCATGGCTTGGATTGATTACAAGAAAGCCTATGACTCAATGCCGCATACTTGGATCATTGAATGCCTAGAGATGTATAACATCAACAGGATTCTGAGAGCCTTCATTGCAAACTCGATGAGGCTGTGGAAAACCACCCTTGAAGCCAACTGCAAACCACTTGCACAAGTGTCCATCAAATGTGGCATATACCAAGGAGATGCCTGTCCCCGCTACTGTTCTGCATAGGCCTGAACCCCCTCAGCCAAATTATCAACAAGACTGGCTACGGATACCGACTCAAAAATGGGGCCAACATCAGTCACCTCCTCTACATGGATGACATCAAGCTGTATGCCAAGAGTGAGCGAGACATCGACTCACTGATCTACACCACCAGGATCTACAGCACTGACATTGGAATGTCATTCGGACTAGAGAAATGTGGTCGGCTGATCACAAAGAGGGGGAAGGTGATCCACACAGAAGGAGTCTCACTCCCACAAGGAACAATAGCAGACATAGAGGACAGTTACAAGTACCTAGGTATACCACAAGCAAATGGCAACCTCGATGAGGCCACAAGAAAGGAGCCACAGCTAAATACCTCCAACGAATAAGGCAAGTCCTGAGAAGCCAGCTCAATGGCAAGAACAAAATCCGTGCGATAAACAGCTATGCCCTGCCAGTAATCAGATACCCTGCTGGAATAATCAGCTGGCCAAAGGAGGAGATGAAAGCCACAGATATTAAGACTAGAAAGCTACTAACCATGCATGGAGGGTTCCATCCCAAATCCAGCACCCTGAGACTGTACACAAGCCGCAAGGACGGAGGCAGAGGACTAGTGAGTGTGAGAACCACTGTCCAGGACGAAACAACTAAGATCCATAAATACATCAGGGACAAAGCCTCAACAGACAATGTGCTCAGTGAATGTCTCAGACAACAGGGAACGGAGGTTGAGGTGCCAGAGATACCATCATGGGAGGACAAGCCCCTACATGGGATGTACCACCAGCAAATAACCCAAGTGGCTGATATCAGTAAATCCTACCAATGGCTGGAAAAAGCTGGACTCAAGGACAGCACAGAGGCCCTCATCCTGGCCGCCCAGGAACAGGCCCTAAACACCAGAGCAATAGAGGCCCAGATCTACCACACCAGACAAGACCCAAGGTGTAGGTTGTGCAAGGAGGCCCCTGAGACAGTCCAGCACATCACAGCAGGGTGCAAGATACTGGCAGGGAAAGCGTACATGGAGCGACATAACCAAGTGGCTGCATAGTGTACAGAAACATCTGTGCAGAATATGGACTGGAAACCCCGAGATCAAAGTGGGAAACACCCCCAAAGGTGGTGGAGAACGCCAGAGCTAAGATCCTGTGGGACTTCCAGATCCAGACAGACAAAATGGTAATGGCGAACCAACCAGACATTGTCGTAGTGGATAAACATCAGAGGAAAGCCGTTGTGGTAGATGTAGCAATACCAAGTGATTGCAACATCAGGAAAAAGGAGCACGAGAAACTGGAGAAATACCAGGGCCTCAGGGAAGAACTGGAGGGCCTGGAAGGTGAAGACCACAGTGGTGCCTGTGGTCATCGGGGCCCTCGGGGCAGTAACCCCCAAACTGGAGCAGTGGCTACAACAGATCCCAGGAACAACATCAGACATCTCAGTCCAGAAATGTGCAGTCCTTGGCACAGCCAAGATACTGCGCAGAACCCTCAAGCTCCCAGGCCTCTGGTAGAGGACCCGAGCTCAGAGGATAAGAACCACCCGCGGTGGGTGAGAAGGGAATTTTTTATATATATATGTGGAAAATACCCAAAGTGTTGGACTGTGCCTTGTGGACTTCGCTGGATTGTGATTGGCTAGTCTGCCTGTCAATCATGGTCGACAACAACCTATCAGAGTCTTGATGTGTTGGAACGTTCTAGGGTGTGCCGAACAGTTTTTTTGTTACAGTAATTTTTTGCCGTAGTTAAACAGCTTTGCAGCTATAATATAAAAGGCGTGATGTTTGCT
This sequence comes from Poeciliopsis prolifica, assembly GCF_027474105.1. Taxonomy (NCBI): domain Eukaryota; kingdom Metazoa; phylum Chordata; class Actinopteri; order Cyprinodontiformes; family Poeciliidae; genus Poeciliopsis; species Poeciliopsis prolifica. The sequence goes on along the minus strand of NW_026562400.1, from coordinate 5,493,632 downwards.
GATTTTACTTTTGTGCATTAAGGGTTGTAAGCTGAGTATTAATAAAAGGTCGCCACATCTTTGACCGGATACCTGCAGTTTTTTCGGACATCCATTACCACGCACTTCAGTTCAATTTGGTCCTTCGAGCCGGAGTCTGGAAATATTGCAGGACATGGCGACAAGTACTCAAGTTGGAGATGACGAACCCACGCCCGTGGTAAGGCCCAGACGACTTGCACTTACACGAAGTAATACGGCAGAATATAGGATGGAGTTTCGCCAGCCTGTGCATGAACCTGCTTTTAGGGCACAGATACTCCTATCAGATGTCAGTGATTCAGATGCTGAAGATCACTATAGCGCACCCATCAGCCAGCAACCTAGTCCTAACCATTGGAAAGTGCTGGATCAGTGGGAAGATGCTGACGAAGCTGAGAGAGAAAAGGAGTGTTTACGGACTGAAAATCAGTACCAACGTGAAGCTATTTTGGAGCTCACAAGAGATAGAGATGATCTATATCACAGTAACCGTGAGATGAAGAGAGAATTGCAAGAGTTGCGACAAACAGCAGCACAGATGTCCACGGTCCTGGAAACGTTGAAGGTGATGGAACACAAAATGGAGAAACTCACAGCGAGCGAGGCTGAAGATAACTTTTTTGCTTCACCAACATATAATGTACACTCAGCAACATTTCCTGTCCCAAAGCCAAGGATTCGCACACTACAGAAAGCTACGAGGGACGTAGAGCATCATTCACTTTCCTCAAGCATAAGAGATGAGTCTACGTTCCCTCACGAAGACCAGCGTGTGCATTATTCAGACCGAGGCTACAGGTATGGGAATAGAAGAGGCGAAGAGAGTGTGACAGAAAGCCTCTCAACAGCTCCAGTTCCTACACCACGAAGTTCAACGAAAATAAAGACCTCTACACCTCCAGTGCCAGCTCCAAGGTCAGTCCCGTCTAGACTATCCAAGTTAGAGCCTTCTGCTTCATTTAAAGGAGAAGATCCTTATGACTGTAGGATTGTCCAAAACTCACATTCTACATCTAAACATGGAAGTACATATAGTGGTCCTGCTCCAACTATACCCTATTTTGTGCATCCAGACCCCCGTGAGTTCTCCAGGCTGAGGATTGCACTTGATAACATTCTGCCTGCTGGTGCTTCTGAACATTTTAAATATCAAGTCCTAACTGATCATCTCAAGCTAGAAGAAGCTCTCCTAATTGCAGATTCCTTTGCAACTCTCCACATCCTTTCACCGACACGATGGATGCCCTGTTCATGCAGTTTGGCCAGCCACATCAGCTTGCCTTAGCACGAATTGCAGAACTGATGGATGGACCAGACATACGAAGTGGGGACGGGGAAGCATTTCGCATGTTTGCACTACGAATACGTTCCCTGTTGGGCATGTTAGAGCAACTAGGAAGAGAAGGCAGTATTGAACTCCATTGTGGATCTCATGTTTCAAGATTGCTGAGCAAGCTTCCACATGAGCTTAGAAGCAGTTTCAGAAGAAGAGTACATCCAAGTAAGGTTCCAATTCCAACCCTGTATGATCTTGGAGAATGGCTGGATTTTGAAATGCAGGTTTATGAAGACAACACCAGATTTTGTACTTCTAGAGACAGCCAAAGGAAACGAAGCACAGAAAAGGACAAAAAGATGGCTTCAAGAAGTACAACATTACTGCTCAGTTCTGGGAAATCAGGAGAGACCAAGGTTTCTGAACTGACGCAAAATGCCACTACTCCTGAGGAGAAGGCCAAGAATAAACCCTACTGTCCTTACTGTGACCATTCCAGTCATTTTCTGAACGGTTGTCAGAACTTTCAGCAGCTTACAAAGGAACAGAAAGTACAGTGGATCAAAACAAATACCGCTGTTGGCGTTGTGAAGAGGACATCAGTCTGCCAAATGTACTCTCAAGGCAACCTGTAAAACATGTGGACGTAGGCACCTGCTGATATTACATGATGTAAATGAGAAATGGCAAGAAAAGGAGGAGACTACAGAGAAAGAGAAACACCCAGGTCAGGGAACCATTGTGGGTGCCTGTCTAACAAGCAGTGTGGATGACAAACTTATGTTGGACGTTCCTTAACCAAGCATAAAGTTCTTCTCAAAATAGCCAAAGTCCGATTGAGTAATGGGAACAAAAGTATGGAAGTCTTCGCTATTTTGGATGATGGTTCAGAGCGAACCATTTTGCTTCACAGTGCAGCACGTGAGCTTGGTTTGGAAGGGGAGTCTGAAGCTCTTGTACTCCACACAGTGAAAAAGGACTCAAGGGTTTATCCATGGCCATGCAGTTTCGTTCTCTGTCTCCCCTGTGACTCAACCAGCAAAGACCTTTTGGATCAACCGGGCTTTCACCGCTAAGTCTCTAAACCTTGCAGAACACAGTCAACCCACTGTTACTCTGCAGCGAAAATACAAACATCTGCAAGATTTACCACTTCAGCCAATCAACACGGTTCAGCCACTTCTCCTGATTGGCTCTGACTTCCATATCTAATCACTCCCATGGAACCGGTCCTCTTGGGGAATAAAGGTGGCCCAGCAGCAGTCAGGACTCGCTTGGGTTGGACATTACAGGGCCCTGCAGAAGTGAACCAGGATCAGACACACAACAATGTCATTTCACCTCATTTCAGTCTCCCACCACTGAGTTGCATCAAACAAGTTGAAAAGCTCTGGCAACTTGATGTTCTTCCATATCGGAAGCACGAAGGTAGTGACAAGGTCAAGACAAGATAGTGAGGCTTTGTGCCCCTTGAAGAAAAGCTGTCAGAGTTCAAGTTGGCGAGTACTCAGATATGCTACCCCAATGCTCCGCATTAAAGGTACAGAACCCCTGCATGCTACTCCTGAAGCAACTCTACCGCTCCTCAGAAATATAGAAAGGAGACTTGCTAAAAATCCTGACCAAGCAGAAACATACAAGGCTGAAATGAAGAAACTGGAGGACGCTGGATACATACAGAAGTTACAGCATGAAGAAGTGGAGAAATCTGATGAAGCCTGGTACATCCCGCATCACATGGTGCAGCACAACAAAAAGCAGAGTGGTTTTTAACTGTTCATTCCAACATCAGGGAAAGAACTTAAACAAACTACTCCTACCAGGTCCTACTTTAAGTCCATCCTTGCTAGCTGTACTTCTTCGCTTTCGTGAACATACCGTGGCCATTTCCAGTGATATTAAAGCAATGTTTCACCAGGTGAGACTTCTCCCTGAGGACAAACCACTGTTGCGGTTCCTTTGGAGGGACTTGAAAAGGGAGGAACCTCCAAGTGTTTATGAGTGGCAAGTGCTCCCCTTTGGGACCACCTGCAGTCCATGCTGTGCCACTTATGCACTGCAAAAGCATATCCAAGATCACAGCCAGCCTGGAGAGGACATCCGAGAGGCAGTTGAAAGAAGTTTCTATGTGGACAATTGTCTTCACAGTTTCAGTACAGAAATGGAAGCAAAGATGTTAGTTGATAAACTCAGAGATGTCATGGCTGAGGGAGGATTTGATCTAAGACAATGGGCGAGCAATGTGCCATCAGTAATCAGTCATCTCCCAGAAGACGCCAGATCAACTAGCAGCAATCTGTGGATAAATCAGAATCAGCTCGACACATTTGAATCCACACTTGACTCCACTGGCATTGTCCTACAGATCTGCTGCACTACAAACATCTTCCTACAGGTGACCTCTCAGTGACGATGCGAAGCATTTACAGAACTCTGGCGAGCTTGTATGACCCTCTTGGATATATTATCCCCTTTACCACCAGAGCTAAGGTTGTCATTCAACGACTCTGGGATAAGAAAAGAGAGTGGGACGATCCAAGGCTTCCTGAAGATCTGCTACAGATATGGAAAAACTGGCAAGGAGCTGCCCGACCTAGAAAGGATCTCTTTACTCGATGTTACACCACAGAAAAGTTAGATCTGCCGGACAGCAAAAGAGACATCCATGTCTTTTGTGACGCATCTGAGCAGGCATATGGCTCAGTTGCCTATTTGGTCACAGAAGCTCCAGACGGACTCAGGGAAATTGCCTTTCTAGCAGCAAGGTCACGAGTCTCACCACGAAAGCAGCTGTCCATTCCAAGATTGGAATTGTGTGCAGCTCTCACAGGTGCACAGTTAGCTCATGTGCTAAAGACTGAACTCAACATTCCTATACAAAGGGTTTTTCTGTGGTCCGACTCCACCACTGTTTTAACCTGGCTAAAGTCTGAGTCATGCCACTTTAAGGTGTTTGTTGGAACCGGGTGGCAGAAATTCAGGAGTTAACATCCCCCCAGGATTGGCACTTTGTGCCATCAAAGGAGAATCCTGCTGACGACATAACCAGGGGAAAAACTCTGGCCGAACTCGCCGACGTCTCCAGGTGGTCACATGGACCTGTCTTTCTTCAAGGCCCTATGAACTTATGGCCAGTCATGCCCTCAATCTGCACCACAGATGGCGAAGATGAGCTAAAACATTCATCATTTTGTGGAGCCATATCTAACATTCCAAGCTCTGCCATCCCTGAGGTCACCCAGTATCAAACTTTCAGGGATCTTGTAGAAGCGACAGTGAGACGTGCTCATGGGGCGGCTAACACCATGGCAGCTCCACAGCAGATGATTATCGGAAAGCTGAAATTGAAATACTGCGTCAAACCCAGAGGGAAAGCTTTCCTACTGAGTTTCCTAAGCTCAAATCAGGCCAAACGGTTGGACCTAGTAGTCGATTGTACCGTTTGGATCCGCAGTTTGACCAATCCATGGAACTCATCCGTGTGGGAGGCCGACTTAGACGTGCCTCTGAACTTGAAGAGGATTCTATCCACCCATTCGTTCTCGATCCCCGTCATCCTGTGACAGAATTAATCATTAAGGACATCGACGAAGAGCTTCACCACCCAGGACCAGAAAGGGTATTTGCAGAAATAAGGAGAAGATTCTGGATTCTACGGGGCAGAGAGGCTGTTCGACGCTACCAGAAAAATTGTGTTGGCTGCAGACGATGGAGGGGAAAACCTGTTGCTCCCCAAATGGCTGATTTGCCACCATCCAGACTCAGACTATTCAAACCACCTTTCTACTCTACTGGAGTGGACTGCTTTGGACCTTACGTTGTCAAGATTGGCAGAAGACATGAAAAGAGGTGGGGCATCATATTCAAATGTATGACCACGAGGGCTGTCCATGTAGATCTGCTGCCAAGCCTTGATGCCGACTCATTCTTGTTGGCACTGAGACGTCTGATAGCCCGCCGAGGAAAGCCCTATGAAGTACTTTGTGATCAAGGCACAAATTTTAAAGCTGGAGAACGTGAACTGAAAAATGCCTTCAGGAGCCTTCAGCCACAAATTCAGGAACAGCTGGCTGGTCAACAAATAGACTTCAGATTCAACCCTCCAGGAGCACCACACTTCGGTGGATGTTGGGAAAGGGAAATTAAATCCCTGAAATCAGCCCTCACTACAACCCTGGGTGCCCAAATTGTGACAGAGGAGGTCCTGCACACACTTTTGGTGGAAGTTGAAGGGATTCTTAACTCCAAACCGCTTGGTTATGTTTCAACAGACGTAGCCGACCCAGATCCTATCACTCCTAACATCTTACTGATGGGGCGGCTAGATCCATCTCTTCCTCAAGTTACATACCCAGAAGTAGAGATTACTGGTCGGAGGAGATGGAGACATTGTCAAGTGTTGGCTGAACACTTTTGGAAACATTTCCTAAAGTTTTACCTGCCAGGGCTCCAAGCTCGAAATAAGTGGCAAGAGCACACTAAAGACCTGCAAATTGGAACGGTTGTGATGATAGCAGACCCACAGTTACCACGAGCTCTTTGGCCTGTTGGACTGATTAAGAAGGTTTTCCCTGCAGCAGAAGGAAGAATCCGCACAGCTGAAGTGCAGGTCAAGGATCGCAACTATATTCGCCCAGTCGTACGTCTAGTGAAACTGCCAGAAGTTCCAGATTAAAGGACCGATCTTCAGTAAATATTTCCAAGCTGCAAATTATCATGGATAATTTGGGGGCGGCTGTGGAAAATACCCAAAGTGTTGGACTGTGCCTTGTGGACTTCGCTGGATTGTGATTGGCTAGTCTGCCTGTCAATCATGGTCGACAACAACCTATCAGAGTCTTGATGTGTTGGAACGTTCTAGAGTGTGCCGAACAGTTTTTTTGTTACAGTAATTTTTTGCCGTAGTTAAACAGCTTTGCAGCTATAATATAAAAGGCGTGATGTTTGCTGATTTTACTTTTGTGCATTAAGAGTTGTAAGCTGAGTATTAATAAAAGGCCGCCACATCTTTGACCGGATACCTGCAGTTTTTTTCGGACATCCATTACCACGCACTTCAGTTCAATATATATATATATATATATATATATATATATTATATATATATATATATATATATATATATATATATATATATCCCCTGTATATGAACTCTTATTTTGCAATCATGTAGCTGATTCACTTCAGAAACTGAAGGTCAACTTCATTAAAAATGGGAATTAGGCAGAAATTAATTCAAACAGTGCAGTTAACTTCAGAATGAGGTCTAATTATATAAAATAGAAACAGCAGCATTTCAATAAGTAGACCTCAAAGGCATTTTTCCATTCACCTTGTTTTCTAGAACAGTTGAGCGTGATTGCTGATCAACAAGTAGCCATTTCTTTGACATTTTAAGAGTGACCAGAAATCTGCAATGTACATCAGAAGAATAGTTTGTGCAGCACATAGTTTTATGGCCTTTAAAATAGGTGCAGAAGGAGCTCACCATTGAGTCCACACAACCTAATTTCACATAAACATCTTATCATATTTATATATTTTTATAGAAAGGATGATATCAAAGACACCAAGATTGATGTAGCCCCTATGTGCAGGTAGAAGCATATCTTTTTTACACACTCCTGCTGTCTACCTGTCAACAGCCTTCAAAATACTTCTGCCTCCCCTTCCTTTACTGCCATGCCCCCCCACATTACCTCAGCCTTTTTCACAATTTACAGGCCCCCTACTGCTGTCTGTCAGATAGCAGCCTCAGACATGTTGCACCACTGAGCAGGAGTCTCTGGAGTTAACTGTCACTTATTTTTTTTCTCATGCTTTTCACAGGGCGAGGAAGCAAAAAGCGCAAAAACTCACTCAGGGAGGGAAGACAGGGCCGAAACTGTCAGTTGACGATGGGAATCGTTAGGCTGCACATATGTTGGGAGGCATGTAATATTAGTGTAGCCAGTGATGTTGTTACAGTATGCTAAGGGACATGGCAGATAACTGAATTTTTCTCCCCGCTTACACCATATGTTGCATTTATGTGGCATCAGCATATAATGATCAGCAGATTTTGGTGTCAGATTTCAGCATCTTTATTGTATAATTTAGAGCAAAGAGGGGCAGTGGACAGATAAAATAGAGGACATACATTATTGGGACTAGTGTGTGACAATGATAATAAAACTACTTTATAGGCTTGATTATCTAATTAATTTCACAACATTAACTACACTGCAGTAGCTTGCAGTTATTGTAACTTTTTTTGAACAACTCTCAGAATAAGTACTGAATTTTCTCAATTAACCTGCAACCAACTTAATTAGTCATCATATCACATTTTGCTCCAAATGTAGCCCTGAATACATAAAAAAATGTTTTCTAATTTTGAGACTTAAATAATTTAGTTCTCACGAACTTTAGTTGCATGGTCAACCATTAATAGCAAATAAAACCCATTTATTCTCTATGTGAACCAATTCTAAACTTGATCCCTTTGTTGACACATTCGTCCTTTATGTCTTGCCTCCAAAATACTTCATAAGCTAACCAGAAAAAAAAAACATTGGAAAGCAGTATCTGCCTTTTTTCCTTTGTGTGAAGACAGAACCCACCTCAAATGACAAATAGGCATAAAACTGATTGAATATTATTGACATTATTTAACCACAGAATTACATGCAAGGTTTGGGCATCAAGGGGAGTGAAAAGCCATCTAACTAGGTCAATATAATTTTAGCACTCAAAGGTTGGATACATGGGATTTGGAATAAAGTAGGTTATCAAACATTGTTTCAAAGCAGTCCTTTGAGATTTTACTATTGTACATATTGATATTATGATGACAACTATAATCTAATGTGCTATGCAGCTCCCCAGTGATGCTCAGATGCTACACTGACAGTCTTTACACCAAGTACAAGTTAATACAATGCAGGATCAATGTAAACTCAAAGCCAAACAGAATTAGATTTTGAGATACAGACAGAAAAGTTTGAATACAGAAATTAAATATTCTCAGAAATCTGTAATCTATCATGACAGTCAGAGTAATCAGTTTTAGCTGACCTAAGCTCTGCTCAGTTTACTACTACTTTAGATCTGATTCTCATTTTTACATTTTTAAAGTAAATTTTTTAACCTTTTAATACCTGACTTGTTATATGGGTGTAATTGTGTATGTGGGAACAGTAAGCTACAAACATCTTTCAACTGTTCCCCATAAGAAGAGATCTAATGCAGGAAGTTGTATGTTGATGCCTAGAAAAAAAAGCTACAACTTCCAGGAAATTCAGAACACTTTCTCTTTGATATATCTGTGTGTTTCCGTGTATACATATGAAAGCACTATAGGTTTTTCTAGATAAAATTTCTGCAGTCTTAAGAAAGCTTCTTGTTTGTTTCCCATGTTTCAGACTTCCATGTTTGCTTTTCAGACAAACCAATGAATTACTCAGAAGCTGTGTCTCGCAACTGTGAAACTGACAGGGAAGCGGTTGTGGCTGTGTTTGCGTATCCTGAATTATATAATATGTCAGCCGGAAATTATCCCTAGAAACACATGAAAGGCCAATTGTAACAGCAGATTGCCTGGACAGTAAATATTGAGTGTTGTACGTCGCTCACGGTGTGTGGATTGGAAGCAATTTGAGCTGTGTATCAACACTCACATTAATGTGACTTAGTTTAATTTTGTGGTAGAATAAATTACTCCCATATGCACAGCCAACTCTCTTTTGCACAGAAAAATGCTACAATTCATCATCCGTGTACCTTTTATGACTCAATTTATTTACTTATTTATTTCCATTTTTGGTGTTAACCCATTCAATGTTTGGAATTTACCTTAAGTGAATGACACAATCATTATTGAAATAGTCTTGTTGATCTCATTTATAGAAACAATAGTTTCTCTTTTTCTTACAAACATCTTTCAACTGTTCCCCATAAGAAGAAGTCTAAAGCAGGTAAATACGGGTTGATAGAGAGGAAGTTGCATTGCATGAAATAGTAACACCAAGAAGACTTGGTCATTAAGAGAATCTTCCTGGCAACTACTAGGATGTGAAGACATAAATGCAGCACATTTTTGGACCAGCTCTGGACTTTCTGCCTGCTTTCCTCACAGCTACTTACTGACTAATCTTTACTCTTTGGCTCATGTCAATCAGGATGGATTAATATTTAACCCGCCAGTCAATAAATGAGTCATGAAGATGAAGATATAAGTCCCACCTGATGTCTGGGAACTAGCAAAACTATAAAAAAGTGTGATTTATTGTACTGTATCATAATACATAAGAAACATTTATAGCAAACATAATTTGTTGTACAAAATATTGCAAAATTCAAAACAATGTGAATCAAAATAAATATACCACTCACAGAGTGAGAGATGATTTGAGAAGCCATAACATCTGAAAGTATTGATCTTTGTTTTGTCAAACAAAAAAACCTATCAGAAGTAGCAATAGCTGGTAAAATACCCATGGTTCACTTGAATGGCAAACAAACTCCTCTGACAGAAACACAATAAAGATTTCATGAGGTATTGCCAAGAAAAAGCTATAGACTGGTCCCAACAATGTGAACAAGCTGGAGGCTGCCATCAAAGCAACCTGGGACTTCTTAACCAGTGCCACAGACAGACTGCTTTCATGACATGCCACATTAATGCAGTGATTTATTTCAAAGTAGTGCAGAGACTGAGCAAACAGTGTTCAGTACATAAACATGCATTTCAATGATTCACCATTTTATTAATGTATTTATTTCATTGGTCTTATTTAATGTTCTAATTTTCTGAAAAACAGAATTTAGGGTTTCCAGTAGCTGAAAACCATAACCATCAAAATATACAGAAATAAATATCAAATAAACATAGTGTTCTGTGTGATGGTCAGATATGATGTGTAAGCTCCACTTTTTGAAGTGAATTGCTGAAATAAATTAAGTTTTTATGATAGTAGAAATTACTAAGTCGCACCTGTAAATTAGCCAGATTAATATAGCCACTACTAAGCATCGTATATATTCTTTATCATGCAGGTTCTTTCTATGTTCATGCCCATTTGAGGTGGTGCTTTTGTTGTACATGATATTGGACGAGTGTGGCCCACCAGAGTTAATCTGTTTTCTGCATCAGTGACTTACAACAAGTTCACTCTCTTTTTCATTAAGTGACTGAGGGCTCCTGCAGGCTGAGTGAGACGAAGAGCATAGCTGCTGTCAAAACAGCCTGCACAGTCAACGCACATTAGCAGCCACCCATTCTAGGAAATATTTGTGTTCATACACATTAACACACAGCCTAAAATTTATCTCTTATTCAGCTCTGGATGTTTGTAAAAGGTTAGGAGGATTTTATGCCATAGAAGCACAAGCTGAAATCTTTCCAAAAATATGTTAGCTGAAAAAAAAATATCCTGAGGCAAAAATATTCAGCCGTTTGTGTTGCATTTTTTTTTCACTAAGTTAGGAAATAATTGTTTACAGCTACTCTATAAGTTAGTGAAAAGAACAGGCGAGATCAGGCTCCTAGGCCATAAGGTGCCACCATCTACTCTCTCCATCTGTCTGCCCAATCTTCCGGGGGCTAATTATCCCAATCCCTTGAATCCAGAACCTAGACTGGTGGCATGCGCCTCAGTCCCAGGACACTAGCGTTTTGCCTCCTAGTTAAAATGTGGAAATTAATTACAGCCTGCCCTGCTGCCAGTGGGAGGAGGAAGTGGAAAGGGAATGGTAGAAAGGCCTGTCCCAGGCAGGTGTGGGAGGGTGCTTTAGGAACATCTTTTGAGAGCTTCATGTAGAGGCTCCCCAGTTGGAGCTCAGTTTGGTATAAAACTGCTTGGTACTGTTAGAGTCTTGCTAGTCTTTTGAAGTCACCGTGGCTACCACATAGACGATTTCATCACTTTGCATGCATTCCATAAAAAAACTGAATTCAACCAAATGTTTCCTCACCGAAAATAAAATGATACATCTTCAAAACCATTGACTTTAACTTAAAATGATGTGGAAAAAATGCAAGGAATTGTTGTTATTCTGGGGTACAGTTTGAATTCAGAAAAAAAAAAAAACATGAAGATGGGGAAGACTACAATAGTAAAAGCCAAACGTTAAAAGGATGTCTGAGTGCTTTTACAAAGAAATTGAGTAGTCCTATCAATGTCACTCTGACAATAGCATTTATGTATTTGTTTTGTGTAAAGTGAATAAATACTTCAGTTTACACATCTGAACTACTTTAGCAGTGCAATCTGAAATAGTTTAGTTAAACTATTTTGTTAAATAGTTTTTATGAACTATTTCACACAAACTAAATAAAAATAATCACTACCTCTTTCCATTCACAATGCTAGCACCCACTCAGCATTGTGTGAATTCATACCAAACAAAAACTAGTTCTAAATTCAGTTCAGCCAGGTTAAATAGAAATACTTCACATTCATCTTTCACTGTCTAAACATGCTGAGATGTTTAGACAGTGAAAGACAGTGAACTTCTTCAGCTCTAACATGAAGACGTTCTTATTAATTTGTTAGATTTTGTCTGAAATAGCATGCAAAAATGCATAAATAGGTAGATTATGAAATCACTCACCAATTGGTACATCAAATATCATTACCCAGTTTTTGCAACTTGGGGTTTATTTTGTTCTCTATGCTAACACAAATCATGCTTTGTCTTGGCCAAATTCCAAAAACAGCAGTTCTCATTCATTTATACAGTATGTGTTTGTTGTCAGAAAGCAAAACTACTGTACTCTGGAATGTTGACTGAAAAGCAATCAAGTAAGAATGTGTCTCTAAGTGCAGTCACATTAGAGAATTATGTGTTAACAAAATCTTAATTCTTAAGAATGTCAGCTAACAAAATATTCACACAAGTTAATTCCATACATTTGTTTGGTCATTTAAGCTACTTACACTAAAGTACAGTGAACTGAGATTAAAAAAACAACAAAAAAAAACAAAAAAAAAAAAACAGAGGAAAAGAATCATCTCCGCTTAATTAGATAGGGTGTGTGTGTTAATATTGACATTGTTAAACTTAAACCAGAGAAGAAGGTATTGTGTTGAAGTTTAAAACAAGAGGAGATGCAAACTTTATCAATATCAGGCTTACACAGAGAAAATCTGTGTAAGCCAACACAGACAATCCAAAAGCTGCTACTTAAGCATAGTGGGCTTTGTTTCCTCACCCATGCCACAAGCATATGGCATTGACTGCCCAAGATGTATAAACGTGTTAATGGATAGATATATCTGTTTTTAAAAAATCTGTTTTCTTCAATATTTCAGGAAACATTCTGAAATAAAAAAAGATTCTGAAAGATTGAATTTTAAGTTTTCATTACTAAACCATTGTCATGAGCAATAAGAGTGATGACTGACTAAAAATATCACTGTGTGTAATGAATCTGTATATGAGCAATATAAATCACCTCAATGATGCTCTAATTATTGAGCTGCATCTAGCTGTATCAGGAAAAACCATTTTTTCTTCAAGAAAACCATTACTTTCACTTGATTTCCAAACAGTAAAATATGCTGGATGTGCATTTACAACTGATTAAACTATGGTCTAGATTTTTTATTTGATTTTATTTATTTTTATTTGGTCATATTTGTAGTCTGTTTTTGTGCATAACATTAGTAATGAATATCAGACTAACACTGAAGCAAATCCAAGTAAATTACTAAGTTAATTTCAATTTGTTTGAGCATCAAAATGCAATCATTTGGGCACTGCTTCCTTTATACACAATTCAAGAACAGCACTATTTTTGCAATATGTGGAAAACCATTTTCCTCATAATTTTAAAGGACAGAAACATAATAACTGATGGGCTGCATATGTTTTCTTACCACAGTTGGGTGACTGAAAAAATAGCCTACAAGATATGTGAAAGCTTGCCATCTACTCCAGCACACCCACATGACCAAATGACACAGACGTATTCAGACATGCTTCAACTTTGCCAGAGGAACCGGGTGAGAAAAAAAATAAAAAAACCTCTATTAAAATGATTACTGCTTGTGGCATCCATAACATAATGCTCTCTATTTTTCGCTGAGGAACTTGCACTCATTGCAATTGTGATTTTACAAATGAACTGCCTGAAATGATGCAAAACTCCAGGCAAACTTTCTTAAGGATTTACTGTCTCTAACTCTGACATGCACAGCAAAGAGTTACACAATCAGAATATGTTTTATTTGCTAAGTTGGTCCAAACAAAAATGATTTGGATTTCGGTTCCACTTTGCTTTTAATGATGACGTTTCATTATAACTAATATAATATATATATATATATATATATATATATATATATATATATATATATATATATATATATATATATATATATATATATATATATTTGGTAGAAAATAGAATGTTTTGGGTTTTTTGAAAGTCACCCTCTCAGAAAATGTTTTATTTGAATTTTTCTAAATCTAAACAGGAATAAACCATAGAATTCCATTATGGTTAGAAAATCTCTTAAATTCGCACAATGTAATATTGCAAGATAATGTCGACACATTCAAATAAACCCCTGCAAGCAAAATGTGGATTTGTGTGTGTTATACATATACAGTACTAAAGAACATTAGTATTGTTCTTTCTAAATGAATTTGAACTTGTTTTCTTTGCATCATTTGAGATCTGAAAAAACTGCATCTTTTTTGTTATTTTGACCATTTCTCATTTTCTGCAAATAAATACTAAACTTTTAAAATACCAGACATTAGTTGCCTTGATTGATGCAAGTAAAACCCTTCAGTTTTTTCCGGTCATCTAGGATGGATAACGCTCATGGAACCATTCCATTGATAAGCTACATTGTCCTAAAACATACTTGTTTTGTACTTCTGTGGTCTTCTACTGCCTTCTGAGTGAGATTGTCAGGAAATACATTTTATTTGATGCAATACATGCCTGACCTGTGTGCCAGGGTGGTAATGGGGGTCAGCTGTGAGCAGGTTGCTAAGGAGATAATAAAACACCCTGAGGTGTGAGAGAGTTTTCAGTGTCATTGGTATCATGCTCTTTCCTGCCCAGACAATATTTCCCTCCTCTACACACAAAGCTTCATCCTTCACAGCTTATTCACTCATTTGATTTAGGCTTCAGCAACGTTCTGGGTTTTAAAATGCAGAAAGCAATGTTTTAATTAAAGTTTAAAAGGTTTTTGAGATATTGTAATCAAATGCACATGTTATTTACTATCAATTTGGTCATAAAAAAAATCAATAATAATGGTTAGTTTAGTGTAGCCCAATGATGGGTTATACACCTGACCAGGTACTGCTTGTAGCCCTCTGACAACCTTGAATAGAATGTGTGGATGACTAAATGTACATTTCTGCTGCCTGTCCTTGTTCCTTCCAGCAGCTGATGGAGATCAGAACAGGCTATCCTTGGTCAAGTTGCTGAATCCTTAAGTAGGCCATAGACATACAACCAAGTGTGCGACTGCAAATAAAAAAGTGCTCTGTCAAATTAGAGTATTGTGCAAAAATCTTGACTCATACCTCATATATATTAATCATCAAATGAGTTTTTTTACATAATCTTTGATACTACACTGTCTGTAAATTATAGTATTCATAGGGGATTAAGTGTTTCATACATGTTACTCTTTTTATCTTTTTTCCATTCAGCAAGCTAGCTTAAATATTTTCAGTTAATTTATTAAACAGTATAATCCATTTTGCCCTTCTTGTTATGGAAAGACATTCTTCATACAAACTCACATTTTTAAGAAAATATTTATTAATATAAATTAATTGTTAGTCAATAAGATTTAGATGAACCCATTCATCAATAACTTGTATTCTTAAATCCTACATTTAGATTCAAAACAACTCTGAAAAATAATTAATCTAAGCTAAGAAACATAATAAACAGAAATTAGTAATGTTCTCATTAGTTTGGATGGTATTGAAACAAAGCTTGTAACAGTAGCAATGTTAAAATTTAAAGCTAAAAGACACGGTAAGATGCTTCATTGAGCCAAATGAGATCAACATGTGCTCTATAATTTAAATCTTGACAGTTAAAACAATAAGTCTTTCAAACATATTGCTTTACCAATTGCAATTGGTAAAGCAGGTTGTTGTGGTTAAGACCACAAATCCTGAGACTGAGTCAAGATGAAAACTTTGATGGGGGGGAGGCCAAGTCATTAAAATCAGCCCCATAGTTCTAAAATGGGCATTCTAAATATTTACAATTGAGGATTTATTATGATTATTTTCAAGCACAAAGTAAACAGCTGGACTCTGAGCTCATTCTAGAAAAAAAAATGAAGAATGAGTCAGATGCAGCTTTAAGGCATCAGTAAAATTAAAACCACTGTTTTTTTTGTCATCATTTGCTATAAGGCTTTATAACTTATGATGTCAGATGGTCTTCAACTAGTTTCAAATTTTAAGCATGTCAACTGATTATTTGAACCTCTATTCACATTTTGAAGGACCTTGCTGAGTTTATTGTCTTAAAATCTCCCCTATATTATGGGAATAAGCAACCGTGTGACAGATAATAGCCCAGGGTGTGCAGGTTTCAATTCCAGCCAAACACCACACAAAACGATTTCACTGATTAGCATGCCTTCGAGCTGACAGAGGGAACTAATTAGTGTAATCACCTGCTGTAACACAGTACATGGTTTCCAAACGCCACATTAAAGTGAGGCAACTTTGTTTCCTGTAAAAACAATGCTAACTAAGTTGATTATAGCATATAATGACCTTGATAGTGTGATGAGTGGGCCTGTGTGTCTTGATGGCTTTTAGCTTAGTACCAGAATCTTAACACTGCACTTGACTTCCAAAGACATGTTTCCACCTTCACATATCCTCATTAGTAACCCTTTGCTGAACATTATTGCCTTGAGTGTCTTTAATTGATAGTCATTGCTCACAGATAACTTGCCCATTATTTGCTGACTACCTTGTGCTCTTGTTGGGCCTAGAAAACCCTCATCTCTCACCTTTCAGATCTAGACAAGATTGCATGATAGTGCATGGAGATGTCACTTATCATTTTAAGAAAATCTATCTAAACAACTCTAGTTTAATACTGCCTGATGGAGCAGTGCAGTCTTTTAGATCATTTGCTTTACTGTAGATTGTCCATTATTCTCTTGATGAATATCCTTTGAATTTGATCAAATTTTGAGTTACATTTCCACCAGAAAACTGACAACATAAGTGACTTACAGAACCGTCATATCCCACTGTTGAACTGAAAATCATCTGTCCTTGCAAATATAATCTTTGTCATTCTATTTATCTCTTCCATGTGGTGTAAACTGTTAAGTAAATAAGCCTCGTGTTCTCTTTTTCAAGTTACTGACAGCTTAATAATGGAACTATTGTATGTATGAGGGAGATGAGTATTATAAGTTTATGAGGAAGCAAAACCAATAAATGAAGCCGAGCTCTCCATTAGCAACTCTCAAAATAAAAGATTTCCCTTGATTGATGCATTGGGCATCATGAAGAGCCTCTCCTCTTTTATATGCTCATATTTTGCTCCAACTCTAGCTGGTGACATTTTATTCTCCACTGTTTTCAGGCTCCAGGCACTTTGAGAGTCGGGGCAAGAAAATTGATTAGTCATTAAAACAGAACTTTTTCTCTGGTGCAGTTTAATAATCTAATAACACAATGTTTTTCAGTGCATTTTAACACTAAAACTGAGAAATATGCCTACTGAAAACCACATTTTCTCTAAAATCCCTGAATAAAATTCATTGTAATCAATCGTCATTATACATAACATACACACGAGCGTCATATAATTTTATCAACACAGGTGTCTTGCAAATATTATTAGATTATTAGAGTACATGAGTAAAGAACTATCATGATGAAGGTGCACATCAGACAGGAAGGAAGTTGTGTAAAAGAAATGTTGAAACATAAAACAATAAAAAGCTTTGAACCTCTCAGTTCTTCTTGGAGCTGAAATTGCAGTACAGTGTAGCTTACAATGACAGCCCGGAACTAAAAGAAAACGTAAACCACACTTTTCAAAATTTATTCATAGAAAAAAATGCAAAAACTGTGTATTATATTTTGTTTACTTTCTAACTCAGTTAGAAAGTAACATACTTACAAAGTAACTATGTTTTCTTGTGTGATAGATATTTAGTCTATCACAAAGGTCCCCAGATTTTTGTTGCAACATGATAAAATGTGATCATCTTCGAGGGGTTTGAACGTTTTTGAAAAATATTGCACCCAAACTGTCACCCAAACACTGATTGAAGTGTTTGGGTGACATTTAATCTAAAAAACAAACAAACAAAAAAAACTAGGAAAAACTGGTTGGGATTGAATTTATTAATCGCCTTCTTCCCTAAATCCCTGGAATATATTTAGTCTTATAAAGAGATGTCTTCATCTTTGTCTTATCTGTTCTGAAATGACTGAGCAGACATGTAGAGCCAGCTCTTTTTTTCTGCAGCAGCAGGAATTTGGCAGCTAGTGTCTGACCTCCAGGCATGCTAACAGGCTAACGATACGCTAATGTGTCCCATTACGCCCTATTTGCCAGGAGGGGATTCTTTTTGTGAAGCATCATGCTGGTAGTAGATTTCACATGGGCACCCCATAATGATGCACGCTTTTCTTCCTGGCTCATAAAAGATATGAGGAGCAGTCCTGCTGAGAGTCATTAGGAGGGACATTTACGCTGTGCTTTTCTTATTCACATACTTTTTTTGTCGTCTTTGAAGAGATCCACAAGCCTACTCAGACATGACAAAAATTATCCAAGAGAGAACACTAGCAGTGAAGGTTTTTATCAATAACAAATTAAAACCAAGGACAGGTTTGAACTCTTTTAGAAATAATCAAATAAATAATTATGTAGAGGTATCAACATGCTTCTCATAAATAAAACTAAATGCTGAACCCAGGTTTGCTTTTCAGCTTCAGAGCATGAAAACACAAATTAGCATGGTCTGATGCAAGCAAGTGTGGGGAATCACACACCATTTTCTGCCTTCACTCTCTGCCTTAGCTATTACCATTCCATCAACAAATTGAAACCAAGGCTGATTTGAATTGCAGCACTGTATAACCTCTTATTTATTCATTGCTTTCCTCTCTCCTACATACTATTAAATCTAATAATTCCTTTTTTCTGCACAAAAGGTGCAACAAACTGAACAGCCAAGACATTCTCTACTTCTCAGTGCGTGCTTCAACATAAAGTTATTATAAAAAAATCCTATCAACAGTTTTGTTAGGTTCCTTTTTAGATCGGCTTGTTTGCAACAAGAAATGTGTTGTGTTGTATAAATTTCAAGATTGGGTGAATTAAAGCTGTATGTCACATAAATGTTCAAACAAGGCAATAAGCCTGCATGAGTTTCAATTTATCCAAATTTCAATATTGCAGGTGGCTGAAGGGGAATGATTCTAAAACATTTTGCAACAAGCATGATAATAATACATACCAATTTTACCAGAAACCACCATGTTTTGATAAGAATTAATCTCTTCTGTTTCATGTGGCTACTTCTACTAAAGAAGAGTTTCAGAAAACTAATACATTTGTGTGAAACATCCCACATTTTGAATGCCATCTTTGCATTCAAAGATGCTAAGAACATATATTTGAATGTAAACTTTGCCTCACTTTGCAGGAAACAAAGTGATAATTAAAAAAAAATCTTAAATAGAATTAAGTTTAAGACATCACAATATACTAAGACTTTCTATTACATCCCAGTTCCACTGACTATGATTCAGATCCCTAATGAATCTGAGCCACTTGAAAAAAGCAGTATAGAGTCATGCATGTTTGACACAGAACATCCCGTGACAGATGGCTTCTTGTCCCAAACAGCCAAATATGAAATACAAAAGTACAAATAGTGGACTGACAGCATTCTTTAGCATTCATTAGTTTAGAATCTGGCAGCAATAATATTTCAGTGTCCAGTCACTATGGTTTATATTTTTCCTTGCCACCTCTAAGTTACTACTCTTTTTCTTAATGACTGCCACAAATAAAAGCATGCCATCTGCATTGCTTTGGATGCATTTTCTTCTCTACAAAATTATTTTATCAAGATCAGCTTTTAGTAGTAGCAGCAAGTTCATTCAGACATTCTTACATTATATAGCTTCCTTAAGACAGTTGTAGGGGGATAGCATGAAAGTTAAATAAAATGGATATACTATGTTTAAAAATTGCTGGTCATTAAAATTGTATAGCTTATTTGATGATTCGTTTTGATTCTCAAATACCAGAGAATTGTTTAGCAGATCCACTGAGGAGTAATTACCCAATTACGATGATACACCTCATATTTGGCCAGTGTGCAATCTGTTCCTTTGCCTTTTTACATTTCTGAGTTCAAAAGGAAAATTACAAAAAGTTAGTCAACCAAAAGCACTGAAGTGGATGGGTTTGTGTGTAAGACAGAATGTGCTTTTGAATTTTGATAGATAACGCAATTAAACAAGCATTTTACTGATGACATCTGTAATTAAACTAACAAAATTTCAAGATCATTATGCCAACATATTAAGCGTTGAGATAGCTGGACATGTGGCTCTAACGCAAATTTTTCACAAAAATATTAACAGATACGAGAAAATACTTTATATAAAGCTGGGCAAAACTGTCTTGATCTAATGAATGTATAATTTTAATTATGTTCTAAATTATTCTTATATTTCCGAGTATATGTACTGTGTGTGTTACATAAGATATAAACTACTACGTATATTCAAAAGCCAAGAAGGTGGACAATACTAGTTTGAATAGATCAAAGCATTCAGTCTTTACCTGGTTCAGTCTGTTTTTAGGGTGGAACACTCAAGCCTCTGCAATAAATATTAAGTCACAGCTAAATTGGTCTAGCTTAATGAATTTAATGAGTAACTAAAAATTTTAAACTAACTGTCTTCTTCTGTAGATTCCCCACTGCCCATTGCCAGAAAATTGTTAACAAACTGCCATCATATACTTTGAGCACAAGCAACTATATCTGTCTCTACTGGTGGCACATAAAATTGTCAACTCTGAAAAATCTTACATAGCATTCAGAATATTAAAAAGAACTGTACAGAGAGTGAGCACCAGAGCCATGTGTAATAAATTAAAAACATGGCAGCTGTGATTAATGACAATATACAGTAAATTGGAGACTACTTCTGATTTTCCAATCACATCTTGACTAAATGGCAAGAAAAGTCTGTGAGGTAACATGAAGTCGTGAAACAGGTTTTATTTATTTCCTGTTGTACTCAGTGCTTTAATGAGGTTTGATGTAGTCATGTGTACAGTATTCCAAATACAATTTTTCCTTACAGAGTGGTAAAGCATTAGTCATCTACTGCCTTCAGTTTTACATTCAAAAAGGTGGTATAAGCAGCAACACCCACAGTGAACTCATTTATTAAACCACATGCAACAGGCGCTCAGTGTAGACATGGTGTTATATCAAAAGACTCATATTACTTCATCATAATGGAATCAGCACAACTGTGAGCACAACCACAAATGGAGATATCTTGTACAAATCAACTTTAGTGAATTTGGTTCTGGACAAATGCAAGGCAGAAAAAAAGACTCAGAGATAACTTCAGATTTTTTGACATAAAATAAATTTGATATATGAAAAATAAACAACTGATTTCTCCTTCCATATCAATCGAACAATCCAAAATTAAATTGCATCCTTTTTGCAAAAAGGGCTCAAATGAAGTAGTGTTTCATTTTAGAGCAGCAACAATCATATATTTAGTCCTAAACTGAAGGAACTGCCCTGGGTTAAGCAATGTGTGTCATCACTTGGTCAGGAATGCATCTCTGCATTCAGAGAAGGGCAATAATTGACTGCTGCACATGACTAAGCTAGGAGAACATTCTCCAATATTTATATTTTTAAACTTCAAGAACTTTTCCATACTTCTACCTTTCATTGCTCTGATGATGTCACAATTGTCTATATATTTAGTCAATTTTTTCAAAATGTAAACAAGTCTGAAGAGATGGTGTTTCTGACACCAGCCCAAAAATAACTCAGGTTGTCACCCAAAGTATTGTACTTGGTTTGTACAGAATAAGTAAGAATAAAAAGGTCTATGTGAATTGTTAACATTTGTATCATTTGATATAAGAGTCAAGTTATCTGTGTAGAACCCAGTGCTAAAAGTATACAAAATGGGTCTCATAAAGCTATGAAGCAGATAATGCAATCAAACAATAGGATAAACTGATTTCAAAGCATTTCTCAAAGACTAAAATCATGTGACAAATGAAAGAACAACAGAAAATTTTAGGTTCTGCAACAAATAATTCATTGTCTTTCTCTATTAAATTATAGTCATTGTGCAGTGATTCGAACACAAGACAGTGATGAAGAGGTACGATAAACCAACATGTCATTTTTACTATATATTTTCCTCTGAGGCCTTGTGTGCATGGCAAACATCTTGACTCATTTTTGTGACTGAACAAATGTGTAATCTCACAACAATCCACTCAGCTTCTACTTATGTAAGGGATTGTCCTGAATTTGATGGCATCTTTACAATTTATCACAAGTTTCTTCCAATACCATGAAGTCTATCACCTTGTACAAAGCTAACATTGATTCCAATTTCATTCGAGAGCAGCAACAATATAAAGAATGTGAGAATGTGCATCTGGTGGAATAACTGCTGCTATTACAGACGAATAAAGCTAATTTGTCAACGTAGATAGATTATATGTCAGAAAGCACAAGAATAATGGCAAAAAATACAAAAGACAGTGAAAACTACTTTTAGAAATAAAAGAAGGAAAGAAGTACAACAAAAAGCATTCATCCAAATGTTGACAAGAGTAAAAGCCTAATACTGGGTAAGAGTTTGGACAGAAACAAGCCTGTGGCCACAATCATCACCTCGTCTGTGAAAACTAAAATACAAACTGGCATTCACTTAAATGCAATTGCACACATCATAAAGTGGGCAAATTATTTGACAAAACATGAAAGTTTTCTTTGAACGTTGCTGCACGAAAGCAAAAGACTTCAACATTGGTGAAGGCGAGGAAAAAATGTCATTTTCCGTGTCTTGGTTTACTGATAAGCAGCTGCTGAACTGAGTAACTGGACGTCATCCAAGCTATTTGGTAAGCCTGGTGCAGGGCATAGTAGTTCATCTGCCCCTGTCCCCAGTGGCAACAACATATAATCTAAAAGTATAATTAAATGACATAACCATCTCATTTGTTTGATGGTAACTTGTGTTAGGAAATTTGCATCAATGTTCAGCTTATGTAATTATTAATAATTATGTTGATCAATTTACAATTAATTAAATTGTTCATAAAGTTTTTTTTATTTTGTATTGCACCAATTCCAGTATATATAAGCCAAACTTGTAATTCTCTCAGAACTGAATTAAAGGCTTCGAGCAGAAATCTCCTCACACAACAAAGAATGGTCACAAACACTCGTCTCCAAATAAGTTAAAGAAATTATGAACAAAAAATCCGAAATTTACAGCTGAAATATTCCATAAATATATCTCTTCACCAAGCTACCAAACTGCTGCCTATTGAAGGACAATAAAACTTGCATAACAGGTAAACTATCCAAATAAATTAATGAACAATGATGGACAAAATGGAAAACTGAAACATAACTCCAACTAAAAAAATAATAAAAATAAAGAAAGAATAAAATGAGAGGGATGAGGTGTGGGAAACAAGAGTGGGGTGGTGAAAATGTCTAATGTCAGTTTTAGGGACACTGCCCAGATCCGCAGAAGCCCACCACCACCACCGATCATAAAACTCAAACATAAAAGGTGTGGTGTCGGAGGTGGTAAGGCAGACGCTTGTAGACCCAGATTGAAATGTGATGTTGAGTTTAATAGTGAGAAATTCAAAAATACACAGTCAAACAGAGATCCAAAAGTCCAAGACCGAGGCAGCACTGCTGAGCAGAAACCAGGTGCTCTTGACTGGACAAAATAATACAGTCCCAAAATGTCCAGAACACAGGGCTGCATGGAGGCCACGGCTCAACACCGGTAGCAACCAGCGAAACGAAGAACAAAGACGACAGACTGGGCACATGGACGACAGAGGCTAGAACGCCAAGTGAGACGAGGACCCGAAAAGGAACAAAGAACTGAGGTGGGGTTAAAAACACAAGAGGTAATCAGGGGACGAGACACACCTGGGAAACAATCAAGGGGAAGACAGGACAACAAGGAGACTCACGGACACATAAAACTCAAAATAAATACACAGAAAAACAGATCCTGACAAAACTAGACTAAGGAAACACGTTTTGTGGTTATGTACTGTATGACAATTGAGTGAATGAGTATGAAGAAAAAGGGACAGAAGAAGAGAAAGTGGAAGAAGAATAGAGAGGAACGAACAGCTTGAGTTTTAGTGCATTGTTGAAACTGCACTTTCAGTACAAATCACTTCAAACAGATTGCTGCATTAAAGCATTGAGAGTCACAAAGAACAATAATAATCACTGCATATAATGCAACTCTCTTCAGCTAGTAGTACACACATATGTCAGCACAATTAATGTTTCAGTGGGTTAAAGAAATGTAAGTCTGTTTAAACTTTATTTTTGTTTTTGGTCAAACTGTCAGGAGAAACCTTTAAGAATGAGAACCATGCCCACTCTGTTTGAAAAGCCCCTTTGAGCCGCTCCAAATGCCTAACGGCTCCCAGATTTACTGTCTGTACCGACATAAATATGTGTTAGGAAGCAGCTCAACAGCATCTCAAGCACCTGCTTCATAGTCCAAACAAATGGAATCTGAAATAGTCCATACACACAGACAGAAGTTTTCTCTTCTTTGGTGCAAGTAGCATTGGATCGGTGCTCTCAACTCTGCAAATTCAAAGCTTGTGGGATTACAAAAGAGCCACACCACCCCGGCAACTTACTATTTCTGCCTCAGCAGTCAGGCAAAAGTGTTTGTAGCCACAAGTTTAACAAAATGAAAAGCTTTTTCCAGAGGCAATGGGAAAATTTAACTCCACGTTACACAAACATAGAAGTTTTGAGCACAGTTATTTTTTTATACTTCTAAATGCGATATGATTAATTTCATCTCCATGAAACCACATATGGACGAGTGCTACCTACATAGTTTCCTTATTTGTATTTTTCTATTTATTCTTTCCAATGATTACAATGGAAATATGTATTCTGCATAATAATTTAAAATGTATGTTTGATAAGGTAGTATTAAAATGTTTTCTGAAGAAAAAATATTTTGTGAATAATTCAATCAAAGATATATGTGGAAATTTTAACCCTTTATTTTGCCAAAGTGTCAAGATTCCACACTAACCATAACTTTTGTGCAGATTCCTGTATTTTTTATCTATCCAGACATAGTATTCCATTTTAGATGGCGTCCCAGAGGGAGAGATGGGGAATCAGATCCAGGAGTGATATGCTTCCTCCAAGATCCACTCTCCAGCTTCTTCCTGAGGAGTTCCCAAGAAGTCTGAAAAGTATGATCCCAAAAATAGTTGTAACACTCTCTCTGGTGACTTCACACCACCACCTCAATCTGCCTTTCCATTAATGTATTGTGTTTTTGTTTTTATTCATAGATGAATTTGAGTCTTACCTCAAAACTATCAGCTGGAGTCTCCAAAGACTAACAAATTGATATGAGCTGGAGAATTACAGCTTGATCACAGTAAGATTAGACTCAACTTAAAGAACCTCAAATGTCCCCTGAGGCTAATGAGGGGACATAAAAATAATTGATGCAGTCTATGATGAGTTCCTTACCTCAGGCAGTTCCCTTACTTGTGCTATATGAATCAATAGCAGGGGCTGGAGGTCTCCGAGTTCTAGGCCGGCTTAACATTCAATCTTGTCTTCCACTTCAAAAATTATAAATGCCATAATGGCAATTCTTTTCCAATTGCCTTCCTAAAAAATATAAATATTGCACCAGGCCCATTTCAGCTGCTGGTGTTGGTAGGTTGAACACATGATTAAAGAACAACTTCCTGTCAAAAAACAGTGTCCAATTTCCTGCAGCACCGGATTCCATTGAACCGTGCATATGTTTAAAAAAATCTGTATGAATGATTATAAAATATTACCAAATGATTTAATTAATTTATTACACATATTGATTGTTATGCCACATTGATGTCTCAAAAAGCCATACTTCTGTGCCTTTAAGCTGATAAGTCAAATCTCCAGAATGAAAAGACTTGTATGGAAAACTGCAAAACCCTACAGGGAAGGTTGAGCATCATGTAGCATGAAAATGAAATGGCAGTATGCTGTACACCAAAGCTGGACAGGAGACAATTATTGCGCAATCAAGTGGGTTCCTGACAGTCTGAACGGGGTCTGATGAGCCACTGTGCCAGAGCTCCGGGCTTCAAAGCTAATCAGCCACCAAGGAGGGAGGGGCCGGAGGTGTGCGATCGCTCAAACCCTCTATCACTACCCCAGGAGGAAGGCAATCACCAGGCCATTTCCATGTGCTATTATTCCCACAACCCCCACCCAACCTTCGACTCTGAAATCAAGGTCTACAGAAGACCAGGGAAACACTGGTGGAAGAAAACTTGGCTGGTGGGTGCAATCAAAGGAAGTGCTCAAAAAACACAGAAAGTAAAGAACAAGAAAAAAATGTTGGTTCTGTAAATGTGGGCCCTTTAATTTCTTTAAATAATCATAAATCCAGTGAGAACACAAGGGGAACAGATTGAATGAGACTCAATTGCTTTTCAACAAGCAGCTCATAAGATCCAGGTGATTGGGCTTGCAAATTGAAATGCGCGGCGTGTAATAAAGTGTGTTAAGGAGATAGAAGGTGTGTGGGTCAAGACAGGTGAGAGAGGAGTTCTCATTTTTGCTCGGGCAGGGGATTAACACAATGAGCATATGTTAGAATGAGTCACATTTTCTGTCTGAAAAGAAAAGAAGAAGACATGTGAATGGGGCCAAAACAATAAGGATGGGGAATAGAGAATGGAGACAAGAAAGGTGGAAACAAATAACTCCTTTTCAAAAGTGTAGCAAAAATGTCTGCAGGTGCACATATTCTCCAATGTCCCAAAGCACATAATTGGGGGTAATACTCTCCCAGTCCAGTTTGACAGTCACTTAAGAGACCCTTTATCGACTAATAGGCCCCACTCAGAAAAACACCAACACCCTCATACCATTCTCTTGCCATCTTATCGCTTCCCTCAGTTGTGCAACATTAAAAGAGAAAAAGGAAAAAACAAATCTTTGAACTCTTTACACAATAGAATAAAAATTTTCATCGTAAAACTTTAATATAGTTTAACAGTTATCTAAACCTCAAAACTGAAGACATGCACAATTAAAAGGCATTACTTAATTAATGTTTTCTTAATATGTTTTTTTTATGTCAGTTGACACATCTGACATTTGAGAATCTGAAATTTTCTGACTAATAATTAGGCCTATTGCCTTCGACATACACAATATAAAGTTTATGCACTGTTCCAGTATATATAAATCAGATATTTCATGTTAGATACGAGCTTTGAGATTATACTCTAATACATATTTATGTATGAGGTGTAGCCTGCATTCGGCTCTTTGATTCAACCCTGAGTTGGAACGAGAAGGAAAGAACAATGGATGGATGGATCATTGATATCTTCAGAAATATTTATTTGATAAGATCATTGAAATCTCACTAAAACTAAAATTTTACAAAACAAAAAGGAATTTGATGAAGTCCAGTTATGCTTTTTATGCATTTATCCAATTATATTTTTAACAGACAACATTCATTATGAACAAATAATAGTCACAACCACATTTTAGCAATGCACAGCAATTCTGAATATTAGTTAAAACCTTCTTTATGTTTTAAATCAACAAAGAATACCTAATCTTATTATTCTTTCTACTTACATCAATACATTTTCAAGAATTCTACATAAAAGATTGAGTCGCAAATTCACACAATCACACGCATACAGTTTATGCAGTCACATATTAAATGTCACTATAAATAGAACCCACTTAACATGTCTGCATATGAATCTAATTTTCATGTCTTGTGACATTTCTCACTAACTTGGCATTCAGGGGGCTCATTCAACATTTGCTTGAAAATAATCAGCCTAATATGTTGCAGATGCATCGTTAAATATGCATGTGATTATTGCAGCATTATTTCAATGGATCCTTTTCATCAAAGTGATCATTCTTGGTGATTGCATATTGTTTTGGCTTGCACATATTTTGTGGTATATTGTTTTGTCTTGGTAAAAAAAAGAAAAGAAAAAAAACATACTTGTAATTTTAAGCCTCCACTTAAAAAATACATGATATAAAAATTATTATTTTTTTTTTTTTTATGAAAAACTTCAAAGTAAAAAAAGAGAGTCCAAAACTGATCTGAGGCAAATAAACAAATAATCAACTAATGGTTTATTAGATTAAAATTCATTCCTTTCAATTAACTACCAACAGACGGACGTTCTTTCAGTGATGTAGTTTGGCCGCCATCCAGAAGAGAGCGTTGCTCCTCATCTTTGAGCTGAGCCAATTGATAGTTTTAAGAAAAAAAATCTTGGGGGAGATATCCAAGGGCTGGAACAGGAAAGTGAAATGGTCCAAATGCAGATCGACATGGGATGCAAAAAGCAACTACTTTTTGCAGTTGTGTTTTTAAATATAAACTCTTGACTGGCTCTTCAAGTTATCACCTTAATAGCACACATCTTTGTTGCATAGTAGACTAAAGTCAAGTTTTCAACTAAAGATTATTGATTTGCTGAGAAGGAAAAGATGTATTAACAGAACAAATGAGGGAATTACGCAAAAAAAAATGTGAGTGGATGCACTTCACGGAGCAAAGATTTAACATTCCCTCAAGAGCAACAACAACAAAAAAAAGGTAGCTGAATTGGAAGCACAATGTAAGGACTCAACACACGAGAGGTAATAACTCTTCCTTTCTAGTCATTATGATGGGGATAGAATCGCCACGCGACTGGCAACATCCTCAACTTTTGAGTGTGTACACATAGACTTGCGATCGCAGGCATGAAAAGTTACATCCAAAATTTTAAAATGTTCAACTTCTGCTACTGTCACTGCTGAGACTATCAGGTTGTCTGCATTGGGTCTCACCCTGGGCTGCGTTAATATTTTCTTGTCAATTTTTTTTTGTCACTAGGTATGTAATACATTTGGTCAAATAAATAGTTAGTATATAAGGATGTGATTCTTTATTTATTTGGTTTTTTTTTTAAATATAGCATATTCTATAAGATGTTGCCCATTGAATGTTCATTTGTGTGTAATTGTGATGATTAATTGCAAATGGTTGTTTTCTTTTTCTGTTCCCAAACTTAATCATCTAATCATTTAGGGTTCAACTTCATGCATGTAGTCTTAGGGTCAATGTTGAACTATTAGTTGGACACCTACAGAAATGTCAAAGCATTCTGAGGTGTGTGAATCTTCATAAGTATGAAGAGTTTCTATGTTATTTGTATAGCATTTGAATTAAAGTTTCTAGGATTGATACATCGATACATCTATGTGATATGTTTCAACTTAATTTTTTTGACATTACAAAAAATATGTGACATGTCTATATTATTGATTATTTACCAAATGCACATTTTTCTCAGCTATTAAAACAACACAAATATCCAGTATTGAAATGGTAGTCGGAAGAAAAATATATATATATATATATATATATATATATATATATATATATATTATATATATATATATATATATATATATATATATATATATATATATATATATATATATATATATATATATATATATATATATATAATGCATTTCATAATACATTTTATAATACATTTTGCTGAGAACCTTTGAGACTGAAAACTACAATTTAGAAACAATCAGAAGGCTGACTCTTCATTAACTCTCTGTGAGGAAGAATTGATTTGACCAAAAAGAGCCTGCTGCTTAATTACAAGCTACAATCTCCCCTAATCAATCTAGTTTTCCACAAATTGGTTCCTATGACAGCCATCTGTACTTCCAGAAAAGCAGATCTAAAATAGTATTTAAACCTACAGGACAGTTAGCAGCATTTCTGGCTCCACATTAAAGGTCCTAATTCATACAAGCGTCACTAACAGCCTTACTACAATGTGCTGCCAGCCTCAAACCGCCCACATTCTCTGCTTCCCTTCCCTGTCAACAATAATCTCCTGTTTGTTTCATATGTCTGAAAGTGGCTACATGCCGTCAGCCTGTCTTCACATGAGTCACAGGGGAACATTTTGTGGTTAACCACACTGCTCTCCAGAGGCAACCTGGACAGAGGATTGTCAGATGAAGAAACACTCCCCAAGACGGGGACAGACCCTCAAAGATTGTCTTGCCTCTCTACAGACCGTGGGTGCTGAGTGGAATCTTCTGGGTATTGGCTGTGCTAACTAAATTGACATTGGCTTCTAACCTCCAGGCTATCCATCAGTGAAGGGGTGAGCAGAGGCCCTGAGAGGTAACCCTCGAGTCTATTGCATTCCCTTCGGTAGTTGTGGCATTTTTTTACTGCCAGCAGGAATAAGACAAAGAAAAAAGATCTGTGCGAGGCAAAACATGGAAGAAAGAAACGTTCCACTCTTCTCCCCCCTCATATTTTAGGTGATAGCCATTCATTTCTAGTGTTTTTGGCCCGAGGAGGTTTGTCTTATCTGTTCATTCTCTTTCTCACATAGGGGAAATAGAGGGTGAGTCTTCTCCAGTCTCCTCTCTCACAGTTGATTAGTAACTCCTGCTCTACCCATACGCTCCAGGGATCCTATGCCAGTTCCCCTTATACATCCCCGTGTTATGCACACACTTCATCCCCGCCTCTCCCCCACCTTCAATGAACGCTGCCGCACACAAATCTCCCTACAGTCATGGAACAGCAATTGGAGGGAATCGCACAACCAAGACCTGACATTTGCGGTGCACCTATAACAATGAGAGCTTGATTAAAAGGGCAGAATGAAATGGTGTCACCCTCCACTCATTGTCCTTAGCCCAAGTTAAATAGGATTTTAAACCTGTGCACTGCGGCTGATACTTCCACTGTCAAATTCTGATTGCTTTAAAGCAGCGAGAAGAAAAGGGACGGCTGTTGCAATGCAGGTGTTTGACTGTATGCAAGCAAGGTGTCTAAGGTGACCAAGTTTACACAGAGCGTCTGGGATGAGATAAGCTGGACGCTTAACGCAAGGAGGCAAAGCAAAGCTCATATTGCTTCAGTGAATGCTTCAGTGTTTGAAAGGCAGCCAAATAAAGCTGGTTTTTATCAAGCATGGAACAACATACAAAAGAAAGGCAGCAAATGCAATGTGGCTAGTTTTAAAATTGGGATCAAAAGGTTCGAGCTAATTAACCAGCTAAATAAAAGTCCTCCAGCATCCTCCTTGTACCCGCTGCTGTTTTTTTTTCTCTCTGCCTGTTTTGCTGCATTATTTGTGTGCCTATAGTGTCTGCAACATTTGCCAACAAACACAGTGTAAGAGTGTGAGGGATAAAGGTAAACAAATTACTCTTTGTGCTGAAATGTAAAAAAAATACCAGATTATCTTGAAAAAAACTAATTCTAATTATCTATGTTACATTGCAAGCATGACCCTTTAAGCACAATGCCCTTTCATCAAGTTTTTCTTTTTTTCTTCCCAAACTGTTTTGAAATGATTTGAGATCTCCAATGGAGCCCCAAGGAGAACTGCAGTGGGAGTCAAATGGAAAGGACAAGGGCACATAATAAAGACAAATGGCTAGAGCATGAAATTTGATTCATTGCCTTGCTACAGTAATGTTCACAAGGAAATGGCCATAATTGACATGACATGAATTTCAAAACATTGTCAGAACCCCACCCCAAAAGCCTTCTATCATGACTTTAGATACCTTAAAGGCCCACAGGGAGCTTCAAGCCAATTAATGCATCATATCAATCAAATTGTAAATTAATATGTCTTTAAGGTTAAAAACTTCCTTAAGCATACAACACAGGAAAGCTTTATGCCAAAAATGTCATGAGGTTTTAAATGAACTGATTGCCTTGTGGCAACAAAAACACAATCTCCATTTTACCCATGCCACGATGTCTCCCACATTCACCAGAATGGAGGTCTGTTGCTTTCTCTCCGTTTCGTTCCCCACCCTTGATGCAGTTCATTGTTGTAGATGGGAACACAGCAATTCCTGACCATAACTGTACTGGAACCATTTGGTGAAGGTGCTTTTTGTACAGTTACAAAGACACACTACCTATCAAGTGTACACTGCAAGCAAACTAACAAGGTCCTGTGCAACTTGAAGCTGTCTTGTCAAAATCATAAAGTCAATTTAAAATAATAATATTGCCTGAAATAGAACTGAGAAATACACTAATGATACGATGCAATTCTTTGTGTTTCCGATGGAGTCAGAACAGACTGCATAGAGTCTGTTCTGACTCTGTGTACTCCGGGGAAGGTACACATTTGGTACTCCTTCCCCTGAAACGTCTGACCATTAAATAGGCTGAATGTTCTTGCATTGACTCCAGTGACAACTTAAGGCAAACACGAGTTTGCCTTGTTATACATTGTCAATAACTACTGTGTGAAAAGGAAGCCAACCACTGGAAATAGTTACAAACCAACCAAGTAATTGGGACCAACATAAACAAACTACAGGTGTAAAAAAAAAAATCCTGAAGCTTTTGCTCTTCTTTTCCCTTTGTTTTCTCTGCTCAGACAAATTTAAATCCAAATAAGGACAGCTGCAGCACTTATGGGAAGACACTTCAAAGGCCTTCCAGCAAGCACTAGACTGAAGTGTTGTAGCCAGTGGCCTTGTCTGTTTTTGTTGGTTATTTTTGTTTTTTCCTCTTCTGTTTAGTTGCAGAAGCAATTGCAGTTTCCTACCTGCTGGCTCCACTGTGTGAACTAAATGTGAGAAAATAACATTTTGTTAAATTAACTGGTTGTAAGACTCATTGAAGAGCATTTGCTTGGGCAAAATTATATCAATCACTGGATTTGTCTTTGAACTTTTAGCTTCAGAACTGACTATGCAATGATTGTATTGTTGCTTTTCAAATTCCAATTATTAATCAAATTAACCAATATGTATTTAGTTATTCCTTAAAATGAATACACATTAATATTATTCCCTTTAACACCAATCTTCACCTGCATCCCAAATTAAACTTAAGTTCTATTCAAAAAAATCGGTAACTTATGAATATGCAAAGAAAAAGTGGAAATAGTGCAATATGTCTTTATTAAACATTTGCCTCAACAACCACAATCACAAAGCCTGTTTTGAGACTATAAAAAGTAATTGTCTTTTGGTATTATTGTTGTTCTTTATCAATAACTACAAGAAATGTTTTGCAGCAGAATTCAGTTACAGGTTTAGCTTTACATTTGTACACATAAAACAAATTAGTGTCAAGTCATGACTTGTAATTCCTTTAAATATAAATCAGTCCCTTTCTTCTTACAACATGGGCTGACAGGAGATTCCAACATTACAATAACCTTAAACCATAGTCCTACGTTATCATGGTCATATTTTTTTTATTATTTGAATATAATTCAAATAATAAATAAATTTCAAATAAAATTGTAACAAAACAAGGTGTTTACAATGGTTTAAATCAGCTTTCCAACCTTAAGAATAATAAAGTTAGATTTATAAAAGTGAGAGCCATTGCACTTTTAGCTTAAAGACCTTGTCTGTGTTTTTCCCAAATGAATTCATTTCACAACAGCTGAGCTGGGCTTAAGAACAGCAGAGATACTGCAGTTAAAAGCAACCGGTTGGGTCGGGGCAGCAATACCTTAAAGCTAAAAAACAATTTGCTTTCAGAACTAAATTTTACATAATAGCGTTCTTACATTTCAAAGTATTTTAATTGTATGACATACAAACTTCTACAGTAACCAGAGATTTCTCTTTTTGATTAGAGGAGCTGCTCCACTTTCCCGCCTCTGGTGATCACTCCTACACATTTTATTTCTTGTTCACACACAAGAAAAACAAAAAACAATTAATGGAAAAAAAATATTAAAAATTTTAAAAATTCTGTTATTGTGTTAAACTTTCAGAAGTGCTGCCCATCACTTAAGTCTTAAGGTACCACTCCTTCAGGAAGGTAAGAGCACCATTTTGCACAGTAGCTGACTGCAAGGTCACTAGGCAAGATGATCCATTAACCAGCTAGTATCAGTTTGTCGGACTCCCAGCGTTATTCGAGCAGAAGGGCAGAAAGGGATCACTCTCTGTGCTACAAGCAAGCTTCCCTTCCATCTATGCAGAGAATTACTCCTCCGACATTCTGCAGTTGTGTGTTGTGCATTTTGCTTGTTTTCCATCACTGTGTACATAATCAAAATTGACTGACTGTTCTTTTTTTTTTATCTTTAGCCTGTGCAAAATCCAGAAGTGATTTGTAAATCAGGATTTTGAGTACGTGTAATAGGTGGCTGATTCTAAACAATGACTAAGAACACTTACCACTGTTCTCTCCGTTTCTACATAATCAAAATAATAGTTACCACAATACTATGAAACTGGTATTTTCATTCAAAGTTCTAGTCTCATCTTCCATTATGAAACATGCAGGGTAAACGAAAGGCACACTATGATTTACATGTAAAATTTATGTTTTTTTTATTATGAATATTAATGTATTATAGCTGCTTTTCTGTTTCAAACAAAAACAATTAACTATAGTTTTCCTCACAACAGAAATAATCAATATATCATGAAGGCATGGCCCAGGTGAAATGTAACAACCAAGGTTTAAAAAGATCATTTTTAAACGGCTAAAATGTTCCAATAGCACAATTTTTAGAGTTTAAAGTATTGTACTGAAATGCCAGAGTTGGTGCCAGAGTCACAAAAGGTTTTTTTAAGCTTCATGGAGTTTAAAGAAATTCAGACCTGCCACTCCCCCACTTGCTATTGGACATGGCTGGTTAGCTGGCTGACAGATGGCTATTAAACTATTTTCTTGCATACAAGAAAGATAAATTCAGCTATTTGGAAGTTCTTTCCTTTCCCAAAGCTCTTTTTGTCATTGTTTCGGGTCTAGAGTTGGAAATCTATTAAAGTTGGTAAAATGTGAACAAAGCAAACGGCAGCAGGTTGTCTACCTGCAGATAGCCCCAGAAGATGACCAGCAAATATCTCCTGGTGAGAGTTGAGTTATTTTACTCTATAAATGAACTTGCCTAATATTTTAAAAATCAGGATAATTAATCAATTATGTTATTTAAATATCAGAAAGAATAATTGTCGAGTATCTGTTTTACATTAATACAAACATGTTGTACATTTTGTAAAACTGTGGTACTTTTACTCCAACCTATCATATTCTGAACATCTTACACCAGCCCATGCTAATGATAATTTATGTTTTTCTAATGCCACAAAAAAGAAAATCACAGTCATCAGGAAATCACAGCCTTATTTATTTCAATAGGCAGAAACATATGTTTGCAGAGGACCTTTCACTGGTGAGCACCCACTCTGTAGTACGATATGAAAACACCATCTGGTGTGTGAGCATCGGCAAAGATAAGCTAGCTGGGGGTAGATAGGAACCTGGTATGTCACAGGATTATCATACTGTCTGGTAGATCCGCTCTATTAGCCCCTGGTGGTTTGGATTATTGGATGATCATTACCATGTGTGACTGAATTTGAAGGTAGGTACTTCCCTGATGGAGTTCAGGCTTGTTAACACCTCCCATTACGTGTAGATTAAAGTATTTATGACTACGCATCCATTTCACCTTATCAAGCACACGTGCTTTAATTTTTTTGACTTGGAGTAAAACTATATGTTTCTTACATGTCCTTCCTGACAGTTAATGTCATGTCTTGTGCAAAGCGTAACATTCTCTAGTGGGTTTTAACAGAATCACAGATGAGTAAAGGGGACTGCACATTCACAGATGAGTTGTTCGCTCAACAAAAAGAACATCTGCAGTTTCTCATCAGCAAGATTGAAGCTAACGATGAGCCACGAGTCCGCTGACAGGGAGAAAGGAATTGGATTGTGTACAAGAGGCCCAGTGAGACCGGACATGTTTTAGAAAATACTGAGAATCAAGTACAGCTTTTATAAAGCATGTGTGTGTGAGAGAGAGCTGAGATACAGATGCCTGATAGTGAAGGAGACAGAAAATGGGCCCTGTGCTATTTCTTCTGCACTTTGTTTATCCCATCTGGGCTGATACATGTGGATGAAGGAGGCGCACGTGAAAGCAGGTAAAACAACCACACTGTTCCTCCCATTTCAATCTTTGCTTTCACTTACAGATAATGGAATTACACATCAAAGAAGCCTCTCTGTGTATCCAATTCTTCTGTGACCTCTACAAGCCTTTGTTCATATTCACCACAACAACTCCCCGACCCTCTGCGTCCGCCTGCAGCCTTCTCCTTGCTCACTTTATATCTCTGTCAAGGGAGAGATTAAATTTTGATGAAAATGAAATATTCATTTCCACTAAGCAACTGATGGCCATCTTAATTTGATAAAACTTTTGATGCGACATCCTCATTGTTCTTTTTCATCACCAAACGCATCCTCTTCCCCACTCTTCTGACCCAGCTACAACACTCTCCTTTGGGTAATTCTCTATACAAGCACCTCTGTTTTGAATCCGGCTTTGTTGAGATGTAGGATTCTAAAGTACCATTACAGCTTGTTGCATGCTGCTGAAATGTGTCTAAATCATTTCAGATGAAACATTTGCACAGACCCCGTCGATGAGGATCTCGGGAGGATGTGAGTGGAGAGTGTGCCGCTTGCAGCTCCCTGCAGACGAGTGAAACACATGAAAACTTCTCACAGCCTTCTCCTGCTGCTTGTGAGGGGATAACAACAAGCCACTGAAGTGCCTCCGTGTGTCTGAAGATTTCAACTAAAAGAGGTGACCACAAACCCGATTTATCCTGCTGAAGCTTGCGAGCAGCTCATGCTGCACAATGCGGCTTCAAGTGCTTGCACATTTGTCAGCTCGCATTGAAACTTTGAGGCTGTTTCAAAGACAATAATAAAAGCTGGGAATGTTGCCTTCTCAAAGCATTTTTGGAAAAACTAAATGAAAAATGTATGCATGCAGGAGTTGTAGGGGAGTAGCGAAGAGTGGGGATAATGAAATAAACGTAAAATCATGAGGGAGATTGGTTATGTGGCACTGATTAAGTGACTTAAGTATAAAATAGATAAAGTAATTTATTATTCAATAAATCCCTGTCATGCAGTTACTAGCCTCATATACAGAAAAATGACAACAAATGATAAATTAGTCTCATCACTGTACTGATAAAGAAACTGCACATAATATGTGATTATCTTTGCATATTCTATTGATAGACACATTGGGAAAAATAAATGAGGAATATGTCAGCATTTCTGTCTATAAACACATTTTTAATGAACGTATCACTATATTTCAGCAACAATCAAAGTAATCCACATGTGCAAAAAGGCGAAACAACAAAACAAATCAAGTTATACATAATAAAGTTCTGAATACATATAGAAAATAAAACGCAAGAAGAGAAAGAAGCCAACAAAATAGCTGAAGTCTATCAGTATTGAAAACTAATTGGCCCTTCACATTCTGTCCTTACCAATGCAAATGAATTCCTTATATATCGCAGCCAATAGAAAAGATTCTTTTTACCAAGGTATCAAACAACAATCAACCAATGGTTTGTGAAAAGGAAAGCACTTGTATTGCTGCAAAAAATACTATTGGGAATGGTTACAGACGGCTCTCAAAACTTCCGAGTGTTCCAGTTAGCACTAATAGTGCCGAGGTCATTATTCCTTTGGCCTCAGGAGCCAAAAGAATATAAAATTACTGTTCATGTGTTTAGGACCACTCCAAAGACAATTTAACTTAACAGGTCCAATTTTTCAATTAAGTAATTTACTTCACTCCTCTGGCACATCTTTTATACAAAACTCCACCATTGAAGAAAAAGCATGTTGACGCTAATTTAAATCTCCTTAGCAAAAAATTACAAACAAGCCAGAGAAATACTACAATAATAAGATAAGAGTGCACAAGAACAATTAGGGGGAGAAAACAAAATTGCATTACCCTCCACTTACCTTCTGTTATATCGAAGCAATAAGGAAAACATCTGGAATTTTTTATGACAAATAAAAAGCTCTTCTGTTGATAAATGTCAGTAGCTGTTCCATATCATTCACATTTTATTACAAATGATTTATGGATTTGTAATAAATGCTTAAATGTCTGTGTGGATTACTTGACTTGTAATTAAAATGTCTAAAGGCTTGAAAGACAAATATTTCCCAAGAAAAAAGAATTGTTCAATAAATAATTTTTAACTTAAACTTATAATAATGTTATTTTTACATAAGTATGTATCTGAATTAATATGGAGGCTAGAAATAATGAGTGCATGACATTTCTCAACAGATTATAGAATGTGGTTATGGACAAAGACAAAACAACTCCATTATTAGTGTCCTTTTATCTCTCCAAGCATGAAAATTATCTAAAAATATTATTTGTGAAGGGAAAAATATCTCCCCTGCTTCCGTGATCACTTTTCGTCCTTCTTACAGAAAACGCTCCATGCTCTGCTTAAACGGCTCCTTTGTGAGATAGGAGGCTGCAAAACATGTCAGGAAGGAGGAAAAAAAAGAATTGCAAAGGGTAAGCAGAGGGAAACTAAAGAGAAACACAGCATGTGAGAGGACAAATACAGTAGAAATGATCTTTTATTTCCTCCAACAGATAGAAGCTGCTGAATGATACAGAGCAACCATCTGGCATCAACTCGGAGCAATGCACTGTAAAAGCACTAAAATCAATGGCAACAACTCCACCTTGGATGCCCACCATTACCCAGATGGTGTACTTGGAGAACTGCAGGCCACCTAACTCAGAGCAGACACGGCACAGACACACTACCGCCCACCTCGATGAATTTCACTGGTTCGCTGGGATTGGTAACCAGTGCTGAGGAGCAACATTAGCCACACTGTGCTGACTATGAGAGACCCCTCTGTTGGCCTCAGCAAAGTGAGTGAGAGACAAAGAGTGCCCAAACAAACTACAAATCTGAAAAAAAGAACAGGAAAAGTAGCCGACTAACATCTCCTTCAGAATTTCGCTAAGCTATAAATAATCGGTGCACTTAAAGAACAAACTTTTACTGTAAGCAATATTACATATGCATTTTGCATGATATATCCACACATTTAGCTTATGTGGGAGTAGTTTTTAAAGAGAATATGATAATCTTGCATTATTTTTATATAGGAAAAAAAAATTAACACAACCACTTCCTTTAAAAAGATAACGTCAAAAGATACATATTGTGATTATTATTTTCTTCTCTTTGGTTATTAAGGTGAAGAGACCTTCTCATGCATCTCTCACCCCTTGGCACACAGAGACATTTACCGCTTCTGCAACACAAGTAATGACAGATCCTATAAAAAGCAATGGTGCGATTGTAGCACATTTCTGGGTAAATTTGTCTTTGCACCTTGACATTTTTTGAAAACAAAGCCTGTCAAATCTATTTTGGGTCTTCATTTCAGCTGCTGCCACTTGAAAAAAAGATCATAGAAGGAAAAGAAAATAACCCTTGACCCAAACAATTTAAGTTCAGATAGGTAATGAGAAAACTTTTGAATTTGTGCAGTTTCTGAGACGTCAATATATTCTGAACACAGTGATGTGAAAAATTACAGCTGCGCTGGGCCTCCCTTAAAAGCTGGATGATGTCTCGTTTTGCACATCACTGCAAACAAGTTACATTTCATGTTTTTCATTTATCTCGATGTAAATGCTAGAAATATTTTAACAGTAAAGATAAGCAACATTCTTGACTCACTGTCCAACATCTATTTATCTTTAATGCGCACCTCACATATATATTGGACACTCGAGAAACTTGCAGAGACATGACTATTTACAATAACATCGTTGATGATCTGATGTACCAAACAGAGACAATTTCCAGCTCTGAGAATAGAAGATATACAGTGCACCAATAAATCCATTTTAAGCCATCTGGAAGAAGAAAAAGCCCAGTTCCTTTTAAGTTGCTCTTACCCAATGACTATACTCTGGCTGTAGTAGTCATTTTAATGAGGGCTACTGCCATTTTTGAGTAATTGTCCTTACATCATTTCACTAAATGTAAAACACTATACCCCTTGTGGCAAATACACACACACACACACACACACACACACACACATACATATATAAGAGAAACATATTGATCTTCATTCTGTCCCTGTCTCTTAGTCGCACACAATATTTTATCACATGGCCAGTCTGCGAAAAACAATTCTCACATTGTTTCCTGACTGAGTGATCTGAGAAAGAAAGCTAATGAAACTTGGCTTCATCATATATATTTTTTTTCTCAATGGTGAGATATAACTGATGGGGACAACTTTTACTTAGTGTTTGCCAATACTTTTTATGCATTTGAATTTTGTGCAAGTATTTAATTAAATAAAAATTTCAAAAATGCTTCCTTCTATTTGGGCTTGCATGAAGAATCAATGTTTTAAACTTTAGAAGGGTGCTATTTTTTCCTGTTTTTAAGTATCTTTCAAATACAGAAATGCATCCTTAAAACACATTTCCAGGAGGCAATGTGAATATAGCCGGTGACTCAAAACGCTGCTCGTAGAAAATGGAACACAAAAGGCAGAGTGCATAGAGGTCACACAAGCCCACAGTGTTTACTTGCGCGGGACCTAAGTGCAGAAGGCATTCACAATTTACTCCTAAAATGTTACTTATCGGCACTCTTATTGAGATTATTTCTAAATATTTACAAGACCTTAAGAGTTTGGTAAGAGGTCCCACGTTTCCAACAATAACTAACTGTGACTCGCACGTAAATGTGATGATCTGGGAGCAACTTCCAAGGTTACAATCCAAACCTGAGTGAGTGCTCGCATGAGTGGATACAGCAAATATGTTTCCAACTTACCAATTCGTATAACGTGAGGCATCCCGCAAGAGTACTGAATCCAAAAGAGGAATGCAATCAGCGAAGTCCAATATTCCCAAATCGCACTCCGGGGATTCAGCCAAGTATTTCGCATGGTTGCAAAGTCGTTGGATCCACTTTTTTCTCTCTAAAAATTCCAAAGATGAGTCAGAATTGCTCATGAAAACTGAATTCTACAGAGCATGTGTGGATTTGGGTAAAATGCGACAACTCTGCACTCATTGTTCTTGGTGCAACATTATCCTCGGGTTTCTTTTCGTTTTTCTTCTCACCAGTCTTAGAAAGAAAGATGAGGATAAGCCCCCCTCCGTCCCTCGCAGGCGGATCAGCGAAAACACCTGCTTCTGCAGGCTGCAAACAATTACCCCGCAGGAGTCTCTCTGTATACCCTCCTGCACACGGTGCTGTCTGTCTACACGCAGAAAAGCCGAGCCGAACTCCTGCGCTTCGCTGCGCCAATGTGGACGACTAGAACTGCGCCTGCGGAAGTTTGGCTCTCCTCGAATGATTTTGTCTTCGTCAGCTTGCACTGAGATTGTTGAGAAATTTCAACATACTTCGGTGACTCAGAAATGCTTCTCGTAGTTTAGTCACTCCAGTCCTGATCGCTTCACTTCAGCAAACTGCTCAGAACGCAGGGAAAGAAAACCCGCTCCGGTCCGGTTGCGCACCATCATTTGCAATAGGGAGGTCACTGAGGAAGGTCCGTCTGTTCAAAGAGATTCTTGCTACATCACTTTGAATTAACGAACGTTTCACTATGTGTAAGTTTGGGATATAATGTGGCCAGCCGTGTATCTGCGTGCGTCTGACGACCCTGCTTCCACGGTGCCACTAGAGGCACGCGTCGTTACGCATTGCTGTCAACTATGTCCAAGTGTTGGAGATGAGAGGGATCCGAATCACCACCCGGTCCTCTACTTTTGTTTCAGTCCATACGTTATTTCTTGTCCTTAACGTGTTTTTTTTATTATTATTTTTTTTTATTGTTTTGTTAATTGGCTTCTCTGACCTTAAACACGGAAAACAAAAGCAAATGTTTACTTGATTTGTGTTTTCAAATTAAAATAGTACATAGACATCTGTTCCTTTTTTTGTATTTGGCTGTTAAAAGTTGGGTGTTAAAATTAGGTTAAACGTTTATTTACTTAAAACAAGAAAATATAATATAGCGTAACATATATGGCGAAGAAAAACAAAAACGACCTGAATATAGTGAAGTCATGTTGTATCAGACATGGTATTATATGACCTTTCTGAGACAAATAGAGGGATGGTTATTCTTTGCACTTCAAAAGTGGTGCCCCACATCATTTTTTGTCACAAAAGGAATGTTTAGTTCAGTCGTAGGTAAGTCACACTTCCATGAAGAAAACAAAACAAACCTACTCATCCCTACTGCGCATGGGCAGTGATGTCACGGGGGAATTAAAGCTTTGCTAGCCTATGTTGAGAAGTTATAGAAGTATGACAAAGTAGATTTTTTTGGTTTATTGAAATGAATGCAACAATAAAACAACGTGGTTGTTTGTTTTTCACTTCAGGTTTTTGGTGGGAAAGTCCAATAACTAAACTGTGTGGATCATGTTCATCATAGAAAGCAAGCAAAAGCAAAAAGTTGAACACTTTCCCCAAAGTATCCATGCAGCAGAGATACTTCTGGAAAATAGGTTTAAAGCTGAGTGTCAGGCAAAAAAAAAAAAAAAAGACCAAAGAATCCCCGGCATTATTAATCACTCTGTTGGTGTGTGTGGTGGCATGGATGCCCTGCAGCGTCTTTCTGGTTGTCCTGTTGTCCATTTTTTCATCACTGCAAAGAGTCATCAAAAACAAACTGCAAAATGTTGGCTTCCAGGACTGCGTCCAGAAACTTCTGATTGAGGTGGCCAGATAGGGGCCACAAATAATCTTGGAGAAGACCCACCACAAACAAATGGCGTGAAAGAATTTAAGGAGTTTTATTCAGCCATATTGCTATGGAACAGCTTAAAGGTTTGAATATATAATATATAATTTTTATTTCAGTCATAGAAACAGTTTGCAACTTTGCAAGCATAACTTTGCTAAATGTATAGCATTCTAAAGAAAATATTACAAATCCTGTCATTAATCAATCAAATAAGAAAATGATTTGCTTTGAAAAAGAAATAACTAAATTGTAAAGTAAGTTCACACATCAGAAATAACCAGCAGACACATATCTATCTATCTATCTATCTATCTATCTATCTATCTATCTATCTATCTATCTATCTATCTATCTATCTATCTATCTATCTATCTATCTATCTATCTATCTATCTATCTATCTATCTATCTATCTATCTATCTATCTATCTATCTATCTATCTATCTAGATAGGTCGATAGATCTAGAGATAGATAGATAGGAGATAGATAGATAGATAGATAGATAGATAGATAGATAGATAGATAGATAGATAGATAGATAGATAGATAGATAGATAGATAGATAGATAGATAGATAGATAGATAGATAGATAGATAGATAGATAGATAGATAGATATTAAACTCCCTCACTACAACATATATCACAAAAGATTTTTGCATAAATTAGCAAACATTTAAGGAAAGAATAAACAATGTTACATATTTTGGAGCTTAATATAAGCCACTTGATGAGACAGTGCTGCAGCTCATTGGCTTAATTTTTCCTGTTGTGAATAGAGGAAAGGAATAAACTGTTCATCAGGGGACACGCGAGCAAGAACAAGCCAGGCTGACTGCCACTGCATATTCATGTCTTACAGAGCAGATTTATCGCCTCTTGGCACAA
Organism: Poeciliopsis prolifica; assembly: GCF_027474105.1. Taxonomy (NCBI): domain Eukaryota; kingdom Metazoa; phylum Chordata; class Actinopteri; order Cyprinodontiformes; family Poeciliidae; genus Poeciliopsis; species Poeciliopsis prolifica. Next base: position 5,450,485 of record NW_026562400.1, on the reverse strand, counting down.
TGTAAGGACTATCAACGTGAGTTATGTGGCCTGGCTCTCGCATTATGGAGATTCATTGACTTGCTGCTCTTTCAAATACAAAATGTACACAGGCCAACCAAACAAGACATTCTGGGTCTGTGGGTGCCCTCTATAGAGAGATCTTGGTCTGTGCTCTCAATCACCTCAGCTGGAAACTGGATTTCAAATTTGAGGAATACCCCGCTGAAAAAATATTGACCATAAAATTAAGGAACTCTGTTAAGTTCCTGAATATGAATTGTTGAATTGCATTGGAAGTTTTTGAATGTTCGGTCTCTGCTGGAAATACATTTTAATTCCCATAACATTCAGTGTTGTCGATGAAAGAATAGGCCATCATGTGTTTTGATTTCTTTACCATTACGAGAAAAAAATAGTGATAGAGTATGGCAGTGTTAGTGCAATAGTAGTGGAGTTATTTCTGGAGTCTCAGTGTATGAAATGTACACTCTGAGACTTAGCTTCTAAGTTTAATTTGCTTAAAGCCTTTTACATGTTTATGTTTTTCATACCTTATCTGTTTACTAATTATTGACAAGAGAACTTTAATATTGTGGTCATTGATATGTATTATTTTATTTGAGATTTTGTCCAACACACATTCCCTTACATTTTCTGAAAACAAATATTTTGTCTCCTGATTTAGTTTTCCTTTGTCAATTGATTTAATTGATTTGCAAGATTCTGCATTTAGTTTTATAGATTATTAAAAGTATTAAACAGTGATCAAATTAATTTGACAGTCTATGCATGGTATGGTCTCACCAGATTAAAAATCTGTTAATCTGATGGCACTTTTTAAAATTTAATTGTTCCTGTGACAATGACAATAAAGACTTTTATCTTTATCTATCTAATTTCTTTGTCTTTTTTCCAATTATTTCAGAGAGTCTGTGACTTTATTCTCCTCAGAGTTTGTTGGGTACCAATAATTCAGTACTTACCTCCCATCACCTCCAGATGTAAAGGTAGTGGAGGAGTATAAAAACTTCTGTGTTCTTCTGGACCAGACTAAAGATGCCACCTGAAAGAAGGGACAGAGCATTCTGTACTTCTTGAGGAAGTTCCTTCTACGGTTGCCACAATTTAATTCCAGGCTTGATTCCTCAAATTCTGTTTCAAATTATAACTTGTATATTTTTGTGTCTTTCTCGCGTGATGTTCATGCCGATAAAAACATTGAAGTACATATTGTAATGTATATGCATGCAATATAAGTAATTAGAAATTAATTCCTTTTTTACTATAATTTTCTTTCTTATGTGAAATTGGGGAAGATGCGGGACCTGTGATATTAGGACCATAATGTATGGAGGTTTATCCAGACCTGCATTCAATGGTAAATTTACTGTCGTATCACGAATAATGTATCTTACACTGATACAGACCCAGCCAATATGAGCTTTTCTCGTAAAATGATGCAATGTTGTGTAAATCAGATGCAAATTAGAACCATTGGCATGTCCCCCAGCTAAATCACCACCGCTTTCTCCCATGATTCGTTAACAGCAGTTTCCAACACAAAGAAAGATGATCGCCTAAGCATGTAAACATCTATTAATTGCAGGGCAATCTGTTAATTCCTGACATCTGCAGGCCTGGAAAACTGGTCTTTCATCCTGGAGAAAATCTGAAAGACAATCCTGAGCACCCCCAGCTGAAGCTGTTTCAAAACAACACAGCCTCTTCAATGAGAAGCGTCATTACTTTGATGTAATACAGATTGCTACTGGAGTTGCAGTTATTTTCCCTTTGGGATTAATAGATGATTGTTAATTTAAGTAATTCACTGAATTTATTAAGAGCATCTTTGTGTATGTTTCCTATCTTCTAGCAAAATAGTGACATTTTCTAAGATGTGAGGTTTAAAGACGGAGATTTAGCAAATGGTTAAAATAACTTTTATCCTAAGTTGCTCTATTTCTGCCTCTGCACTGTTGTTGTTCCAAATGGTTGACTCCATGGCAGTTATAAGGTCCACAACTGATATTTCATGTGGAGAGAAGGCAAAATTGAGTCTATTGGCTGAAAGTGGCTCCTAAATGCTGTGTGAGCTTCACGAGACTCATTCCTTACTCAATGGTTTCGATTACCAGGCTGGAAGTCACAACATTGGGTTTTCTGGTAGATCCTGAAGTTTCAGAAGTACAAATGACTTTATGATAAAATTTGAGAAGTGTGCATCGCTGTCAGTTAGCTTACCCCCTTCTTTAGCCAATTTTATCAAAACAAAAAGGGAAGAACTTAAGATCCATTTCCAATTATAATTTAAAATAAGGTTCACACACAAATAAATTGTATTGATCTTAAAGCACTCTCCTTTCCACCAAGTTGCCATTGATATTAAATTTTATAATGGCAGTGACAGAAAAGTGCTTCATAAGACGTCATACTAATGATAAGAATCCTGAGAACCTAACGTAGTTTCAGGAAAGTTAAACTACAAATCGAGACTACATGGAGTAAACCAAATAGTTTTTAATCTTCATGTGAAAAAGGTTTACCATTAATCATCCTTTATTTGAGTCCTTTGAATGCTCTTATAAAGTGTTGTAGTGTAACGTTTGACGAAAAAGTCGACGCAAGCAAAGACAAATGTTAAAATGATCAATTGAAGTTTAAAATGTGTTACACAGTGTACACATTCAAATAGAGGATGATATTTGTTTAGCACTGATGAAACATAATAAAACAGAAAGAAAAAAATATCTATATTTAAACCAGAACTAATCATGTATGCACAATGATCCCTCAGTCTTATGACAGAATAAAAACTGCACTGCCCAGCCACTTGTGTTTGAAGCTACTAAGCAGACAATATTCTTCAGCAAACAAATTTCTACAATTTGTTTGAACAGACTTCCCTTTGAGGTCTGAAAGAAGGGGAAGTATTTTATCAAGAGTTGTGGTTATTTGATGCGACTGTTCAAACTGTTCAAAGCCTGGACTGATGCGAAAAGCAAGAAGCGGAAAAATGATGGTAAAGGAAGGCAAGGTTTGTAATAAGAGCTACCATTAAAATAACTTCAGTCCTCTTTTTGAGTAAATTAAAAAGTCATTTATGTTGACACGTTTTATGCAAGACTCACATCCACACGTGGCACAGCACAGTCAGCTCAGTTTTTCTTTGCAAATGACTGATGCCGCATTTGCAAGCAGCTGGCGATCGATGTCTTTTCTGGCAAGTTGGTCATAACAAATAGCTTCTAAAACATCAAGTCCCCATTGTAAAGAGAGGGACATTGACAAGAGGTATACTTATGTTACTAGATTGATCAGCCCATTGTTGTTTTTTTTGTTGTTTTTTTCTGAAGTCTTTGAGAAAGGAGAAAAACAATCAATTTCCATGATGTGTTTCTCTGCTTGCTCGTAAGTCTGTGATTGGATGGAGAAGATGTGCACTCCAAGATGTTGGATTGCTCATAATTATTTGGAAAAATTGCTGCTGCTTCGATTGAGCCGAACAAATGAATCACGTGAGACATTTTCACTATTGATTTAGATTTTCTGCTCGAAAGAAAAAAAAAAACATACAGAGCTCTGGCACTAGACTGAAAGCAGTGCTCAAGATCGAACATCTCCCCTTAACAATAGTGAATGGGAATTCATCTCTAAGTCTAATGTGTTATAAAGTTCATGTCTGCTTTTCTGAAGTCTCTTTGATGGAGGTCATATTTTTGAAGCAGCAGCTCAGGCTTCATTTAAATATCATTTCATCAAAACCAGAAAGTCAACTTTTCAAACTCTTTGAAAGTTGTATTGATTACATGAAAAGAGAGAATGGTGACTGACTCATACAATTGAAAAAATAGCAGCGCTTAAAAAACAGAGGAAAACTCAAAATTCTTAGCTTTTATTTCTTCACAGCCAAATGCACTGGGAACAGTGCATATTCTACTACAAATAAAACAGAAGAAAAAATTACTTCAGATTATTAATAGATAGCACTGCCTACATTTAATGTATAAACTGGAAAATTCTTGGAGATTTATCTTTTCTGTATATCACTTTGCTGATATTTAGAAGCATACATATTGATTCTAAGAATTTTGCACATCTGTGTTGTGTGGTGTGAACAGCTGCTCCAAAATATATGAGAATTTCTTGGTTTTTTACCCCCAAAAAAGCCTTTTTATGCCTCCCACAAGTTTTGTGTCGGAGTAGGTAATGGGAAGTCCATGAAGTCAACTTTGTTAATTTGGCATTGAGATGCTGCTCACTTCCTGGTGTATGTGGCATCAATATTTTATGAAAAGAGTTATTTAATTCCATTTTCTTTTTTTTAACACATTAGCATGAGCCTGTAAAGTATGTTGATACATTCAAACTTATCCATAATTAATTTCAATTGAACAATTACCTCAATAATGTAATACTTGGGACATCCCCATGACAGGAGGCCTGACTCTCCATGATTCACGGTGTACTTTAGCTTAACTTCATTGCTTATGGGTCATCAAAACTGTCTAGTCCTAACAAGAATAATTTGCTTCCATACACAAAATGTTGCACAATTTGTCTCTAGATGACTTAATGTGTTCTATGGCAGATTGTAGCCTCTTAAGCACATTTAAGCTAATTGTTAGAGTACACACAGGGGACTATAAAGCTTTATTAATAATTTGCTGAGTCTAAGCCAGTTTGTGTACCTTTGATTTCTTTAAATTGTAATAAAACTTTTTATTGTCTTCCTGGAGTTTTTGTTTAGCTGAGCAGACAGTATTTTTGCACTTCTCTATTTGTTTAGCCCTCTCCAAACACAGTGTTATTCAATTACTTTTACAAAGATCTTCTGAGCAATGTCGTTATTTACTGCTTTTTCTCTGATTTTCAGATGGATATACTGCAAGCAGCATCTGAAATCTAAAATATTTTTTGTTGTTGTTTTTTTTTGCAGAATGCCCTGGAACACTGAGATCTCACTGATAAGAAATATTGTAAATTGTTTGCCATGAATCGATAACTTCTTCCAAAAATGATATTGATCCAGGGAGCTATGTTGAACTGCTTTTAATTTGAACAGCTATGTGTATATGCAAATTTAAGATATCACAAATATGTTGGATTTCAATTCTTATTAATTTTTTAATTTTTTATTTTTTTTTTGTTGTGAGCACTAGTTCTCCGCTATCGCGGCATAGAATGGTTTGAAACATGCAACAATGACATGAGTGGTTTTTGGCGCACATTGTTATTCATGAGTCTGTGGTCACCCCGATGCATCCACCATGCCCAATTTTTGTGGGACAAGGCAGATAATTAAATATCCATTTACCCATTTTCAACATTACTTGGGCAATGCAGTTTCTGTGCCGGCAAACTCAAGGCTTTCTACAGCAGCAGAGTCTTATGATTCAAGGCGAGGTGCCATGTGCAGACAAGGTTATGAAGAATTGGCCCAATTCTTCTGCTGATTGCAACGTTTACCGAGGCTCTAGACTATGCTGGCTCGGAGTTAGAGACCGCTCAAGATGTATGTGCTGTTGCTGACGCATGTGGCAGTGGTGTGATGGGGAGAGTGGAGACAATCACAACCCTGATCAGTCATCCAGACAGTCTGTGAGATGGGAAGCGATTGCTAGTGGGATTCAGCCACTGGTTATAGATGAGAAAGGCAGTGAGTAATAATGGATTTCTGACCAACCTGATTTATCAATTGAATTATTAGTGTTATCATACTCATCATCCCTGCCATTTATCTTCTGTAACCACAGAAAGCCAGCTTCAAATTTGAGAGCAGTTTATACATGTGTATGACAGGAAAAATCTGCTACAGCTTCTTAACCTTTAAATAAACTATTGTCCATTTGGAGCTCAAGAGTATGGACAGGTCAGGAAATAGCATCATGAAAGTCATTCTTTCCAAAGACTGCTCCATAGGCCTGCCTCCCAACCCTCCATCCTGCCCCACACACACAAACGTCCACTCCATAGATCCAGACTTGTTAGGTTATCATGTAAATACTCCTTCATAAAAACCTTTCAGGTCAAGGAGGCAAACTAGAGAAGTAAAAATCCTCTTGAACTCTTCAACACGATAACCTATAGATCGCAATCAAAGAGCTATTAATTTTCTCACTAAACCCTGTGTGATTATTCCTGACCTGTGAATGTACTGTGTGCAGCACTGCTCCTGACCTACACTCAGACTGTCATTACAATGTAATCATGATTTTCTCTCTACATCTAAGGTCATACTGTTTCCAAAGTCATTGAGATGCTTTGGTTGTAATGGTTGCAGAGGTTCTGTTTGTATTCTGTTTGTCTTTCACTTCTACCCTTGTCGTGTGACACCATATGACTGATTATCACAGTGAAGATTCATCTCAATGTACTGTAACATTATTTAATTAACTCAGTTCAAAAAATGGAAAAAGTTTATGAATGGATATGTTGTCATACACAGAGTGACACATTTTCAAACATTTATGTATGTTAATTTTTATTATTATGACTTGCAACAAATCTAAACCCCATCATGTTTGTTTTTTGTTTTGTTTTGTTTTAGAAATTGTTATTTTTATAATGCTGTTTTAAATTATATGTTATGGCCTACACTCCAATGGAAGACAGTAAGTTGATAGTATCCAGCAGACAGTCATTGTAACTCTTCAGAAGAGGGATAATTCTCAATGTTAAGGAATGTGACTGTTTTCATGTGCTGCATCCAAACATGTTAATGGAAACTTGGGTGGAAGAAAAAAGTGTGGCAAAAGGAGAAACTGCAGAATTCAGAGAGTTACGAGTTAGAGCCCATTCAAGAGTTTGAGGTTAGCTCACAAGTTGTGGCTGCAGCTTGATTCAAATCTTCAGGGACCATCAGGACGAGAAGAATTGAGCTAGTGTTTGTGAACAACCACTTTTAAACCAAATGATATCAGATATTTTACCTGGCCACGGAAGAAGGGATAGAGATTCCAAGTTGTTTGAGACACGCTGTAAAGTTCAATTTGGGGAACCATGTTAATTGTTTTTTTGTTTTGGTCCACTGTGTTTTCTCACTTCCAAAGTCAACCTTGCCACCTTACAAGAAAATTGTACAGCCTCCCTGTTTCCCTCTCTGCTGACAAGCTTTTAAAGATGTTGATTTTATTTTTTCACAGAAGAGAATTTATGAAGTATAGTCAAGAAGAAAATGAGAGACAGCAGGACCAACAATGCATACGAACTACAGGCTGTGATTAAGGCAAACATTTTTTTAATTGTGTTTTTTTGTCAAAATGATAACTAAACTTCTTTTTTTAATAGTTGAATTGACTTGTGGATTTATATTAATTGAGTCATCAGTGTGTGGTGGAAGGCAATACACTGACACTTAGTGTTCCTATCCATTTGTAATATTATGATAAAATTGAATATGACCCTATTTTTAAGTGTTCTGTTCTTTTTTCTCTTTGATCCTTTTATTTCCCCCATCTTTCTCATCTATCTCCATTGGTAAGCTTGTTATAATGTACTCTCTTTTTCATACATTTGTTTCAAATATTTAAATAAATAAAAATCTTCTTATCTAACTGAGGAAAGGCTCTAATTGAAAGATCTGTGTTTTGATCAATGTTCCTCCATACTTTGCCAACAGTTATGAAAAGTGCAGTTGCTAGTTAATCAAAAGGACATCAGAGATGCAGATAAGACAATACAGATGCCATGCCCTCTCACACTTACTCCTTAACGGCATAAAATCTCCAATTTCCCCTGCCATACATGCCTGGACAGTGGAAGAACATTGGACTATTGCAAAAAATACTATTCAGCTGAAAATCCAACAGGAAGCTTTTTGGTGGGTACCAATCTAACTAATGGCAAGAATGGACTTTGTGATCTATTTTTGAACTTGACATGATTGCAAGCACAAAAAGATGAGAAGAAAAATCACTGCCATTCTACATTTCTTTAACAATGGAGACCAACATTGCTATTATGTGTTCAAGTATGGGACTGCATTGCCATTTCCGATAACTGCAATCAGGGCTGAACAACAGGGTAAAACTGTAACATTTCCAACTTTCTGGTTCTACTTAGTTTTCAATAAACTGGAAGGTTTAAAAGCTAAAATTACATGGAAAAACATGCATAATTGACGAGGGTAATGTTTAGAAGCAGAGAAACTCACCGCAGAGAGTGTTTTAAACTCCTGCAGCGTGAAAGTCTGCATTATCCTGTATATTCAAAGTGCTCTAGCAGTCTATACCCACAAGGCTTCGTTTAGAAGGGTTTCTGAATTCTGTACTCATTTCACTTGAGTATCCCATCTTTTAGTTACAGTAAAAGAGCAGTAGCAACAGACAGAGAACGATTTAACTCCGCAGCTTCAAATACTGCAGACAGACAGCTGAACAGGGCCGGCCTTTATTGTTGTTTATACGTTTGCTCATCATTGCGAATGCAGGCACAGCTTTTTACTTCTTTCACGTTAATTAAAATGAATATGCTGTGAAAAGAGCTTGTGTGACTTCCTGTCAGAAGTAAGACTCAATTAACCTCAATGACCCTATATAACGGCAACAATGAGAAAATAATTGTATGCATCATGCAACTATGACAACCTTCGCTACTTCAAAACTGCATTATAAATAGTAAAAATGGCAATTTCACCTTGGTTTCATTTATATCTGCCAAAATAATGGCCCATTAGAAAATCTGCAGGCTCCATCATAGGGCTAGTATTAGGGAAAGGGGAAAATTGCAGGTGCATGCCAGGGTATCCAGCTGCGTACTGATTTACCATTACCATTTCTCCACCAGCAAGATGACTACATTCTCATCAAATATCTTGGAAGAATAAAAACCAGATTGTTTATTTTTTAATTTTCTCTGGTAAAAACATATCATAACATTTACCACATTTGATGTTTTAAATGCATCAGGTAAAGGTAGACTGTGCATGTTTCTATGTGTGTTTATGTTTGCGTTTTTATCACTTACATCTAAGTCTTAATCTGATACACTTTTCCTCAGGAAAAGTGTAAAGAAAAGTGTGTGAGCCACACAAATGTATTTGAATTTGCGTACAATGCATGGATTCATTCACTTTCATGTTATCGCATTGGCATTTATGAGTAATTGCACCCTGCAGCAATGCTTGCTCCTGAACAACTTTTAATTATGTTACAAAGTGAACTTTCTCTCCAGCATTGATGACTGGAGTCATTCATAATTACTCCCTTTGTCTCTGTCTTGCTCGCCATCTCTCTCATGTTGTGAATATTTCTCTTAAATAATGAAAATATTTTTAGCAATTTTATGAGTTAACATTTGTTGCTGTGCCACATATTTTAGTAAATAAATCACAGAGTTCAATAGAAAAAGGGGAAAAATGTTTTAAAGCAGGATGTTTTTCTTTTTTTTTTTAAGAGCTAAAACATCACAAATGTTGCTCGCAATACGAATAAATAAACCCACTTTAGCACAGCCTGGAGCATTAAGCACATTTTTTGTATTTCACAGCTATTTTCTGAAAGTTATTCAAAAAATAATTAATGACTACAGTATGTTGTCTAGGAACATTATAGTGAGGTAAAGCTTGTCGGAGTCATCAGCATGTCAGTCATTCATAGCTACATGTTGGTCTGTTGTCACACTGAAGGACACTGGCTGTCCAGTGTTGTCCAATGAACTCCTCAATGAACACAGTTAAAGACTCCGTTCGTATGACTGCTTGAGAACAAACAGCTTTGCCCAGCAGCACAAGAGATAAAACATTCTCCAATCAAATTTTAAACAGAAAATTTATTTTAATACATTTACTTAAATATATAGAATTATGGACAACTTACGGCACATGAACTGCAATTATGTTCAATACAATGTTGCAAAAATGGGTTAACGACTCCAATAATTTGAAAAGAAAGACGGAAGACAATACAATAAGTATATCTAAAGAAAATTACCCTTTCCCTGATCAAAAATCTGTCCTTCAATCAAGTTCTACCAGCTGGTGCTATAATTGCCCACTTTTGTGTTGTTACTGTAGCATCAATGTGATATTTAAAATTGAGTCAGAGTAAACCAGAGAAAAAGAAGCATTCAGTCTACAAGAGAGAAAGAGAGGGCAAGACTCAATATAGATAACAGAAAGTCTGATTGTAGGGCAGCAAAACTGCTCTCTTTCAGCCATTTTTAAATGATCAAATAATGGGAATGGTACACACAGAAAGACGAAAAAATGCAGACAAAGAAGGGGTATTACTTTGACATCCCCATCTCCGTTTAATCCAAATGGAATCTGAAGATACAATGCTTTATATCAATAATAAATTGCTTTTTTACACATTTTAAACTTTAGCATACACAGTTTGATTTATAGGTAAATTGTTACCTATACATTTAATATTTTTGGAAATATTGAATAATTTGTTGGTAACCTCAAAAAGGTTGAGAACAGTATGTTTCGCATAAAAGATGTCTCTGCAATGGAACTTACTGCTGTGACATTAGAGGTCAAACTAATGTCCTCTAATATCTAGGGGACATTAGTTCTCTAGACGTTAGGGGACAATATTGTTTAGCAATCTCACAACAGGATTGTCTAGCAGAATTGCTAATGATTCATTCACCCTGGAATGCAAAATGCCTCAATTGCCCCCCCAACTGACAGAGGAACGACCCAATTTATGATCAAGTAAGATAACAACTGTTTGACCACTTGGGGGCAGTCATACAAGACACACACAGCATGGAACTGTCATCCCCAGATGGTTTGGTGATCTTAAAGTAACTCACTCTCTGTATGATGCAGCACACTGCATCATGCACACACTTTCTACACAGGATAGAATTACATTATAAGTGACGTACATACATACTCCATGGATATAAGAGGGATATTTGACAAAGTCTCATGATTGGACGGACAAAATACTTTGTGTTGTGCCAAAATAAGTTGGCTAGATAAAGAACATTATGACAACAGGTTTATTTTATTTATCTAACCTTTCTTGGTGCGATGTTTTAGAACTATTTTTCACTTGCAATGCTGACCTGGGCACAGTACAGTGTGTTACTGCATTTAAAATACTGACACTCCCTAGTAATCAATGAGTGGGTTAAGAAAAAAAGATTTGTAATTAGAGGTAAGGGTCATTTGAAAATGTGGCCTTTAATCAATGTACACTGCTCTCTGTTGGCTTAATCAAGGATCTCGTACATGGATAATCGCTACACGTGAACCTTGCCAGTCTGATATTTGCATATATTGAATTACAGGAATCACTCTCACTTTATCCTGTGCATCACACTATCACTTTCCAGTTATTTAAGGGCTACAGTTGGATATTGATTGTGTTTCTTTCATAGCTTGTGGATTAAAAATAGCTTTACACAATTGTTAGTTTTGTATTAATATGAAAACTCTTAAAGATTCACTTCCACATTTTAAAGTTGTCAGATAAACTATAATATGGGTGCATGTAGTAGATCTAAAGGTTTTTTTATTTTTGTTAATTATTTCCCTCACCTTTTCTGGTTCAGCTACATTTGAAAAACTTTGAAACATGTAGCTATACAAGATATATTTTCATAAACTGCATAACATTTTTTTAAAATCTGGTTTTCTTAAACTAAATTACACTATAAATATCCAGTTTTATGTCAGTTCTTTATATTTTTGTTTTCACAAAGTCAATGTTTTCTATACTTAAAATAATTTGGGAAAACCGAGATTATGATCTTACGACTTTGCAAGTTACTGATTGTGTAATTTATACTCTTTGAGTGTTTTAGAGGCAACATCTCAAACAAATTCCTTAATTATTCTACATAATTGAAGAATAATAGGAAATTAGACAACATATGAGGAAGATCATTGGTGGACTTGATAAAATAGATGGCATCATCATGAAATAATATTTGCTGTGAAAATAAAACTTGGGTGGAATTGTGTCTTCCAATGGACAAAGACCTAACTACTAGAAAGTTCTGGAGAGAACAGTTGTACAGTTTGTAGCTCAACTTAAAGACCAAGTTTTAAAAGGTTTCACTCCCAGAAAGTTTCAAAGGTCTGATTAGGCACCATGTTTGCTCTTTCAATAATGGCAGACCAGTAGAAGACCCATCCTATTACTGCTAAGTGATGTCATGTTTTGTAGCTTCATATTTTCAGCAACAACTGAGGCAGTTTCTGTATGCTGTTTGGTTCTCCCCATGGGAATGCTGCTGAGAAGGTGATACTCCAATTTCCTGTGGAGTGGACACTGAAATGGGAAACTAGTTGGCTTTACTAGCCATATGTGGCTAATGACTGCAATAAATTGGACTTGTGGAGATTAACCCTCTCAGGCTCAAATTACTTGCAAAGACTAGCTAAGTAGCACTGAGCTGTTGCAAATCTGCAACATCTGCCTGGAGAGGGTTAAAGGCAAAAGATTGGTGTTGTATAGGAAATGTTAATCTGGTTTCCGAGAAAAGCAAAATACTTTGAAAAACGAAAATACTTAAAATTGAGAGTAGAGAGTTTTGTTTACTTTTGATTTGTTTCCACTTATTTATTACACTCATGAGTTGCGTCTGATGTTGAATAATCTGTCAGTTTCTGTGTCACTATAAAAAGATGGATTGCAATAGGGAATACATCAAAGTATATTGAAGTTTATGAAAGCCCCAGAGGGCTCTGTAGCTCTGCTAAGCTTATGTATTTCTTGATATTGAAGTAGTTGTGATCTCTGAAACAAGTAATCCCACAAACATCTTGTATTTATTTATATGTATATTACATCAAATGATATAAATGTGATAATAAAACACATAAATAACACACATTACAAAAGTACACAACATAGCTCTACCCATCCAGGTTAGATATTTACCAGTCAATGTTTTATCTGTCTCTGAATCACTCATTTCTTAAAGCTGGCTTGTCAAACTCTTAGTCTCAACCATCTGTGTGAATGAGGTGAATTTCAAAGCCTATTTCGGCCAAATGCTCCACAAGGAAGTTATTTCATATTAAATAGTGGGTTCTGTAAAATTATAATATTTCAAATATCCACAAGGCTTTGTGCAAGTTGATGTGTGACTGGCAGGTCAGCCCACAATTACAGATCTCCTTCAATTGTTGGAGAAATCCTTTTTGAAATTTGTTCAGTGAATCCCCTCACTTGGCTTCCTGATCCCAGCATCTTCATCAGTCTGATGAAACAAGAAGTCTGAAAATTAACAAATGTTCTTCCAACAATTTCCAAAAACAACTATGCTATTAACTTCTAAAAGTTAAACAAACTGGTTAAACAGACATGACACATTTAAGATTTCTTTCATGATTTTAAAGGAACAAGTCTATTTTGCAGGTTCAAATCAATTTATCTGAGGCAGAAAAGCCAAGACATTATTTGCAGAAAGTATCCATCATGTGGGAGTGATTATAGAGTCTTATTTTGGACATATTGATTTTTCAGACTGCCACTGGCATTAATAGACAAGTGAGGTATAGGGATTTCATTCTTCCCACCCCTGTTACTGGAAAGTGATGGAGGAACCTCAAAGCTCATTTAGATTTTTGGGTTAACCTCAGACCTCAGCTGTCTTTCCTGCCCCCTAGCTTTTGTTGTCAATTCAATTTACATGAGACAGATCTTCTATGAATTCTGACAAGAATAAAAATTGCACAGCATGGTTTTTAACTTTAGGCAACCAATGGGAGCCAGAGCAAAAATATAATTTTTTGTCTCAATTTTAGCTACGTTTTTAATAAATCCGGAAATCCTGGCCCTCGTCACTGTCATTCTTTAGTTTTTTTCTTTGTTATCAAAAGCTCAAAAACATTAAACAAGCAGTCAAAAACTGCAAGAATGCTGTTTTGTTTATGATCTGATGCATTTTTAAGCACAATCTTATTGCTCAAGATTACAGAGCAGGAGAGCCGTCTTTCTGAACATCAAAACTGAACCTTTTCATAATGAGTTAAAATAGCACATCAGCATTATTGGGTTGGACTTAAAAAAACACACGTTGATGTAGAAGTTGTCACACTACCCAAAACAGACTATAATGTAAAAATTAAATCAGAGGAACCACAAGGATGTAAGAGGGGGTTAAAAAAGGTAACATTAAAAGAATAAGCCACAGAAATAATTTTAATTTGTCAAATTTCATACATCATTAAAAATGTTTGATTACAAAATGTTGGCAAGCTTTTGGAAATCTCACGCTTAAGCCAGTGTTCTACAAAATCCCCAGAGATTGTTGCTAGTAAAACTTGATGAAATATAATGATGAAAGCGCTTTGTAGAATAAATAAATAAATAAAAAACCAACATATGAGCTATGATCTGACAGGAGCAAACACATGCACTGCAATTTGTTTAGTTAGGTTTTATCTGTTTAAATATTTCTGTGGCATATTTTACTGCAGTGGTTCTCATATCTGATCCTCGGGGCTCCTGCCCCTCATGATGCGCCAGCTGATTCAACTGATTGCATTAACTCCTTAGCATGTAATCAAGTGCTGCAGAAGCATTTTTTGATTCATTAATTTAAGTCAGTTGTGTGGCAGCAGATAATCACCTAAAACATGCAGGACAATGGATCCAGGACTGTGAAACACCAGTAGATTGCATCTGAAGATTTTCAGGGAAGTTAATTGCTATTATTAATTTATTAATAACAGCATTGGACTGTTATTAATAAATTGGCATTTTATTTGAAAATAAACAAATAATTTTTGAGATGATTATTTTTATTTTATTTTATCCCAAAGTAAACTTTTATTGTCATTTATTGCTCTCATGAAGAAGTCAAAATTAGTTTAAATTTATATTATCAGTTGAGATAATTGGTTATCTAAATCAAATATCACCATCAAATCTCTGACTGAGGTATCTCATGTTTTAAATCTGATGATGTATCTCATGTATTTGAGTATGAATTTGTGTATTTATTATCCAGTACACAAAAAGAACAGATGGAATCAATTTGTACATTCTAAAAGTGGACTTAGAGCTCTCATTGCTAAACTTGTTAGATTTAAAAAGCAGAAAATTTTTTACACTCATCTGTTCTTTTTCTCTCTTTTTTCCCTTTTCAAGTAAAGGTTTAATCCAGCGGTCCATATTTGCTCATTGGTACCCTCCTCTTTTGACCCTCTTCAGCGTTGCTAAGCACAAATGTTTAATAATAAACACAAACACACAAATAGTAAGCCCAGCAAACAGAACTGCAGGGTTATGGTAAACAGCACATGTTTTCCCTCATTTTGTGTATTTGGTACCATAATCCTTAGTATTTGACTCACTTTACCACATATGTTACAAATAAATGCAACTGTATGTAATATATAAACATCTTAAATGTTGCTTGATGAAATCAAATAGATCTAAAACAGAGGTTAAATTAGGAGCCAGAGTAAAATACTATTGAGCCATCAAAAATTTTATTGAACTTGAAAGTTTTAACTAAAACTGGAAAATTGACTAATATTTTCAAAAATATCCCATCTGTTAATAAAGATGGTGAAATTCATCCAAGATGTCTTGTCCAGTGACAAATCTATCATGTTCTTGCATGGGTGGTCAGAGTTTTCTCATCTGCCCAGACTCATTTTTCCATGAAGGATGCATCTGCGTAGGTTGCAAACCACAAATCACATCCATATCAAGAATTATCTTCTGATTATTGTACAGCTAATAATCCGGTAATCACCTTGAGAGACAGGAGGGCCCTGATGAAGCATAGTGGAATGCACCTTTCTCATTTATGTGGCTGCACGAGAGACATCTACCTCAATGTGTTGCTTTTTATATTTGAACTCTGGTTCTGAATGAAAGCTTTCTAAAGAAGTTAAATTATGTGAATATTTCTAAGCATTCACTCTCATAACTTTTCAAAATCAAGTGGGACAGTAATTTCCAGTAAGTTCTGTAAATGATACTAAAACAAATCACTCAAATATATCTGTATTTAAGTATCCTGAATTTAATTAAAATGAAAGTAAACTGTGACACTTCAATAAAAAATTTTAAAAAGCAGCTGATCACTGATAAAATTGCAAAGGAAATGTATTTTTAACCCAAAAAATAACATTTAACAGGCTGAATCAAAATAACACTTGCAACTAAAATAATGCCAGAAGATTTTCTATTTTTCAGAAACCCAAAATGTCTTGGGTCTAATTTATAATTCTAATGCCCAACTCTAATCTACGAGGGAGGGTTGTGTAGGAGGTGTAATACATCGTTGGGAGCACCTTTGTGGTCAGCTAATTCCACCAGCAACAGACGCTGAACAGGGAGGAAGTCTTTCTTAAAGTCCTACTTCAGCTTTCACTGAACCCGCTAAGGTGCTCATATGCTCCTCTGAATCTTTGCAGCATGTCCAAAGATTCACTCTAATTGTATTATTTGGAAGGTGCTCTTGCAGAGTATGTCCACCTGCACTGAGTTCTCTGTGAGGGCTCCTTTTTGAAGAACACTGCACAGAGACACGTAAAATCTATAAAAGCCACACTTGCTCGACTCACACATGCTCAACGTAATAAAGCAAGACTTTAACTCAGCCTTAAGAAGTCAGCTAGAACTTATCAAACACAGCAGAAAATTGTGAAATGAAGTATTGACACGTTTGGAAAGTGATGTTAGGCGACAGTGGATCATCCATCCATTCATCAATCCAACCCAACTGGTGCTTCTGGTGACTGTCTCCAACGGTCATTGGGTAAGAGGCAGGTTACAACCTGGACAGGATGTCGCTCAATCAGTTACACCTGCTTATTCTTGCATGGCTGCGGTGGTTGCAGCTGTATGTTAAACCAGTGCAAATCAAACATAAAATTGTTCACAGTAAAGTGCAGTGACAAGGAAGAAGCCAGAAAAACTGGTCAGAGCAATGGCGTGGAGACTAAACAAATTGCCACCCTGTGAAGGGGTTTAAATTGCTCTCTGAACAAAGTCTGCATGTAATTCACAAAAAAACAGGCAAAACCTATTGCTCCAAAAACTATGAAACACAAACATTCAAATAGCTATGCAATTTCTGCTGTGGTTCTGACTAGCAATTGTAAACAGCTGGTTTACAACAATTCATTACTATGGATTCATCCAGTTGTCAAAGTTGTCACAATGTCACAATGTTGTCAGGGCTCAATCAAGCTCTCTACATTTAATTTGTCAATTTACAGCCAAATATTTTTCCGAAAAATGTAACTTGACATGCTTGGAAGAAAAGTTCAAATATTCAGACAGCACCTGCTGTTAGTTAATTTTGCCTTAGGCCTTAGGCCCACCATATAATGATGCTGCTAATTATCTATCTAATTGTCTAATTATCAGTAAAAAAACATTTCCTTACCTGATAAACTCTATGCTAATAAAAAACAACAGCTGCGGTTGAATCATTGTCCGGCTGTTGATTCTGCATGAGTGCGCTCTCATAATTAGGCCATGAACTCTGCTGTATTCCCACAACTTGCATAGTTTTGACGAGTGAAAAAAATCCATCCTCATTCACCCCACATTTCCTGGTAAGCTATTGGTTGTAGCAAATGTTCTCACTAAATTTGCTTTCTGCCACCATTAAGTAATATTTGACACATTTTGGTTTTAAACGTTGATCTTTGTGTATGTCTTTAACGTAGTTTGGTAGTGCCCATATGTTTTATGAGTTAATTGAGTTATGTTCCCATAACTCAATTTTTTATTTATTTATTTTTTTCAGAAAAGAAGATATCAACTCTTGTTTTGTTAATTTATTCTTCTATTCAAACAAGCACATAAAATTATATTACAGTTAAGAATTTATGGCACAATATTAATTCAGATATCTAATATGGCATTTTTGAAGCTTCTTCACATATCAAGTTTAAACTGTAAATATATCAGACTGTTCCCGACCCCACGGGGGACAAGGGTATAAAAAAATGGATGGATGGATTGAATATATCAGATTGTGCCAACTGCTCATTTTGTGCCATTATCTTTTTTCTCATTTTTTCTTCTCTATCTTCTCAGCCCACTTTTTCTGCCATCAAGCTGCCACATTTACTCTTCTGATTTAATTTAATCAACTGGCTGGATAGGTAAGATATATCTGAGACGTGGAACAAAGGTCAGCCCAATTGATCTGTCCAGTTCGACCAAAACAATTATACAAATGACCTTTGAGCACATTACTTTATTTACTTCATTAGAGTAAGTGGCTCCTTTGAACTACACAGGCATATGATATGTACCCGACCCTGAGTTTGCTACTTTTGCAGTTAGTTTTATTTGGAGAAAAAGATCAAAATTTATTCACCAGAATACATCATTCAGCCGTAATTCACCACAGTGTCAACAGAAGCGTTTGGTTATTCTTCTATTGAGAAGCGCTGAAGATGGACAGCAGGATTGCTATTTTTTTAAGAGTGGTTAGTAGTGAGTATAGACTGTCACTGCAAGGAGGCCAGGAGGGAATGAAAAAAGAGAAAACAGGTACATCTCCCCCAGGTCTATAATCCTGAGATGACTGTTTGCTCTGGGGCCTGTCTGACTGCACTGCAGGCCGCCTGTGCTTCACTTCTAATCTCCTCGGCCCCAGCTGTCCAAGAATTGATTTGAAGATTCTCTGAATCAATTACTCTCCTGTCCAAGGTCTCATTGGCAGAAAAGTGCAATCACACGTGCACATGCAGAAAACAAGTCTATTGAAATATCTGCACATACATGAAGGTACAATTAATCCAAACCTTTGAGTTAAACAGTTTGTTTACAGATATCAAATGAACAAGCTCCACTGACCAGCTTAGAGGGTGTCAACACATTTTCCATGTCAAAATAAAAGAATAATTCTTTCAGGCTCACACGTGTAATGTTTTTAGTTATTTTAGAAAATATTTAAAATGTAAATAGAAAAATGTTTCTTGCAGTTATTTCAGCGGTGATCACACATTAAATGGAAAACTGACAAAAGGCACAGACCACAGGATGGATGTTTAAATCAATAAACAATTGATGGGTGACTGACTGGCTGGCTCTTTAGGTAGTTTGTGGTAACTGACTTGAGATGAATTTTTAACTTTTATTTATATTACATTTTATGTTCCTGCCAAATATCATTTTTCACAGCGGGAAACAATATATTTACAAATAACACTTTCACAAGTTGGAATGAAATCATCACAAGTTTTTACTGTGAAAACCTTTCTGTATAATAACTGCACAAGTTTATAAAAACAAAAGAAAATTAGATGTCTGCATACCATCATTGACTGTACAAATTCCCCAATCAGTAAGGTTTTCAACCACCCACATGCATTCCTAAATGCATGAATAATTTATGTGAACAGGGAAAAAGGAGGTTTCAGTGAAAGGTAGATAAAGCCGGATGAAACATGAATGTCAACCAGATACCTTCAGTTGAGGCTATTATTAATTCATCTATTTCTTATTGAGCCATGGAAGCTACTGACAAGCCAACAAATGTATTGTTATTAAAGCAGGGGACCCTTTTGGTACAGAGAACATTCTGGTTGAATTTACCTATCTACCCCTTGAGCAGTAATTATTATTGCTCTGTCCAGGACACCGAGGGAGGGATCTGGGGAATCTGCTGCTGGTATCCTTTTCATTTGCACGTCCTATAGTGTATGTAGGAGCTTAGAATGCAGTCTGCAGTAGCAAAAATAATTGCAGTTTATTGCCAATTAAACTAATGAGTTCTAAAACAGCCGCAAGCGTGTTGTTTGACAAAGCACCACAAAGCAGTGCAGTGTAAGAGTGCATTGAAATTTGTAGGAAAAGAGGGTAATGAATAAAGCTTATGCTTACAGGAAGTCAATTTGGGAGAACTCTAAAACTCATGGACAGTTCAGTCTTTGTGTTTAGTCTTAAATAAAGTGCTAGAAACCAGAAAGAGATGTGCTCTTCTCTGTCAAATGTCATCCCTGGGCTTAGCCTCCAAGCGGTACTTCATTAATATTTCAACTCGCTTTTGTTCAAAACTACCTGACAGATGTGCCTTCCTGAAGCCTGAGGTTCCCGCTGCTCATCAACAGTCTATTGCTATTTTGGAGGTCAATTATGTTGTTGTTCAAGTAGTGTTGACTCGTTTAGAGACGAAAAAGAAAACAAGACATCAAAACACACTAACGTCTTGACCTAAAATGTGTTAAATACAGTTGCAGAAATGATGTTTTACTGATTAGAAATTCTTGGAGACCTTAAATATTTTAGACAAAATACTAAAGTATAATTACAAAAACAAACCGTTTTACATGAATTATTACAGGAATTATTACATATTTTTCAAAAATTAATCAAAATATCTTCTGAAAAAGTAAGAAAAAAATGTACGCAAGTATGTCAAAAATTTTAATTTTAAATAGATTTAAATAGTTTTATTGTTTTGAAAATGTTTAAATGTTTGCTTTATCAAAGCTCCTTAACCCTTATCAGTGGACAATATCCACTGATATTGTCAAATTATTTTTTTATTTATCAATGGGCAGTGTACAATCAGTTTCATTCCTCTAAAGAGATCCTTTTGTTTCTTTTTTTATGGCAAAATCTGTAAGGGAAGACATATGAAAGATAAGGTTCTTGTTTTAGATGTTCCTTTCTGATTGCTTTGAATTATCCTTTTTGTTTGATTTCAGTCCAGGGAGGATGGATTGTTGATGTTAGAGTGAACCTACACAGCAGTGAGTCAATACCAAAGCATCAGCATGATAAACCAATGTAGTTATTCATATTGCTGAAAAGGATCATGTCTCTAGAAATTATAGGTAATTTCAGGGTTCAAAGATAAGATCAGTCTACATTAATGTTCTGTGGTCAGCTGTGACTCTTCCCCCAACTGTCACAGAGACAGTTTAAACACCTGGTGAAACTTGATGTTCAAGTTTAAGGATATTAAAGTTTAAGGACATTCATTCATCATGTGAAGTGATGAGTGAATGTCACATGAGTTGAGCTTTACTACTTAAGAGCAGAGGCATCAACCTGACATTAATTGTGACTTTTTAAAACTGCAGCGAGAGATTGCATAAAAAAAACAAATAAGTTGAAGTATCTGGAGCACAATATGAACTTGACAGCATCAGCTCTAGAAATACTGAATTCAGAGTGTTTAAATTAAGAAACCTCAAAGGAATGCAAAATTGTGACTGGACATCTGGCCTGGCTGGCTGATAATTAAATCTGACCTCATGTAAAACAGAAGACATTACCATTTCAAAGCAAGCAGAAAGAGCAAATTCCAGATGGCAAGTGCTCATTCTACCATATTGTAATTTTTGTAACACCAGAAAAGATGTTATCACCTTGGCCATGTTACAAATTTGACAACTGAGTAGGTACAACTGTGTGGTGTTGCGTGCTGACACACTGATGCATGGCGTCATTGCTGGGCAGTTGAGGAACTGAGGTTATTAAAAACACAGTCTTTCCATCTGCTGCACCATGCCGAGTTTCTGGCCTCCTTTCTTTGCTTTGAAGATGCAGACTGTCAGGTTTCCCACCCTATGAAGTGAGCAGAGATAAAAATCAAAATCCTTTATCAGCATGTCTGTCATCTATCAACAATCCCATCTGTCTTCTCTGATAAGACCTGTCTTGCATCATGGCTTGAACATTTTAGCTAGGCATGGATGATTTCAGTGGATGTGTTATTTGGAAAAGGGGAAAAAAATTACAATATTGTGTTGAATTTTTTATTTAACAAATAAAATACACACATCTCAATAGTGTGTATTCCTGTATTTCTTTGGTGAATGGAAAATATGATGATATACATGGTTAATGCTTAATTTTTTACTGCTGTATACCTGTGACCTTGAGCTAATCGTGGCTGCCACAAATTTGTTTTGGACATGCTTTTTCTTTCTCAAGAACAAAAAATGTACATAACTGTTACATGAATGTAGTAACAAGTATCCAGCATGCCATTAGACCTGCTACTATTTTCTGAATAAATCAGCTTATAGTTATTTAACCACCTGGGAGCTTCAAGCCCAAGATGGTCACTTACTCTGTCCATTCAAAGTCCAAGACTCATAAATTTTGCACTCTTCATCCAAATGCACGTGCAATTTATGGAACAAGGTATTTTTAAGAAATGCTCATACAATTATTAGTACCCTAATAGAATTGTTTCTATAGTTGATTTTTTTTTCCTGACAAAACCATAATTGGTCCCTTGTTAAATCAACTCATAAAGTAACAGTGGTTTTTGGTTTAATTCCACAAGGCACACCAAGTTCTTGACTACTTTGTCAATTGTAGAATCCAAAAATTCCCTTGACAGAACAAGCTGACAATAGGAAGTGGGATAAAAGATGTCAAATGTGACACACCTCTGAATTTATCACAGTTTAAGACTGATTCCTAAATTAATTAGGAATCCAAACATATATTACAAAAAAGTACTAGTGCATCAATTTGTGAGAATTTGTCTTCTGAGTGTCTTATTTTCTTTCTATTTGATAGTATTAGTCAAAAACTGGCTTGGATGACAACTTCATCAACAGATCAAACTTTTTACATATTTGTTTTAAAGTCTTTTTTCTGACAACTGCCATAAAACCTACCAAGAAAACTTGCAAAGGAGGCTCTAACTGCATGTGAAAAGGATTTGTGGAATCACTGTTACACAACACTTCGAGTGCAAATCTGTGTCTGAGAACCAGTGTAAATCTTGAATTATTAATGGATAAAGGCAAATGAGCGCTGCCATACCAGACAGTGAATAATCAAATGAGAAAGTGTTGAAATAAAAGCTGTATCAATAATGAATGAATTTGTCCCAGATTTTTAGCATGCAAACTGTCTGTAGTCAAAAACTAAGGGGAAAAAAAGAGGAGAAATTTTAATTTTATTATGTCCTACAAATAGTTCAGGATTCTGACCATGTTCATTTTTTTTATGAGCATCAATTATGAATAAAGTTCAATAAAGTCTTAACTTCATTCTGAAGAGGAATTTCTGAGTTCAGAAATTTCTCACATTTCACATTTTTTACTTTATTTTTGTGATTTCATATGATAATGCAGGTACACTTGGTAACAAAACAATAGGCTCTTATGGCAGAGCATGAATAGCTTCCATCTTTGAGCAATAAAGTTTCTTGAAAAACTACTTATTCCCTTTGAACAGTCAGCTTTTGACACATCACTGTGATATTATGTGCACAAATGCATTCTTACCAGGATTTTGTCCTCTAGCTAAGCTAACAGAGTATTAATCAGAGAAGCAGTTTTGGTGGAAGAATCTGCTGGTAGGTCATCTATTAGTCGCACACTGATGAAAACCATTAATGCGAAAGAGTCCCACAAATTTATGTTTGCAATTAGCCACAATCTATCAAGAAAACACAGCAAACATGTGGAGAAAGGCATTTAGGTCATCATCCTTTCACTGGAAGATGATGGTAGCACCATCTTATTGTAGGGAATATTTTCAGCAGGAGCAGAAATGCTGGTCGGACTTCATGAGAAGGTGAAAATAGGTCAAAATATGTCAGTACTGGAAGAAAACCTGCAAAATAATCAAGCTAGGGGATTAATTTCAACCTCCAACAGGAAACAGACCCAAACATTCAACCTAAGTATCCATGGAACACCTTAGATCAGGGTTGTCAAGCTCCTTTCTTTGAGTGGTGGTGTCCTGCAACTTTCAAAAGTGTCTCTGCTTCAGGAAACTTCAACCCAATAAATAGTTAATTACCAGGACTCTGTGAAGGTTGAAAGTGAGAAGACAATCAAGTCATTTGATTCAGGGGTCTTGAACCAGGGGAGACACCAGTCTTGAGCAGTGCAGTGTGACATCTCTGCCTTTGATCAAAGCAAAATTCTGTGTGAATTTCCCAACAAAAGTCCACATCTAAATCCAATTAAGAATTTGTTGGCTAGAACATTTATGCTTTGAGATTTATTTTAACTCAATCTAACGCTATTTTGCAAAGAAGAATGGGCAGAAGTTGTGGTGGTTGAGACATGCATCCAAAAACCTACAGCTGTTAGTAGCTCTTCAACGTTTGGATTCAGAGGGAATGATAACACTTTTTTAATCTAAAAATAAAAAAATAAAACAATTTATAATCTTCAATCTACTTTACTACTACTAACAATTATGCTGTGTTACATTGATCTGTCATTTGATTAGGTTGACAGAGTAGCATGGCATCCAATATGCAGCATAAAGTAATAAAAATAATTCATGGCTACTCTAAGCTCAGTGATGCCATGCTTTTGCAGGACCTGGCATGCAGCGACAAATGAAAAATGAAACATGCAAAATCCATTGCACTGACACGTGACATGATTTGGCACTCTATTCATGTGTAAATTCATGAGACCAGGTTTCAAAAACATGCTTTAAACAAAGTAACCTCATAGAGTTCAGGTACAGAGAATGACGCGGTGATGAATGTCATGCTGTGACTCTTCAGTGAGTCCCTGGGGATGAAAAGTCTGCCGGAAAAGCATCATTCAGGATTCAGAGTGATGGGGCTTCTTTTCAGTGTCACCTTCATGCAATCACAGCCCAATTTTTCAGCTGAAAATAGAAATAGAAAATGTTAGGTTTGTCAGATCATGTCCCAGTTTGCATTCTGAACTGTCTTAATGTTGGAAGCACTGTTGTTTTGTTGAAGATGAGCACACTGGGTCACAGGTATATTCAGACATAAATGAGGTGATATTTAATCCTACCTGCTCGTCAGTGAATTTATCCTGTCGCTATGATTTTGTGGATAGTAAGACACATAAAAGTCCAACCTCCAGTGGTCAGATTTGTGTGCAGTCTTCCTGTGTTGCCAACTCTTGATTTCAGAACTCAATAGGAGATCTATTTCTTCCTGTTACTGTCTTCCAGTCTTTCTTTTTTTTTCCTTGCGGTTATTTTTCTGAAGTAGTTTTATTTAAACTCACGCTTTTTTATTTTATTTTTTTTTCCCGAAGAACAGTATCAATTTTCCTGTCTGTGTGAAGCCTGCGGCATGTTTGCATCTGTTTGCATCAGTTTCAGACTGGTTACTGGAAAATGCTGCCATTCTCATCCTGTATTACTCATTCCTTCACACAGGTGCAAAGCAAAAGCACAGACACAGTCAGTTTTTGGTGCTATTTGCCAATTTGCATGTGTGTCAGGAGGGTAAAGAGAAAACTACCAGGCCAAATTAGGAGTGGATGGTCTCAGTTCCCTTTAGTTTAGTGATTTAAAAATAAAAAAAAAAAATTGCAGCAGCTAAATCCTTTGCCTGTAGTTTACTGACTGTAAACAACTTCTTCACTTAATGTATTTTATGCAGCTCTCCAGAGGCACAGTCACCATATGCCCTGCACCACTAAGCATAATGAGGTGATTCCTGTAGTTCTGAAACATGTCCCTCAGAATATTAAAAATTCTGCTAAGAACTTGTTCAGCATGCAGTTACTAAAACCTACAGTAACATCTCAGTGCTTTTTTATTATCATTTATTTATATAAATTTTGCATACAAGCTATCAAAACATGACAACCATACTCCTTTCAGTTCAGTTCAGATGTATTCAAGTCCCAAATGGGCAATTAATGTTACAGCAGGTGAATATCCATCCATCCATCCATCCATCCATCCATATATATATATATATTATAATATATATATATATATATATATATATATATATATATATGAAAAGGTTATTAAAATCAAGAGACAAACTATCAAAAATTACTATAGGTCTTCCTTTCTCAAAGACCTGTGGTAGGTATTTTCTTGAATGCTTGTTACAGTGATTTGAAAAATAGTTGAGTAAGATTGTGTGTATCTCCAGAGTGCAATATAATGTAACTACATTTCATCAGTATTATTAGACAGCTCCTTTACTATCCATTTTCTCAATGCAGCAGACTGCATTTTATTCCCAACAGCAAGAGGAATTCTATCTAAACCAGAGATTCTGCAGGTCAGCATCAATATGCTGCACAAGATCAGCTAACTTGGTTAAAAAGCTCAAATACATTTTTGAAAACTCTTCAGTTGAAACAGATTCCAAAGGCAAATTTGATCCAACACATACGTCTCCAGCATTCAGTAAGCTGACGTTGCTCTCGTTCCATCAATGTTCACCTGCTTCACTGTTTTTTCACTAGTTGATAAAACACTACCAACGCTACATGGAAGTTGTGCTTGAAATAGAAATATTGCAAATTATGATATTTGTCATGCACATGAATGTACACAACAGTTTATGAAGAAGCTTGCATTCACTTGCAAATATGTTTCCTAAAAAGAAAGGAGCAAAAACTAAGATGGCAGAGATCTCCAAAGCACGGACCCGTCAATCACTCTCAAAAACTGTAAAACTAAAAGACCCTTGAAATTAGAAATCTATGCTCACTCAACAATATGTAGATCAAAATGCAAAGCATACTATAATGCTTTGTAATGCTCTTGTTTTTGTGACATGGACATTTTCTTCATCTCTCCACCTTATACATGTTATTTCCATGTATACTCATATTGTGTTTAACAAACTTCTATGCAGTAATTAACTATTCTCTACCAGCCAACAGATGCACTGTGAATTTATGAACAATCAGAATCACACCAGACCAAGAAAAGTAAAATAAAAAAATGTCTGTTGTGTATATATTGTGCATAACAGTATTGCTGAATTGTCCTCAGTGACTAAAGAAAAATCTTCTCACTTGCCTGATCTGGAGCTTCTGAGAGCAACAGTATAAATTGATAAACTCATATAATTTCTTTCCTCACTTACTAAAAATTTCCACCAACACTGATACATGTGAACAAGTCTACAGATTTCCAACAAGTATTTCTCTTGGCGCCTACAGTAATTGGTGTTTGACTTCAGCATACTCTTTTCCACCCCCGCATCCCATGAGGAAGGGCACAGTTTTCAACACACCCTCCCACTATTCTGTGAACATGGCCATCCAGTATTTCTCTGAAAAAAAAAAAATAATAATGGCCCATTATTTCTATGTGTACTGACTGCAGCACGGGCTGCTAAGGCTAAAGAGCAGAGGTGCAAATAATGATGGGAGGATAGGTATTACCACCATATTACAGTTGAGCCACAGTTAAACGCAGATATTTCTTACTGAAACTAAACCTGACAAACCATTTATTAATAGCCCACATTCAGTCTGTCTTTCTCTCCAATGGCCAACAGTAAGGTCTTTTTTAATAAATTAGTTATAACACAAAAAAGTGAACAGCATCTGGTCCAATTAGCTATTTAGTATGAGCTAAAGAACCTTCAGATTAATAATAGGGTGAACAACCTGGCAGTCACAGGAAAGTCACAGGAAACTTAAAATGGGAACGATTGTATGTCAGCGGAGAGTTGGGATGTTGAGTAAAGGGAGAGAGAAAGGACAGTCACCAGCTGACTAAAAAGTGAGCTTTTATCTTATATTCATTTGAAATGCAAAAGCAGGGAGGCAGAGACTGAATCTACGCAGCTAAGTCCTCCTTTCTTTTCCTCTCATTTGCATTGAAAGGGACTGCAGGGCTTGTGTGAAGGCTGACGCTCATGAGCTTCATGTCAATGTGTGGGCCCCCCCTTGAGCCAGCTGATACTCCCACATGTTGGAGAACATGTAAGAGCTCTGAGCACTGGCTTGGAAAGTAGCTCTCACTTTTCTCAGTCCCTTTTTTTCGGGCGGCTGTGCATAATGCAAACACTTGGGTAAATACTCAAGTACCGAATGTTTTAATGTGCTATGGGGTCTGGTGGTATTTCACTTGGCTAGTTGGGTTGAATATTTTTTGCAGGAAATAATTTTCAGCTTACGGCAGTTTTACTATATCAGAGTCAAAAAGAACGTTAAACAGTTGTTTGCTTAGGAAACTGATCTTACACTTATTTTGGTTGTGTTTTAAATTTGTAAGCATAAAAAGAGAATACAGTTACAGTTTAATTTGTCCTGCTCTATATTCAGTGTTACACTGGCCATTACTGAAGTGCAGTCTGGTTGTATATGTGGAATTAATTGATACTGACTGACAAATCTCAACCATCCCTCCCATGTAGCACTGGAGATGAAGGGATATTACTGGGTTACTACCACGTAAAGAGTCATCATGTGTGTATTTCCTATGCAAAACATTAATACACATATATTGATCCTGATGTCTATGTGCTGTTGATCCTGATGTTTATGCGAGCAAAAATTTGTGACATGGTGGTTTTGGCAGTAATCAAAACTGCCAAAACCACAAAATTGTGTCTGTGCGACAGTGTCAAATGTGAAAAAGAAGATGAACAATGTTATTTCCTTATGGCATTGTGTCTTTCATCACCATTAAAATAAAATGCTCATACCACAACAGTGCGGTATTAGTCACTGCTGAGTATTCAATCATTTCGACCCTTTTACTTTGTAGATCTTTCCCCCTTATCTGCTAGAGGGAATGTTGATGCATCTTCATTTTTTTTTCTCTATTTTGCTTTTAAAACAGAGAGGCTATAGAACCATTTTATGATATTCTTTTTTTGGGTTGGCAAAAGACTAGCATCTGTAAGATGTGGATTGATTAAGTGAAAATAAATATTACATTTATCTGTTTGAAGTGATATATTGCCAGTCTAAAACTAATCAGTAAGGTTCAGTCACCAAATTGATAAGTTTTCTATTTCAGGTACAGTATCAAGCTACCTTTATACAAAAAAAACTCTAAAAGTGTTGATCCACCTAGAATCAGAAAACTTTCCATTTTTTCAGGTTTGAATGGTTATTGGTGGCTCAAAAACTAAATAAAATATTTTCAAAAAGTAAATACACAAACATGGAAACATATGTTACCAAGTTTTAGTGCCTAGCATTCAAAAGTAAATAGAAAAAGTTTTCAATGAAGTCATAGAAAGCACAGGGACAAAAGAGGTTACTTAAAATGAAACTGTTTTATGAGGCCAGTATGTGCAGTTAGATGAATTTCCTTGAGTTGCTTGACTCTACTGAAACAGTTACTGGAACAGGACTATATAGGAATTTTTCAAATATGATGATGTAATAATGAAAATGACAAAATAGTTAAAAATTTGATAGGTATTTCATGATTACTAGCTAAATCTGCATATTTATTTCATATAAAGATGTAATATGAATAAGCAGCTTCCTATTACATCTCATAATTTGTACTCAATACTTGCAAAATGATTTTACTCAAAAATTCAGTGCTACCTTGACTTTGGGCAGTAAATTATAACTGAAAACTAAAATATGTTCATTAAGAAAGAAAAAAGTAAACAGGACAGTTAGAAATAAAAAAGATAATGGACTCATAAAAAAGAAAGATATGTTATTCTTACATGCCTTTTATATAAATCACATATTCTCTATCTTTTTTCTGATGTCATCTTTCTGACTGAAAGTGATTATGTTAAAAGACAAGCTGTTACAAAAGTACCACAAAAGGATGAATTTAACATAACTGCAGCACTTTGCTGTGATCACCTGTACTAAGAGCTTCTGCCAGCCCTTTATTTTACTCCAGACACTGTACTAACTACAAAGAACTTTATGTCACACACTCAAAAGTCTGTGTGTCTGTGCACACATGTGCATGAGGGCTAGAACTGAAGTGAGGGAGAAACATGCTGACCATCACTTTCCCTTGCTGTCAAGACCAATCAGTGTCTGGCAAGTTAATGGAGAACACAAAACCTATTTAAAAGCTACATTTACCACTTGGCTGATTCCATTACATTGTGTAATTTCCAGGTGTCACATTTCCCCTCCACACGTCTGTCTTAATGCTCTCCCAAGCACCCCCTGATTAGTCAGCCTCTGCTGGTTCCCCCAAATCCACTTTAGCAAAGCACCCCATCCGTTTACATCCTCCTTGAAGGATAAAACTCCCATTTTCTTTTGGTGTTCAGCAAGTTATCAGATAAGACTGACCACTGTCCAAGCAATATTTGTTTAAGGGCAAGTTACATTTCTGGAGGATCAATCAAAATATTTTATTGTAAGCACAAAAACACAACAGTATTAAAATGGCAGCAGATTTGCAATGCAATTTCACATGTTCTTTTAAACCAGAATGTTAGAAGTTAGGCTCATATCATCTGTTTGACCATGGATTCAGGAGGAACAGGATAGCTCTTGTCCTGGATGTGTAATAGTGAGCCAGATCCTTGTCTCTGCCAAATTTCTGAGGAATTCCTGGGAATTTGGTTGTTTGGTCAATTTTTGAAACTGAGAAAAGCTTTCAACCATGTCCTTTAAAGTATTTTGTGTGCAGTGCTGTATAAGTATGAGGTACTTGGATTGCTTTTATTTCCTGTCTTGTTCTTGTACATCTGAAGCAAGAGGAGCGTGTGTATTCCTAACACAAAGTTGAGCATGCATCATACTGGACTGGACTCTATTACTGGGATAAGAGTCAGTTCCTCGAAGCCCAAGTTCATGGTTCTCAACTGGACAAAAATATATTGTTTCCACCAGTTAGGGGTAAATTACTACCCCTGATTTGGAGGGTCAACTAGCTTTATATCTTTTTCACAAACGTTAAAATGAAGAGGAAAAATTGGGACCTTGTGTGCAGAAATGTAAGCATTGTTTTGGTATGTTGTGGTGAAGAAAAAGCTAAGCAAAAAACGTGGTTTACTTAGGGTTAAAAAGCAAAAGCACAGAAAGTTGTTTTTTTATTCATTCAAATATATTCACCCCCCATCGACCCGGAGAAGTGTCCAGGGGGTGTCCTTATCTCAGGTAAATATCTCAGGATCTTGTTCACGAATGAAGGAAGAAAGGAGATCGACAGGTGGATTGGCGCAGCGTCTGCCGTTAAGCGGGCGCTGTACCGGTCCGTCGTAGTGAAGAGAGAGCTGATCCAAAAAGCGAAGCTCTCGATTTACCGGTCGATCTACGTTCATACCCTCATCTATGGTGATCAGCTTCGGGTCATGACCGAAAGAACGAGGTCATGGATACAAGCAGCCGAAATGGGTTTTCTCCGTAGGGTGTCTGGGCTCTCCCTTAGATGTAGGGTGAGAAGCTCGGTCATCCAGGGGGGACTCAGAGTAGAGCCGCTGCTCCTCCACATCGAGAGGAGCCAGTTGAGGTGGCTCGGGCATCTGGTCAGGATGCATCCTAACAGATTCATGAGTTTACAAGAAAAACAAAAAGAAGAAATCCGATAGCTACATCTCAGACTCTACAGCTCTCACTTTGCATGTGGATGTTAAAGTTTATGACATTGAAATTAGAGAAAAAAACTGTGTCTGATAGGATTGTGAGAACATATTCTCAGAAGAATGCATAACTGATGTCTGCAAAGTTGCTACTGAAGTAACAATTTGACTTTTGAAGCAATCTCTTTAGGACTTAGGAGACAAAATATAATGTGTTCCCATTATGAATAGTGCAATGTTTGCAAAAGCAAAGCACAGTAGATAGGACCGAATGAAGGCTATAAGACATGGTTGCATATCAATGAGGATTTGGGGGAAACTGGGCACCACAGAAACTTTCACTCATTTCACCATGAACTCTGACGCCATGAACGCTTTTTGTGATGCCACTGACAAATGAGGCATGGTCTAAAATCAAGTAATGATCCTTAACACAGAGACAAATCTATAATAAAATGACAAAGAATACAAGAAGAAAAGAATTATTGTGTTGCACTGGCGTAGTCAAATGAGAACTATGTCAAAATAATTGCCTTTAATCTTAAATTAGCTATCGCAATGTCTTAAAAAAAAAGAGTGGGTCAATGTTGCTTGTTATAAAAATGCCAAACATGGTAGTACAAATTGATTTTTAATCACCATCTATTCATTTAGTTTGATATTTTCTATGCTGTAGCCTTAAAAGTAAATTGTATATATGTATAAAAAATGACATTATATTTATCACAAAATTACATTGTATATCCACATATTGAGCCAGTTTTCTTGATACACAGCTTTGTGGTGTTTAGGTTTTTAATTACTTTGCTCTTGGCTTATCAAGATCTTTGGAAACCACCTATAAGTCAGAGGGGCTGGTCATTAACAAACTGTTCAGTGAGCAAACCACAGAGATATTGTGACTGAATTCCCAGTGGTATAACAGGAATGCAGAAGATAACGTCTGGTATTTTTTTTTAAACATGGTGCTGGTGTTTAATCAGAAGCAAGGCATTGAATTGTGGTCATCCGCAGACCCAAGAAATCAATGGGGGTTGCAGTCAAGGACTTAATTTGATTTGTGACCTGATGTTGTGCTATTCAAGATTTCCAGTCTGCAACCACTAACATGTTTAATCACCTATAAATATTGCTCCAAAGGCAGGTCACTATTTGATTCATTACTTATACTTTGTGTTTTTTAAAAGGCATGTATCAAAAGTAGAGCCTACAACCAGATAAGTAATTTTGAAACATATTTTCTGAAAGCACAGGAAAATGGGAAACATCTTACAAATTTGGATTATGGTGCAACACCTCTAGCAGCACCATTTGGACATCTCTCATGGTAATCAAAAAATACATGGTTTTCTTGACAAAAAAAGAATGGATGGTGACAGAAAATCGATAAAGTGAGCCCATTGCCAGAAAAAAGGTGACGAGACCATGAACACAAAGAGTTAAATCAGCATTCTCCTTAACCACTTTCTGTTGGGACATTATATGTAAGGGTGACAACAACCAAAAAGTGTAGAATGTGGACAAAACACAGATCATGCTACAGCTGTAACTGACAGCTTTACGTGGAATCAACAGCCAGACCACTAAGACAATGATGGGTGTTGTCTGAGAATGGGTGTTTTTTTTTTTTTTTCAATTCAACCAAATAAGTCAAAAGACTTATTTGGCTGCACGTTTGGCTGCAGACATCACAGGCATCAGTCATAGTTACCATGATGTAACCATTATCAGAACAAGAGCAATTCCTCCATACGATCCCAGTTTCTTCAGTCTATAAACTAACACACAGACATTTGAGACCTGACTTTCTGATTACTTGGTATCTGAATTTCAGAATCAAAATTTTCTCTTGGTGAGTAAGAAAATAGAGATGAGGACTTTACGGTTCCTAATTTTGTCTTAGTTGCACACTGTCTTATGCACAGATTTGACATTGCAGATATTACGACTTAATGATGGAAATAAATGTTAACTATCGTGAGCTACATTTTTAGAAAGGGACAGTTGTAGAAATTGTGAAATATGTCCTTTTAGTGAAACAATGGAACATTTTCTCTATCTGAGCTTTTTGTCAATGGAATATAAGCACTTCTCTCTCTTAAAGGTCAGTACTTTATAAAGTATTGGCAGGGACACTGAATATCATTTTGTTTCATGTTCTCAGAAATTCTGCCATTTAATATTTCTTCTTCCCCACTGAGATATGAATGTAAAAGTGATGCAAGCTCATAAAAAGCCTTGCAGCTACAAGTTTTCTTATAAAGCCTTTTCATTACATGCAACACCCTGAAGTTAGGAGATCTATCAAAATGCCAATATTGACAGGTGTGGAAATAAGGACATAATTTATTGTGAAATTGGTGATCATAGTTATTGACCAAGTCCCTTACCTCCTATTCCAGAACCTAATTCAACTTACTGCAGTGAATCAGAAGTGGATTGATAATGATAATAATAATAATAATAATAATAATAATAATAATAATAATAATAATAATAATAATAATAATAATAATAATAATAATAATAGTGGAGGAACTGGATTCCTGTCTAAGAAAGAAATTCAAATGATTGACAAAACATAAATGGTCTAATCTCTCTATTTGTCTATCTCAATACAAATTACTATATGTACATACTTTGTAGTTTCATTAGACGTTTAATCCCCACTTCACCAACAGGGAATAGATCCTCATTCTTGAAGCAGCTGGAAAATCCACCCCACAACAAATTACAGGTCAACAAGCTTGATTTGTGAGTTGGGTCCTCCTACCCAAGTCATGCTGAATTGCCCACTGTCAGAAGAGTATATTACAAGGACCCAAAGGACCACTAATGATCTGCTCTCCATCAATGTGCAGCTTCCCAGGAAATGTTCTGTGCTTTAATTGATGATTCCAAAGCTTAAAATCAATCCAGGCGTATGTTAACCAGATTAAATCCATCCACTGAAAATGTACTCATTTGGTGGGTGGACGTGGTAATTGTTAGCATTACTGACAACTAAGCATGTTGTTTAAAAAGATAGAGGGAAAAAAAACAACAAAAAGGCAGGCTGTCCATCCTTCCTAAGGTCAAATGGAGTGTGTGGGTAGGGTAACATTTGTCATATGAGCTCTGAGCTATTTTCTGTGTACTGACTGACTGGAGGTGATCCGTCAGGAATTCACAATATATCAAACTGGGAGATATCCCCTCCAGCAGCACGAAAGTGGATGAAGTCTGACACCTCAGGTCTGCCTCAAGAGAAAGCGCCAAATCGAAATGTATTAGTTCCCTACACACAACAGGACTACAACCATTTTCATAGAACTGGATCTACAAATGATAATAAATGAGTACTTGGGGACTCTGGGAGCCGCTCTTGCCTCCATATCAGGCTTTTTTTTTCAGCTTTTACTTTTTATCTGTTCTGTACAAGGACTTCTCTAAAAGTTGCATTGTTTGCCATAGTGATTACCAGGATATAAAAACAAATACAATTGTGGACAGTATCCTAAGTATTGCTTGTGTATTTTCATAGGAAATAATATGTGAGAAACAAAAAAAATGTTTCAATACTAGCATTTTAAAATGGAAAATATATTAAAAATGTTCTGAATATTTTAAAAGGACAACACATATTAAAAACGGCAACATTGTGAATGTTAGGTATTTTCCTCGAACCTACATAAAATAACCACAGACAACGTATATGAATTAAATATGGTCAGGCTTCTGCAGAAGGAGAAATCCCGATCAACAGCTCCTCCGGGCTGGTCAATAGAGAGTTCTGATCTGCTTTCACGTGAGCTCCCTCTTTATTGTCAAAGCATCAAACAACAGAGGTCGTAAAACATTTAACACAAACAGACCAACAACTCAGTTCCAGGTGTGATATCTAATTTACAATCTGAGCCCAGTTCAGCTCTGGGTCAAACTGTCACCTAAGACCGGGTAGATAAACACCAGAGAAAACTTTAGGGTCTGAGAACCATAAAGTTTTACTATCTCGCATGAAGACAGTCGTAACCTCCAGGACAGTTTATACTAAAATCACAATAATACTTTAGACTGAATATAAACTAAAGTAACAACAAAATGATAATATTAAAAAATATCTAACAGTGAAGGTTGTGAGTCTTATAATAAAATTGAAAGACATGAGAAAATGCCATTCTGTCTCAAATAATCATCAATATTGACAGAGGAAAAAAAGAAAAAAAAGAGCATTATTTCAAAAGCCAAAAATATTAGAAAAAGTATCGAAATACATTGTTACTTAATAAATCTCTTAAGGAAAAAAAATTACAAGTCATGTCAGCTGGATAAGTACAATTTTTCTGTCCAGAGCCTACCATCCTAATGTATGAAGTGGAAGAATTAAATGGCTCTTTGAAGTTCACTGCTTGTGCTCACAGAGTTCAAAATTGAAATTAAAATGTCTACCTAATAATCTGTTTCACCAAGTGGTCCAATCATCACTCTCATATTCTCTCTTTGGCCCATACACAGAAATATAAGGCAATTCAGTTTACATGCTGGCAGCTCTAATTTTGCAGTTCATACCAATTCAAGATAGACTCACTGCAGGCATCAAAATCATGGTGCAAAAAGGACCAATTTTGATCCTTTGCCTCTGCAAGTTGAAAAAAAAAAAAACTACTGTGAGCTAAAGTTCAATGTACAAATCTTCCAACTCTGTGACTCTGTCCATTGTTTAAAATCAGACAGACAATATTATATATTTTGGAGACAGTTAACAGAAAACAGCACTTCCCATTTACAATTAAAAATTTACTGCAGAGAAATAAATGTAAAATTGCCATGACTAACACTGGAAGTTTGTTTTAATCGCACCCATCACTCTGACCAACTGCATGTTGTCCCTGACTGAACGAAGGAGATCCAGGGTCAAACAGTCTTTGGTGCTGATGCTATTTGAATAGACAAATGTCAGCAAAAGCCAGCCCATCAGAGATGACTGCCATGCATGTCCGGAAAAGGTCTCTTTATACCTGCTGACATCAGCAAGAAGGATGCCTGCTGAGACATGCATTTTAAGTGTTTCAAAAAAACATCTGAATTTTAGCTCATGGAGTTGAACAGTCAAGGATTTCTATGAATAAAATTATGTCAAGAAATAGGAGGATGAAAAAATAAGAAATAACTTTTTAAAAAATCAACAAGTAACTGACAACTTTGAATGAAACTCCCTTCAACATGTTGCATACAATAGTTTATAAGCCTCTTTCAAAAACAGTGAAGCTCCATCAGAGCGCTTACCGTTTTTTTTTTACGACAATGGTGGGTGAACTCACTCAAACTTCAGATAAATCTCACCATCTCTCATTGCACATTTGAAATAAATTTTGTGCCTTTAAGTTTGCCAGTGACTGTTTACACAAACCTCATGTTATAATTATATACTTCAATTGACATTCTGACCTTTTATAGATAACAATTGAAATGTGTCTGCTTGTCCTCAATGACCAGAGGGGATAAGCAGTACCACCTGCTCTGTGACAATGCAGTCAAATGGATATAGAGGATGAATGGTGGTGTGAATAGTAGTCTGAGATTTTATTTGGTTCTCTATAGTTTTAACTCTGAAGTGTGTGGCACATTTGTTGGTCTTGATTACGCTGCTTTTTTCATACTAATTACTAAAGCTAAATACTAAAGCATTGTATATCTTTTGTTCTACTTCTGTTATTTGTTACATTGTGTTGGGCTGTCACAACATTATTACCCTCAACATACCACAATGTTTGTATTTGTAATATGACAAAATGTAAAAAATATAAAGCGCAGCAAATACTTTTGTAACAGATGATACAACAGATAATACAAACCAGTAAATATTAGTTTTACTTGATATTTCACTGCATGAGGGAAATGAATCACACCGTATAAATATAAGAAAAATAACTTTTTTTATGAACAAAGTGAGAATTCTAAATTCACAACTATTCACTCTGTTTTTAAGAAACTGATGACCTTAAAGTGTGACAAACCAGGCTGTAAAGTACTGGTAATCTTTCACACCTCTTGTGACAAATGCAGCTGTCTTGCTATTCTTTTTACCCGCTGACATCTTTTCTTTCTCACAAGCCTGATTTTGACTTTAAGTGCCATTTGCTCCCCACATTTGAAGCAATGCCAGAGCATGGTCACAAAGACTTCACACAGGGTTTAACAAAAAAGATAGGAATTTCACACTGTGGCATTGTGCAAGCGGTCATTCTGGGATGCTGTCTCTCGTTTGCGCATTTTCTCTCCACATGTTTAGTAAAACTGGAAGCAGAAAAAAGCATTCTTTATTTTATAATTACATTAGCCAGGATTAAGATTCAAATATAAGCTGTGGCATTAAGACAGAGATTTATCTCTATGGCCTGTGTTAAACAAAGAGCCTTGGCTTATGTCAGTTTTGCTTCAGTGGTTTTGTAGATTAAGCTGACTATTCTCCCTCTGTACAAAAATCAATAAAAGGGCACCTGTAGTGGTCTATTAGAGGCATAATCTTACATGAGGCAGCATCCTTATAATTCACAGAAAGTCTGGAACACCTTGCACAAGGATAATATCAGGAGTAAAAGAAATAATACTGGATAAATAGGTACTGCAGAGAGGAAACTTTCATGATCCCCAATCATTTTTCTCATGGAGGGATTTCTGTCTTTAATGCTACTGCTTTCAAAAACGGCCATCACATTAAAGGGTCCTTGTCTACATAATGTGAGAACAGAGGGCTTGAAGATAAGACGCACAAACAGAGAAAGTCATGAAAATTTTGGAAACTTCTGCTCAGTCGATGCATTTTTTTTCCCCTCCAGTTTAGTCATGTGAGATCTGACACACTGAGCTGTGATTGTACAGCAGCCCTACCCCTCATCAAGCGCTCTTTAGTTCAGGCAATCATCTGTGCCCTTACCTGTGTTCCCCTTGGCAGTTGCTATGACAACAGCCTTCGCTTGATCAGGCGCCTATTCATGGAGTGACACTTGAGTGACCACTCTATGGATAGGTGAAAGGCACCCATCTGGATAAAGAAAAACTCGGGGGAGTAATAATGATGATAACAGAAATGTATTTTAAACTCTCTCAAAAAAAAAAAAAAGTTGTGTTTGTCCTTTCACTTAAAATATATCTCCAACAATTCAGAAGAATCCATGAAGCACACAACTGAACTGTGAGGTCAAAACATTAAACAGGGTACAAGCAATGTGTGCTCACATAAAACCATGAAAAAAAGTTTCAAATGAACATAAAGTAATATATTAAAACACACATCTTAGCTTCACATATGAAATATCTCACTCATCATTCAGCAAGTGGACTACTACACGAGCACTGCTAAATCGTGCAACCCTATAATAATATGGCCAACATGTTCTGCCCTAATCAATGCAATAAAATTACAGCAGAATTACAGAGAGCAAATCCATTTTCAGCTCTCAGCTGTCCTTGCTGTCTCGGGAAAACTTGTCAAATTATCAAGGATTAAAAGGGAGGTCTTTGTTGAAATCAAACCTTTCGCCAAATCTGGTCTCTCATAACTGATCATGTGGTCCTGTAGACCACAGACAAGACTATCTAGCTCACATAAATTAAGATAAAGTAATACAACTTTATCTGGCTTATAGAACCAGTTTTCACTGCAATGTTATTTCTCATACCTTCTGTTTTCTTTCCATTATGTGAAAGTAGTATCAATTCTCATTTGATTTTTGACATAAACAAGGTTGTTTAGTCCACATAACTGGACATTTCAATATGTAGATCATTTTCTGTTCAGTCCTTTCTTCCCTATTCTGTTTCTCAGTTAGAAATCCTGAATATTATCTTAAATGTCTCAATTAAATATTAAAAATGTAACACATTTCATTCCAAATGTTTCTTGGACTACTCTGCTGTCATTTGCATGATAAACATGTCATGAAAACAGCTTTATCACACTCATTTCTCAGGGGATGTTGGCAATGTGTCTTGTTTTAGGTCTAACAAGCTTCAGAACTGGTACTTTAGCACAGCCAACATGGATACTGCAGACTCTGTGTCCTCAACTCAGTACAGAAGGCTCAGATGCATTTGTTGTGTAGTTGTAATGTTCCCTCAAGAGCCGAGATGCAGTAATAGATTATGACAGGGCCTTTTCTCTCTACTGCCTTCAGGGCAGTTAGTCATGTGTGGTTGAAGTCAAGTTGGCCCTCTCAGGACCTCGGAAGCATATTCTGTCAGCTGCCCCCCCTCGCCTCCTAAACAACATTTTGTTCATGTCATCTATCAATCTTTACCTTTGCTTTTTCACCAAGACTTAGGCCCACAGTTGACAGCGGCGGCTGGTGCTTCTGGGGCAGCTCCTCCCTCCCTCTGCTGCATGTCGGCAGAATGGGCCATCGAGCAGCAGACGGCCAATCACATGTGACAGTATGAGGACCGCAGACCTTAGGAAGAGGCTGTTTATGGCGTAAACAGGCTTTGACAGCAACACTGACTAACAAAGCACACCAACAGAAAGTGGAGCTATTTATATCAGCTTAAAGCTCCCCGACAAGCAGGTGATGCTGCTGAGATGAAGCATGTAGGAATCCATCGGTACAGACATGGAAAAGAAAACAAAACAAACCTCCTGACAACACAATACATGCATATGAGCAGTCAGCTTTCGTTTAACCAGAAAGCTATTATGCTTGCCTAGGTGTCACTTCAGCTTTCTGAGGAGAAGCCTGCCTTCTGTAAACTGTTATCATAAAACCCAGACGGAAGGTGAATGAGAGGTGAATGGACAGGCATAAACTTACACTTTTCATTTTACGTGATGATGATGCAAAAAAGATTTTTATGACAGGACCTTGTTCTATTATTGTTGTAGAGAGAAGTCAACAGCAGTTTTTCCCATCAGTCATATAGTAACTGATGGGAACAACTGTTAAACATAAAATCAAAACTTTTTTATCTTTTACAGCACAGTACATTAGGATTTAATCCAACCACTTTCAAAATTAAAGAAAATATTTAATATTAATATAAACTTTAGCTTCCCATAGTCTGAATGATTTTCTTTTATTTTTATATCAGTGTCAAAGCTTCAATGCATGTATTAATGCTAGACATTATTTTTTTTTACAGCTGATGGGACTTTGTGCAGGATATCCATGTTTACATTGTTACAAACTCAAAAAATTTTAACAAATCAATAAATTAGTTATTTTTATTTAATAATTGGTTCTCTTTTTCTTACTGCTTTCTCATCTTTTACTAATCATCTCCCTCTTTTTCATCCGGTTTTTGTTTTTTGCTGTCTTCATTTTCATATCTGACTTTTACAAACATACCAACTACATGCCTTGTATCAACCTCATTAAGTTATTATGTTGCAGCACTAAAACATGGAACATTAACTAAACTCACACATTTAAATAATAGTAGCGGCTCAACTATCCTCCAAGCAAGGCTGGAGTAAAATTGCAATGAAATATTTGTTTGTTTTCTAGAAACACACAAATAAAAAAAATAAATAAAATTTGTCAATACTCATGGGTAATTAGGCGATGCAAAATGATGAATGGATTACGAATTTAACTTGTTTTTTATCTTGGTGCGATTCATTATTTCAAAGAGAATACAACATTAAGATGAACTTTTGATAAACAAAAGCCTGATTAATTTCCATAGCAAACAACGTCTAATCATTTCTGTGTTATTTGAGATTATTTTGGAATACCTTTACAGTGTACAAAGAAGTCTTTCATGCAGCATTCGCTCTCCCAATCTGACACTTATTATGACAAAACAACTAATGATAGTGTTGTTGTTAGACACAAACAATAAATCCTTGAAGCAAGAAGATGAAGTACAAAGTTTGTATTGGTAATATGCGTTTGTTCTTGGTTTGTCCTTTCGTTAAGATGTGAGTCTAAGACATACGTTTCATTTTTGCAAAAGTTACAGCAATGCTGTTTTTTTCCCCTAAAAAACACTATCACAAATAAAAAGACACATTATAATAATATTTAGAATTGAGACAGGGGCATGCAGAGCAACAATAATTTAAATCGCAGTTAAAATTATGTGTGAGATCAGAGACTTTTTTTTTCTTGTCCTTTTGTCTTTTTTGTTGAAAATACATGTTCAAAATAAATGTGCTTTCATTAATTCATTGACATTTACTGATGTTGTTTATATTCTACATGAGCAACTGATGATATCTCACCTGTAACCAAATATTTGCAATATGTTTAAGATAAATATGTTTTAATAATTGAATAAATTCACCATTTAGCATTTTCTTTCTTGTCTTCATTTTGTTTCCCAAAATGTTGGCGAGTATTAACCTAACTTTTGCATTAAGTAACAGTTTCAAAAAGTTACATTCTTGAGTCCAGTCCTTACAATATTGAAGTTGGTGTCTTATTTATAGCCACTGATTTTCCTGCAAGGCCCAGAAAAGCCCCTGCTCGTCAAAATGTTTGAGTCACAGTGAGTAGCTATTATCATTCTGAAGTTGGTGCATATCTTCTTAACATATTAGTTGCACAAGTAAAATTTGTGTTTACTTGTGCAAAGTGAGTGGCAACAGTCAATAGTACGACACTCATACTATGAATAAATGTAAAAAAATATGTATTTTTTTTAAATGTATGTTTTGTCTGTATCATTCTGTACTTTAATGTGTCTTATCCAAATAAATTCTGAGTGGGCTGAGTCTGAAAAAGCTCTAAAAGTCCTTTTATCTTGCATTAACCAGTTTTTTGTTTCAAGTGGCTTCCATTGTTTGAGCAAAACAATCACATACAATAAAAAACTATAAAGTTATCTTTAGTTATTTAATGTTTTAGTTTTCTATTTTACATGTAATTAAGGACAGGAGTGAAAGTGATGGGAACTAGCTAAGCTAATGGTCCAGATGGTTTATTAGAAAGAATTATTGGAGAAGTCAGTGTGGAACACAGTTTGGAGAAGGGCAAGTGTTTAAAAAATAATTGGCAGGTGATTAGTTGAACCATCTGTTACAATCAAATCAACAGAGTGGAGCCAGTTGAGGAAATTAAATTTGTGCTTAGGCCAGTCTCTACAAGAGTTTAAAAAATACATAGATCTTTGCACAGAGAAGCTTTTCTGTTGCCTTTTTTAACAGATATTCTCTCCAGTTACAATATAACTGCTGTTAAAGCAGCATTTTTCCTATACATCTTCCAGACCTGCCACTACTGACTGTCATCACATCCTAAAGCCTTCTTGTAGCTGCGAATAGAAGATGCTGATTGATCACAAACTACTGTGCTCTGGTTTCAGAGTCACAGCTTGAAGTCTGGCAAAATGAATTCTGTGTTTGTGATATTATGAATCTTGCAAGAATCCAAGTTAGATTTAACATTTCTCTAGGTAAGAAACTTCAATAAATGTGGTAAATTCTTGTCTCCGTAACATGGTTAAAAACAACCATTTGCACTTAGTCAACAAAAAATATGTACTTTACCCATTGCAATTTAGATCATTCAATATTAATCTGGTTGTTATTATATGTCTTTAATTCTGACAATTGTAGCTCAAGTCTAAAAAAATATTTGTTGTAATTTTAAACTTTTGCAAATTTAATACTGCAGCTGCCAACTACAGAGAAAATGGAAGAAAAAAGTTAAATCGCAAAAGAAAATGCCAGATATACTTAAAAAAAACAGGCAGTGGGAGAAAGAGACAAGAATAAAAACAAAAATAATTCAGTCAGTTTTGGGGAAAGATTGTGATACAGGGAATGCAACAATTTGTGCATCCATCTGCGCACTCAAAGCACATTTTGGAGTGAGTACTTAATTGAAATTAGAGGTCTGCTGGCATGGTAGTACCTGGCAAGACAATATAGAAAACTTAGCCATATAGATGGGTAGAAATCAATTAGAAAGCTTAGCATATCCCTTAACCAGCATGTCCAGGCAGACGTTAAAACAGACAAGTATTTTTTCCTAATAGATTTAGGGAATAAACAATTAATTTTATACAAGCCCAAGAGCATTTTGTGTCATGTAGTTATATAATGATAATATTAAGATCCAGATTCAAACAGGTTAAAATAAAACCACAAAAAACAAAACGGGCTCGTGGCAATGGCAGAGGATCTGACACAAACAAGAGAACCAACCAATACTCATTCCAGGGAGAATGAGTATTGGATGTACGGGACTGAGACACTGGGCAAACACAGGTTTACCCAGGAAATATAAGCAGAATGCAAATCTAAGAACACAATGATATTACAGATTATGAAAGGCCTTTGATTAAACCGAAGGAGGAAAAGAACCAGAGGAACAAAGAATAGTAATAATAAAAAAGACATGCAAGAAACTAAAGTACAAAACCAACAGCAACCAATAGCAAAATGCAAAACCAAAGTCCCAAAGATCATGACTTTCCTTTTTAAATAAAAATGTTAGGAACTGAGAGCCTTAATTTTCTTCAAATCATGCAAGCCCAACAACAATAGCGCGTTTTATTCTCTGAATTTTGTTTTTCATAAAATGTAACTAATTTCTTCTAATTTATTTTTCTCATGTAAATATTGTTGAATTGTAGATGACTGTAAATGACTTTAACCAATAGCAGTGTAGCCTATTAACATGAATTTTTAAATAAAGTGTTTTAGTTGTATATCTTTACATGCTTGTGATTTGTTCCTTTATGGCAGCAACTGGCAGCTCACTTGTTTCATTGTCCACTGCGAGGTGGACTTCAGCTCCCAGGTCTCCAACCCACTTCTGCTACCCTTCATGTTTTCTTGCTGCAACATATGATTCACCTGTTTTGAATAATTTTGTCCTGCGTCATCCTGTTTTACTAAAGACAGCTCATGACTCATTCAGTGAACTCCAGACTGCTGAAGGAGGGAAACATCACTGACTTTTGGAATCATGTAAGGTTTTTACCCTTTCCTGTTCATTCTTCTCTTCTGCTCCAAGGCACAAAATGTGTGTCAACAATGACAGATTTTTTAACTTTGAGTTTCTGTGGTAAAATATGGAATGGCTTCCAAATTTTTAAATCACTTGGCTTGAAGTCAATAGCTTGGTAAATATTTCTGTAATCCTGGGAGTAATTTTAACGTCAGCTGTTTTTTTTTTTTATTTGCATCTATATGAAGACCACAAAATGTTTACTGTGTGTAATTATTATTATTTTTTTTACAAATACAAATCTTTTTTACACGCATACCTTCTTACCTATGGATGCACAAAGACAAAATGCTCAGCCATTTTAATGTAAAAGGTTATCAAACTCAAGTCACACATATTTATGTCTGGAATTTGTGCCCATATGCTTACTTACATTCTCTTTCCATGGTATTAAAAGCCATTTTTTCCTTTTTTTCTCCATTGCACTTGTCCTCTTGCAAACAAAACTGATAAAAAAAAAAATTTT
Organism: Poeciliopsis prolifica; assembly: GCF_027474105.1. Classification (NCBI taxonomy): domain Eukaryota; kingdom Metazoa; phylum Chordata; class Actinopteri; order Cyprinodontiformes; family Poeciliidae; genus Poeciliopsis; species Poeciliopsis prolifica. The sequence goes on along the minus strand of NW_026562400.1, from coordinate 5,406,013 downwards.
AAACTTGTCAAACTGATATTTTGAGAAACAATCAAAGTGACCCTCTTCTTGCACACACATTATTGCGTTAGGAACCACAGCGATCACTTAGTTTTTAATCTTTGTTCTCTTTCAGAGGTTTGTAAGAAAAGTAACTAATGCAATGCAAAATGAATTAGTAATACCTAACCATGTTATTAAAGATATTTGCAAGGCTTTTTAAATTGCATTTAATTCAACACTGGAATAATTTAAGACTTTTGTTCAGATTTTATAACTTTTATCTATTTTACTTTCGACACAGTAAGATTATTCGGCCTTTAAATTATCAGAGATGATGGTGTTACACACTTGTCAGCTTCTGGTTATTTCAAAACATGAGAGTCAAATGGTGTGACACTTGTGGATGTATTTTAAGGCAAAACTTCAAACACACTGCTTCCTTCAATGACATCTCAGAAAAATCTAAATATATCAGGCAAGATATCACAAAGAGAATTGTGAATCTCCACCAGTATTGTGCACCTTTTCATATTGTGTAAGATTTAGTTTCTGCTGCATATATTTATTTCATACTGTCTTGAAAATTTTAGATCCTATTTGATGAAAGAAAAACAACATCCACCACACTAAGACTTTTTTTTAATCTAATGTGATAAAAAAAAAATCAGCTGTGGTAACAAGCTATTCAAAAATATTAACATATTACATTTTGTCAAGGAACTGAATTGAAACAGAAACCAGAAAAGACAAAGGTGGAATATTTTAAAAGAGGCTCAAATAGTTTTTTGTTGGAGACTGAAATACGCCTATTGCTCGCTTATCCTCACAATCTCATACATATGACAAATACTTTCATTAAAATAGATTAAAAATGCTCTATTTAGAAACTACTTGTTTAGACCCACCTTTTAATGTAGCATTCAGTTGCATAAAATCTTATTGATTGAATTATGGAGAGTCCTCCACTCCACTATGGCACCCTGAACAAGCAGCATTTACAAATTGTGATCTATGATAAGCAAAACTCCTCACATTGGCGAGCTGCCCTTTCATTTATCTTAGTGAGTGTAATCACTGTTTATCTGTTTCACATCATGGCTCCTACCTGCACAGCAGTTTCACATCATGGCTCCTACCTGCACAGCAGTCACTTCTAGTGCCATTAAATGAACATGTGGAATTCAGACCGCCTGGAAGATATCCCTTCAGAGACTTCAACAGTAATGCAGGATGTTTAAAATCTCATTCATTCATCATAGCACGATGATCACAGTAGTTACAGATGTGATAAGGCAAACTGAAGTAATTTTAATCATCCCTGGTTAAAGGATTGGTAACTGGAAGATAATTTAAACTAAGTACAATAAATGTATGGGTTGGGATTACAAGCCAAACAAGGTGTGGGAGAAAATAAGGGAGAATTAATGATAGAAAGGTATCCAGCGAAACCCTGTGTGTGTGATTAGTTCTTAACACACGACAGACAAGTCTTTTATCAGTTCCTAATGTGCTACAGCTGCAGTCTAATGAGAATGATCTGACCAGAAGCTATCCGTGACTCTAAACGCTGCAGATCTCAAATGTTCAGAGAAAAGGAAGACAATCCACAAGGTCAAAAGTAGGTATAAATGTTTGTATACAAATACCATCACATAGATTGACACATTTCATATCAACACATAATAATAACAATAATAATTAAATACTTAATGATTTAAATCAATATGTAAATATGTTTAACAAAGTCAAATTTGTGATATATTTTAGGGATATTTTAAAATTTCTATTGTGGCTATGACAGCAGCAGTTTGACATACTGAATCGTCTATTGTATTCTCATTGTAATGCTAAAACAGCGGATTTGTATTTAAAGAGTCTGAGAAATCATGAGTAACAAAAGGATCTCTACAGATTGAAAAAGCTTTGAGTTCATGGTGGGAATGACAAAGTAGGCAGCCATTGCAACAGTGAAGAACAGGCAGTTCCAGTGTGGCTTTGCCTTCGATGGAACTTTCTCATCCGACACAGAGCTGGGCATAAAAACTGCAAGCACAGTCAGGAGAAATCCTAATAAGGAAAGGCCTTATGAATTATTGATTGCAGTGCCCCTCCCCTCGGCAGCACAGCACCCCTTTAAGATACGGATTCCCTTTAAATCCAAAAGGCTTTGCAGGCCTCTCAGTTGTGATTGTCTGAGTGCAGCACATCTTCAAGAGAAAAAGAGCAGTGGTTTCAGAAAGAAAAACCAATTAGAGGCTGCATTGTGTCTTTTGCCCTCCTTGGTCCCCCACACAGTGCTACCCCATGATCCTTTTAACTCCCCACTATTGGTTTGAGTCAAGCCTTTCCTCAAGCAATGCCATCATAATCTTTGGCTGAAAATCTTGATTTGGGAGCCAGGGCCTCCTCCTGTTCTTTGTGGTTCACTGACCAATATTCCAATGGCCTGACTTTACTGCAAAGCCTAACACTTTCCTAGATTTTAGAGTTAGTTTTGGTAACAACAAAGGCAACTTACAAGTCTTACAAACCATGAAGTCAAAGGAACCAATAATAAGAAGTTGAGGGCATTTTTTCTGTTTGGCTATTCGCAGCATGATTTTGCATTTCAGCGGCATGTCAGGCACCACTCAACAGCTGTGGTAAAATGTATTGGCAATAGCTATGAAATGACCACTCTATTGGCAATAGATATTGACAAGGATGCACCCTTGTTTAATGACACACAGGTCATTGTAACCTTATGAATATGTCAGGAAAACTGCTGCTTCTTAAATTTTAACCAAAAAGTTTTCAAAACTTTACTTACACTTTTGCAACTATTTGCTCATTTCACATTAAAAAAACTAAACTTTTTCCAGAATTAGTTTTACTACCTTCACAGTTTAAAAATTTTCTGAGTTCAAAACAATATATTTTGAGTTGAGAATGTCTTGTATGAGAAATGTGGATTCTTTTTGGGCTCTTGCTTGATCAAATAGGTGCTAAGTGGATAGGGCAGCTGGTACTATCTTCAATGGTCAAACAGCAAAAGTCGAAGTACACGCAAGACAACTCAATCACTGAATCAAGTTTGTCTGCATAGGGCATTTTATCAACAAGGCAGTTCAAACTGCTTCACATCATAAAACCACAAAAATAAAAAGTCTTGAAGAAGACCATAAAGTCAACAAGTGAGAAACCAGTGACAAACATGCATTTTGTCATCAATATACAACAAATATGCTGGTGAAGATTCTATTAATTATGGTTCACAAGCAACTCTGAACAGGTGGGTTGTTAGCCTTCATTTAAAGGAACCCACTGTTTCAGCTGTTTAGCAATTTTCCAGAAGGTTTCTTATTCATGGTATAAAACTGTTATGTTGTCTGCCATCATCAAAACAGTGATGATGGCATTGTTTTGATGATGGTCCACATAAACTCTGGGTTTATGTTGACTCAAAGTTTCCAGAGCCAACTTTGAGTCAACATAAAGCTAACACAGAAACCACTGAGCCTTCCTTGGAGCTTCAGTCTGACCTGTTCATGAGTTTTTGATCTGGTGGCTCTCATATCATGCGCATGGTATTAAATAAACCTGACTGAGTGATTTTCACCTAACAGTGCTTGGCAATGCATTTTTTTCCACCCGTCTTTTTAAAAGTGATATTTGATATAACTGCAGATATTTGATATGTCTGCATTCACATTGTCAGTTGGATTTTCATCAAAAACCTATGCTGGATCAGGAGGATGAAAAAATTATGGCAAACTGCCTAGCAGAACACAACCTGATTCATCTTCAGCCTGTGTGTAAACCAGATGCAAGAAAACTATTACTTTCCATAACAATAATCAAACATTTCCATAAAGACTAGAGACACATCTTCATGAAATACTGTCTGTGGAAGTTGTATCCAAAATGTGGAAATGCACAACATATGATATGATTTCAAAAATGTTAGGGTTTTATAGATAACGTTTGCTGTTAGTAATTACTTAAAATTAACTTGTTGCTCTACACCTGTGTTAGAAAGTCCATGTTTTAACTCCAGACTATTAAATTAGTCTGTAGTTAATTGCTTTTCTTGGAGTTAAGAATAAAAAAAATCATGTTTTATAGAAGTTGCTTTAACTGATGGGGCTGATAATCAAGGGAAATATTACACACGAAAAATAAAAACAAACAAAAAAAAAAAAAAAGTTATCTACGAGCCACTGTGGCTGGTGAAAAGTGGTTTAAATTTCCACCGTTCATTACCACCCAAAACCGAGTGCATTGTGTATCGCACCAGCAGAGTTTCAATGGTCTTTTGGTCAATTTAATTAATTTCTTTAGGCAAATGATTTCAAGCTCCACCAGTGCAACTGTCCTGGTCTATTCACCATTTTATTTTTTTAATTATGTTGCAAAACATTTTGAAAAAACAGTCAGAAAAATAAGATATACCAAGATCATACTTTATTTGGCTTTAAACAGTGGCCAAAATCATAAATGGAATCTGAAATTTGTCCGATCAAGAATTTTTGCATTCGTCCACATAAATGAGAGTGGGAGTCGATCTAATATTCATGAGCTTGTGCACCTAGAGGCAAGCTCTTCACTTATATATGACTGTGTATAGTATCCATTCCACAGCTCGTCATGCGAATCTCTGCTTTTCACTTGCTCATCCAGGCAGGTCATAGGGGCTGACTGATAAGCAGAGCCATATTGAAATATTCAACACAAGTCAGACTCGACCAGGGTGTTAATGCTCGGTTTCTTGGTGTGCAGGATAAAGAGAAGAGGGCAAGGGTAGCAGAGAGGGAATAAGGGGGTAAAAGGGTGAACTGACAGAAGAAGATGAACAAAATGAGTGAGATGATGATAAAGATGATAGCAGGAATACCCCATTTGAATAATTGCAAAGAATTGCATTTAGTGCCGTGAAGAAGAGCCATTCGTTTTCTAACATGCAGAGCCCTCTTCTGGCAAGATGGACTCTCTTTCTACAATTTTGTCCCTCTCTCCACTCCTTCATCAGATCTACTCAGCTAGACCCCCAATACCCCTGTCCTGTCATTACAGATCAGTACAGCTGATTGTTATCATGGGGTTCTCTCAGCACAATGAAGCTGCAGTGTGGAAGCTAGACCAATTGAATTGGCTGAGAGTGTATTATCCCTTCTAACATGATCTCTTGGAGTGACATTTAAGGTTAAGGAAAAGTGGCAGACATCTAGTACACATCACTGAAGGCTACACAGTGTGGCTGGCGACAGAACTGTTCTCATGAGCAACAGAAACAAAGTGACAAAAAGGATATAAAGTGCTAAGATTAAAAATGGCTTCAGGATGATGGAAGTGTGAGCCTGACATACTCAAAAACAACTAAATTCACATATGAGAGCAGAATATTTACAAGCAAAGTCAACTTAAAGTGAGGTTAAGTTTATTATGTACATATATTTAAAATATTCCATGTTGATAGCATTGAAAACCTTAAAAGGGTGTTTATGCTTAATGGCAGCAAAAAGAAGCTTAAGACACTGGAGTATAAAGGAACATAAGAGGAGCTGAAAAAAATAAGTAACTTGTGCTGTATTTGGAGGGTATTCTGAAAATGCAGTCATGTTTGGACATGAAACATGCAGGCATGTTTCATGTCCGAAATTGCTGATATTTTGGACATGATTTTCAAATGTTCCTCTGCAGACTTAAACCCTGGAGTATCCTTCAACAACAAAATGTTCAAGTCTAAATGCATTTCTTTCAGCAAAGCCAGAACAAGATTTGATGGGAACTTGTAATTCCACTTCCATTTAAGTTTAGTACTCGTCAGTTATCGCAGCAGTGATAAAAATACACTTATATTCTCAAAGCCACAGTTTCATATTAAACATGTATGACAATCTTGTTTTACAGGTAGGTAGTCAACAACAAATTCCTTAAATGTACTGTGAGCAACAGAATTTGTTTTTTCAACAATCAAATCAGTTTCTTTTAAATGAATCAGTGACACTTGTGTTACCTTAACTATTTCATTATTAGACATTCTTGTAGACTATTTTAAAGTGTTTCACTGTTAACCAAAATACAGTTTGAATTCATTTCTATCTTTAAGTGGGTTTGCATTTCAACTTAATCTGCATTACATATGATTCATTGTGAGGTATCTTCTGAAACAGGTGCTTCTTTAATGTAGGTTTTTGTATGTATAACTTAGAAACAAGCAATAATTTACGCTTTGATGATCACATATTAGAAATCTAGTTGTTTCGTGTCAACTCAACCTTGGGTTAGACCCTTATCTCTTTTTTTACGTTTTGATTTTATTAAAAATAGGAACTTGTGATATTTCTTAATTATAGAAAAATGTGCTTCTTTTCCTATTGTTTTTTTTTTTTTCAAAATTACCTTTTAAGTGTATGAACTTTTACTCCTTTGTTTGCAACATTTTACTGATATGCATTTGGTCCAATGACTCCTATCAATTTTGAATACTTTTTCAAGGTTTTTAGTTGGATAATGAAAGTAGGCAATAACCAGCAATAAGTTATAAGGGATACTTTGCATTTTTAAGAGTTGGTTAATTTAAAATCTTAACATGTTTCCCGTCTTTGAAACAATCGCTGTAGTTGAAATCCAAGGTCATATGAAATACAGCATGGGTAATAAGTGTAAAACCTTCTCATAATGTTTATTTACAGTGTTTTAATGTCTTTTTATTGACTGAAAGGCATTTATTGAGACAAGAGTTTGGTTTGTTTATTGTTTTTTTAAAATCACCATACATTTGCTATGCAACTGGCTCTAGATAACACTAGAAAAATACAACGGTGCAAGATGTTTCTTTCATACAGAGCTTTAAATCTAGGAGCAGAACACATCATTTTACAATGTGTTTCTTCCATGCACATAAAGTCTCATATCTAATTCCTGCTGACATAGACTGCAACATCTCTGCAATCCTCAGCAGGAGGCGAGGCTACAGAAAATGAACAGATATTTTCCCTCTATGTGCACCAAATCTTTTCAAATGGCAGCATGCTCTACTTATCCACACAATATTTAAATTGTAACCAGTTACAATATGCAGAGATATTTGGTCATTTTTCTTACACCACTTTGCATTCGGCTTCCTTCGTGAGTAGAAAATTACTTGTTAGGTTAGATTTTAAGCCCCTTTTCCATCATTGATATTGTCGGTGAGCCCAGCTGCATGCATTTGACATTAAAAAGCTCAGAATATCTCAAATAGGCCTCTGAGCATTAAAGAAGCTGTGCTGCTTTTAACTTTCTCTGGAAAATGAGAGCTTATGCTCCCTCAGCCCTTTGTTTTCTGATGGTTCCAACTCCACACTGCATCAGCTCTGACGAGGTTGGGACTTCAGAGGACCCTTTCGAAGCCATAACATCAACTATACAGAGTTACACAGAAACTGTTACAAAAGTGCCCTGGGAATTTGACTTTTTCAGCATTCTAAGTAGAAGGAGCTTTTGTTAACTTTGAAAAAAAAGTAATTTGAGAAATCCACATGTCATATTTCCTGTCTGCTCTGAATGATAGCAAGGTAAAAAGCAATTAAACCTAGTTACCTGTACAACAAAACTATCAAGCTGTAGGTAGCCAGATTACGGTAGTAGTTCATTAAGCATTTCATCCTAACGCTCTATGCTTATTTCTGTAAAAAATGTGACAATGACTATGTTGTTTTTACTCTTAAAAATAGAATGGGAAACTGTATAAATAAAATTAATTCAGCTTACTCCCACTTGATTTCTGAATGTGTCAACATGGAGCCTGAAATGCTGATGCTCTTGGAGGAGGATGATTCCCAGTCCTTCTGGACGTCTGCTGAGCTCACAGCTCAAGGTCAGAAAGAGTCAGAAACAGTCTGGAAGAATATTGTGAAGGGGTCAAAGGGCTGGGAGCATTGGGGAAACCATGGTGAATGTTAAACTGAATGGGAGATGCAATGGCAAGTAGAGCCAACTGTACACTTCAGCACCCATCCAGAAGCTCGCCACTGAAAGTATAACTATACTGTGTTGATCAATTTTGAACCTATTGAAAATATCTGTTTGATTTGTTAGATATGTGCATCTAAGTTTTGAATTATAAAGCAATTGCAGAGGACCTGGATATATTTCATGGATGCATGTTTTGATCCTGTCCTCAAAGTTGTCCTGACTAAATTGTGTTGTTTTGAGGTTTGTCAACTGTGGCAACTCAATATATTTGAAGTTAAAAAATATATCGAAAGCATTATCTAACATTAGATTTTTACAAAATATATGGCAAAGAGTGACGATTTGCATATAAAAACCTCACTGTTATTTCCGTTACTAAGTTAGAGCAACCATTTATATGCTTGAGTATTACTAAGTCATTCCTTCTTAAAACTGCTTTACCAAAAACCTGAACATGGTATAATCACAAAATTATCCCTCTGGCAAATTATCATTGATGATAAGTGTCCTTTTTAATCATGTAGAAAAGTTCAAGTGCAGTTAGTTGTAAATGCAATGTTTCAGCAAATACATCTGAGTTTCTGTTGCCTCAAGACTTTTCTAATTCGAGGGTGAAGATACCTGGATTACTTATACATGTATTTTTTGTTTTAGTTCAACCTGTTTAATTCATCATTATTTACAACTTCATGAGTATAAAGATTCTGGTATGTTTGTCTCTAACATATTGGTTAGAGACATGGTTTTAATTTTGCAAGAATCATTTCCTTTTGTTTATTTTTCAATATCACCTTTTTACTTTGTGCATGTTGCTTGAGTTGTTTTTTTTTTTCTTCAGCTCTCTTTTTGTTATACTTTAATTTATTTAGAAATGATAGGCTTTTGTTTATTTTTTCCCAAGGCCCTCATGATCCCAAAAGAATGGTAGAGAAAAAAATAAAATGAAGTTGTTTGAGCAACTTAATTAACACCTACTAAATATTCTATGAGGAGCATGGGATGAGTGTTGATATGAATTAAAATGAACTGAAGGCACACTGATAAATGAAACCAAGCCAGAGCACAAACAGACAAAGCCTTCCTTGTGTTGGATAACCATCACAAAGAGAATTGTCTTGTTTAAGCTGCTATTTAGAACCTCGTGGAATTAAACTGGTTTTCAACATACTCCCTATTGGGTCAATCAAGTCAATAATAGATTGCATTGCACACAAAAGCCCTGTAGCTAAATTTATTCACGTATACATAACTCAATATGTCAGAAACAGCTGTGAACCACATAGCAACATTTGTGGCCTTCGGGACATTAACAAGATCAGAAGTCTGATTAACTTTCCCCAAGTCCATTTCTAGGATATAAATAAGGTTATCAGCTTTTTTTTTGCACAATGTTTCAGTGAGTAAAATATGCTTCTGATGGGAGCAATTAATACCTACAATTCACAATAGTCCAAATAAATAAAAAAACTATACTTTTCTGAATGTAAGTCTTCAATGAGAGGGAAAATTGCCACAAGAGAAGCACTGCTGCAATGACAGGATTGCTGAAATACTTTCAAACCCATTATTACTGTTCCTGAAGAAATGAGCATCAAAAGACTGGAAGATCCCCCACAGTGACATTTCGAAAGTTGCCATTCGACCACTTTGATATTTCAAATGGTTCGAGGTTTAAGCACGCCGTCTTTGAAGACTCTCAGTTTCAAGGGAATGTCAAAAATAATACAGACACTTTGCAGAGGAAAGGATTTGCTTAGGTTTTATCAAACAGTTGTCTTGATGAAACGTAATTCTGTTCAACACACCCAAGCATGTAAGCAACTCAAACTTAAGGGAAAAATGTCAATTTCTTCTTGTAGCCAAAATATGCCTACACTTATCAAAGAGTCATTGAAAAGGCACAGTAAAAAGATACCATTCACTGGATTTTCAGTTTGAATATTTAAGGTAAATTAGCAAATCTTGCACCAATACCCAGATGTAAATTCCACACAAGACATTTACATCTGGGTATTGTATCTCTTAGCTGGTAGAACAATAATAAATGCAATTTTTTATACAGAACTAATTTACAGACATTACTTAAACATTGCCCTAATAGTAATAGATAGAAACTGTTCTATATAGTAGAAAAACAGTAGGCTAATGGAGGAACAATGGGCTAATTCCTAGGTTCCCGAGGAATAAGATGGAGTCTGATTTTCCCCAGCAGGCTTCTATCCCATCAAATTGCTACTAGGGGCATATAAGGCTGAGGCAGATCAGATCTTATTGCTGGAACGTTAGTTACTGTTCGGCAAATCAACCTCAAGCCCGAAAAGACTTCCACTTATTTGTGTCTCTTTGTGACCTATGGCCTTCGTGTTTCCTGGATCCTCTTCCTGTAATCTCTTTTTGTGGTACTCCTGGTTTTAGCTTCTCTTCAATTCCATCTGTTTTTTCTTACTGTGGGTCATCACGACACTCAACCTCTGCTTCAGTCTACAATCCCTCTGCTTCTTTCCCTCAATTGGAAATCTTGGTCTCCCTTCCAAATCTGCAGATAAACATGTCAAGTTTTAAGCAACCCCCTTGAGCACCTGTAAATAAACTGCATACCTATAGATGTATATAACTTTTGATCATTATGTTGTCTGTGGCTAAACTATAGGTAAAACAAATATTTAAAAAGTGACAATGGAAGTATTGCAGAAATGCACATTACTTTGGCAAACCAAGATTCCTCAATTGTCACCAATGGTCACAACTGCTAGGAATTACATCCCATTTTTCAACCAGTATTTGCTACAAGTCACCCATTGCGGTTTTGTTGGTCACTAAGTCACAAGGAGGCTTTGCAGAAAAACTGTTGACAGATAAGAGCAGACTGGAAGGAAACAAGCTGCAATTGTGTTTTAACGTGGTATTTTTCTTTCATTGGACAACATGTTGGATCATTTGCAGCTGCAAGTCCATAGGATGCTCATGCAAAAGACGACTGAGTATTTCCAATGCCTCTATAGAACAATCTTTCTTCACTCTTAAAAAAACTAAGACTATAAAATTCTCCCACATTTCACTACTTATTAATGTAAACCAACTCCAAAAAAATAATAAAGTATGAAAATGTTACAGGGTTTTCAGTATTATAGAAACTATCCAAATGTTACTAATATTATGAACAAGAAAATACTACAGGGTCCAATTATTGCACTTTAAATGTTTTTTGAATTTTTTGATTTTTTTTTTTTTTCAGAAAACATTTTAAAATCTTGAGATCTCCTTAAGCAGTTTTTGCAAAATTTTAGCCAAGGTGAGATTTATTTTTCCATTAAACATCAATGGAAATGACATGCTTCCTCTTAAAATTGAAAAAAGCTAAATAAATAACCAAAAGCTTGACATGTTATTTATTTTGTTTCAAAATCTCATCAAAACTTATTCATTTGGAGAGAAGGGGGTTTATGGATTAGCTAGCACCACAAGAAGCCCATCACTACTGATCCTCCCAGGGACCCATAGAAGTACAACTATGGGTCTAAATGTTTTAAGCACGGTTTAGGCTCACCAGACTTATTCACCTTTGAACAGGGATATTACTTTTTTCTGAACACATTGCTTCACCTTTCTGTCCATTATAATAAGAGCCCTCAAATCCTGTCTGTGGCCCTCAGAGAGATTGTGTGAAGCAGGGAATAACATATCACTTGGTATGCCTGGAAGCCCCTTCAAAGCCACAATCCTAATGAAATATTAATCTGCAGCTCCCTGTTAATGATAATGCACTATCAAGCATGAGTTGGTCCAACTGAGGCAGGCAGCTCCCTGTCACACCAGTGTTATGAAAGGATATCCTTGCTATTACAGCTTACAAATGAGATTTGAATCTGTGAATTACAAAATGGTTAAAAGGGTGGATCACTGCCTTTATTAATTCTTTACAGCCTCTGATTTTCTCAGGCAGTTGCATTAAAGACCTCTCACCCAGTGGCCGGTAATATACAGCATGTGCCCATTAAACTGAGACGGTGGACTGATGGCCTGTGGATTTCTTTTTCCATGTTTTTTCTCGCTGACACACTCTACATTTTTCTTTTCAATTGAAAAAAGAGCATATTTAACTTGATTTTATTTAATTAAACATAATATTCTTATACCTTAGCTTAATTGTGTAGTAAGACATAGAAATAATAATCCAACAATATAACTATTAAATGGCCTAATATATGATCACATTTCATAGTGAGATGAATTAAAAAACAACCATAGAAACCCTCTGAAACATCAAGCAAACGCCATTTTATTTGCAGACACCCAAGGATAATGAGTTTGAATGCAATATGTTCAAGCATGTTTCACACCTACTGGCAAAAAAAGCCATGCAATTGTTCTCCACAAATGCCAAAAACTAATGAACCCCTTTACAAATTGATAGAACCCATCCAAAGCTATTTACCTAAGGCTGGACCGCTGAGAGGGGCCATTTCATCTAACTATGGGCCAGCAATCTGCCTCTGCAGAAAACTGCACACATGAATAGCAGAAAATATCAGAAACCACCTGACTCAATCCTAGAAGAAATTTTAGTTAGCACTAGAAGATGGAAGCACGTTCTAGTTTTAAGAGTCAGTTGTGGCAGAAAAGTCAGAACAAAATCTAACAGTGCATCGTGGATTGATCCTGCTGTATTGTTACTGGAATATAGGACGTTTGGATGCTGAGAGGCAACATTTAAAACTCAATGAAAATGTTGTAGAGAACTCTAGAAACCCATGGTGCAATGCTCTAAAGAAATGCTTCATATGCATTCTGCATTATATTTAATACCTGTCAACCAGATGAGCTCACATAGTGGATATAAGTTCCAATGCAAAACACGTGTAAATTTACTCAACATGGATAACCAAAATGTACAAAAATGAGCCTGAACAAATATATAGTAAATGACTAGAATGAGAATACCACAAGTAGAAAAAAAAGAAAGTAAAAAGCAAATGGTTTGTAATGCTTCTAATAATGATTCTATATATTTCCAGTAATTCTATAAAGGTCATTATTGACGTCAGCTCTCAATGTACTTCGTCATTTTTAGAAGTTATAAAAATATAATTTCTGAATTTAATTTAGACATTAAAAGGCCTTATTTAGAATTATATATACAGTTGGTTTATTATATGCCATAAAAAATGACATTTTGATGTGATTTCAACTCCAAGAAATGTAAAAGAAATAAAACTGAAAATGTTTTGAATAAAATATCTCACAAAATTTTAATTACAACCCCTTTGAACCATTATATTTTCTTATTTTAAAACAATCGTTTCTGGAAAATCATTCTGTCTAACATGGATTTTACTCTTACAGAACAATAGTTTAACAGAAGCAGTCAAGAACAGAAAAAAGTTCCTCTGTCCTCAAACCTCACATTGTCTTTGGAGCTGGTTAGAATGACACTGTGAAACAGCACTACGTGTTCTCATATTTTGCACATGCAGCTTCAAAAACAAAGGATTGCACCCACTCACAATTTGTTTTAGAGATCAAGAGATCAAACCTGCAGAAAGGTTTCACTGATTGACAAGCAAGATCACATCATATACTTCATCATTTAGCTTCAAAAGCAAATGTGCTGCTCTGTTCTGCATTTGATCTGTATTTGGTAAAAATAAATTCAATTCTGAAAAAGACAAACATCCACCATTTTTTTCTACTTATTTGATGGGTGTGCATTATGGTATACCTTCAATAGGCTGCCAGTTCTTTTCAGGATAAAATCACAGACGCACACCCACAACTTTGCAGAGCGACTCGCAACTACAGTAAGTGCAAAATAAAGCTCCCAATTAGATTTGTATGCACAATTTGAACTGTAGCAGACCAGATTTATGGAGCGCATGACTGATAGTTTTTATGTTGACAGTTTCTTCCACATGAGTTGTAATTCTTTCCAGGTCAGAGTTACTATTGGCCTCTTTTCTGATTGTCTGATGCATTTTTTTCTTGCCCAGCCAATCACTTCAGGTGGTTGGTCATATGTCTTGGTAATTTTCAAGTTTAAATATCAGCTTCTGCATTCTGGTGCTTGATTAAAACTCCTCTCACATACTCAGGCGTACCACATACGTTGTCATAAAAGTGTACCTCTGTGTGGATGTGTCCAGCAGACGTTCACTTTGAGTATGCACATAGCTCCACTGATTTAATTCATCCAAGTATGTGGGGGGCATTTGCATTCCCCACAGGATATTCTTTTATAAACTAACCCAACTAATGAAGTGATTTGAGTATAAAAGGTTGCATTAAAAGACAAAAAGGCCACTAGTTTGTCTTTAGAGTCCTTTGGACTTAAAGTATGATACCAGTACAAGCCATTTACCAATTATTATTTTGGTTTCTTAAAGTTGTTTTAACATGAGAAAATTTGAGGGAACTTCAAGAGGAGAATGTTTACAAGGCAAAGTAAACTTTCTATTAAAGCAATATTCTGCCTTCTTTCAAATTCGCAAAAGACATAACTAGTGCCATCCTAATGAAATTTGAAATCTCATCTAGGGAGCAACTCTGCTGTCAAAGTTATTTTAAACCCACAGCAGAGGCACTTCTCTAAGATAAATCCCCCTGGCCTCTGAAGATGAGGCTGTTATGCTGTTCCTTCCAAAAGCGATAGAAACTGAATTTTACATGTCATCTTTGAATAGTTTCAGCTTTCTTTGTGTGGGTGAATCAGCCCTGAGCACCCTGGTGAAGCTGCATTAAAAGAACTGCAGTGATTCTCCACCCTCCTGAAATGTCGAATGTTGGTGCCAGCACACGGCTGGTTCTAAGGTCTTAAGGTGAAGGTGAAAGGAAACACGGAATATGAGAAAACAGTTTCTTACATTCACAGATTCTCAGAGCTTGTGTGCGTATTTTATGGTGTCTATGTGTATATGCTTATGTAAATTTCCAAGAAGGAAGACAGCCAGTGAGAACTTGGCTCTGTGATTAATGTTCATCAGGACTTAATGAAAAAAACAGATGGATCTCTCTGAGGTGTGCTTTATGCCTGGACTATTCCTGCTTCAACAATAACCCCATGCCAACATCTACACCCCCAGCTCACTCACCTCTCTGACCAGTCCATTCACAACATCCATCATAGTCAGCTGCAAAGAACCTGTGCAATTTCATCTAACCATCTGGTCGCTCCTTTAAAATAAGGCCAAAGGTCATCATCCCTTGGGTTTCTTGAAATTCAAAACGTCATAATACAATACAGAATCAATGTATGATGTGAGTAATACAATAAGCGGCAATCATGAGAGTGGATCACTGAGAAATGTGAATTATTGTGGGCTGGCCAACTACACAACGCCCATTTCTACAGATGCTCCAATATACTAAATTAAACATGTTTTATTTTATGAGTTTTCTTGGCAGCAAATTATACTTGCTCTACTTGATTTTTGCTTTAACTTTGAAGTTTGCATTACTTTCTGTACCACACGTTAAGATCTATCAAAAATGCAAGCTTCAGCACTGACATGAAAATATCTAAAGGTCAACTAGTCAATATATAACTAAAACTACAGAATAAGAAAGAACAACAAGAAGCATTATTTCTGATGAATGATACAGTTTAGGGCATATTTATTCCACTCAAAAATGGAAACTGGAGTGTAGGACTAACTCCACTACTGAGCTTAGCAGTGGAGTTAATAATTCCACTTAATTCCACTTTAATAAGTTAAAAAATATTTTTTTAAAAAGTTATTGTGATGCTACCAATTAGGATCAGTAAAAGCTGATAAGATAACTTCCATTCTATGCATTCAAATCGCCAAAAAACATGTTCAAACATACAAATTAAAGTAGTATGTTTAGCTCTTGCAGAAATGTCAAAATACATATGTATTCTTGCAACTTCATTTTTAAAATGTTTTTCAGCATTATAACCAAGTAATTTATGTTTAAAATAGACTAATTACATAGCCTCTTACAAGAATTGCAATATTAGGCAAGTAATCCATGTACCACAGTAGTAAATATGTCAGTAGTATTTGGTTTAGTAGAGAGAAATAATCTCTGACATAAACTAAAGTATATTGGATACTGTGTAATGAGCTCTATTTTTGGGAGGGAATCATTGTTAATTCTTTGTTATTTTTTGGATTTTAACCAACACTGCCAATATGACATTTTAAACACATCTGATATTCAGTCAGAACTGTGATAAATCTCTAAGTTAAAATGTCTTGAAAAATGCTCAGTCAAGATTTTATTGCATGTATGACTAATATATTTCCCAACATGGATGTTTATTATATTGTCATATTTAAGAATATATTTGTTATTGTTTATACACCTGGTTAAAAATGTTTTGTTTTTTCCTAGTTCCAAATAACACAGACATTACACATCTAGGTATGACGTGAAAATATAGTTCAAATTTTATTACTACAATTACAAATTTTAATAATTAATTTTTTACTTTGCAGTAATATCTCAAGTCACATAATTTTTACAAGAAATTATTTTAGAAATATGTCTTAAAACCTTAATGAGCTGAAATATATTTTTATTTTCTGACAATGTTGTCAATGGAAAGATTAAGATTCCAGACACATCCTTTAAAAACTGCTGTATCCCTGCCCACACATCCTCTTATTGCTGTTCCATGAAGATTAACTCTCTCCTTATAGTTATCTCTGTTTTCACCTGTCTGTTAAAATAACACAGAGTTTGTTTTTTGTCAAAGCGTGAGAATTTTCTTAAAAAGGACCAGCTGTCTATTTATTTGTAAGTAGTCTTCAACAGGCACATTCTAATCAGTGCGTTATACGGATTTTAATTAATCTGCCAACAGTGTCTGCATGTTTTCTTAAAGATAACACAAGGCAAAGGCGGGGGAGGTATGCTTTTAATTTTCACCAATTGTTTTTTGCAGATGATTGTGTTTTCGACCAGCTCGGTGTATAGTCTTGGAACTTTTGAAATTTGCTGGGCCACACACAAACCCCATTGCATTGCAACTTTAGTTTTGTGTTTTTATGTGTTTATTAGGAAAAGAATGAGTGCTTCTATTTACAGATCAAACACTTGCACCTGGGAAATGGTCTGTGCAGCACACTGTTCACCAGATACATAGAAGCACTGGGGATTGAACAGTTCTCTCAAGGGCATCTAATTAGTTTGGGGCAGTAGATTGTTTACCTCCTTCCTACACTTAGAGACATTCAGTCCTGTGGCCTTCTGTTTATAATCCTGCCTTTTCTGACCTTGAAGCTACGACCACCCTCTGAATAAAAAAAAAAAATTGCAGGGGACATCATTTATTGCGGCATAATCCACATTCCCACAACTCAAGGTGTTTTCCACGTCTTTGTCTCCCGCTGTACTCAAGTGTGAACCAAAAGGACAAAGTCAGTCTTTTTTTCCACATCCTCATAACCTCTATAATCTGCTCAGTTGTTTCTCATTTATTATTCTTTATCGATTTTCATCATCAGCCCTCAACCTCCCCCCCCCAGCCATTCTCACAATGAATCATTCTCTCTTCTCTCAACACACACACACACACAGACTCACATATTCATGCATCACTACTCTTCAGCTCATGTTGCAACTACCAATCGATTCAGAGCCTCAAGCATATGAGGTATAGTGTTATTTTATTTTCACTGTAATATATCACATTCATGCATGTAAATGGTTCATTGTTTTTTCGACTGAGATTGGACAAAATACAATGTGCAGCTGTGTTATTGTTAAAACTATTAATTTCAGTAGCTAACAGTGTTTATTAGCAGAGTTTAATTAAGAAGGCACAGTATAAAGTGTGTACCATTAACCTCTGATATTTACTTTTTTAAGGACAGTGTCTTAGATTAGTTAATAATTGAAAATCTAAGTAAAAAGAGAACATTTTTAAAAGAACTAATGACTTTCTTTTGAATGTAAATCTATCACAGATTAGATAAAAGGGATGTAATCCTCATAAGAAGAACATCAGCGATTTCTAAAAACAGAAAATGGATGCACAAGTTTAAAATCAATTTTCTCGTATCAATATTTCAATATCAATCTGGGAGTCAAAATTATACAAATGTAAAACCGATGTCAGAGTCTGCTCCACATTGCCAGCAGTAAGTCAGACACGTTTCCGGTGAGAGTTGGACTCCGCCAGGGCTCCTCTTTGTCACCAATTCTGTTCATTACTTACATGGACAGAATTTCTAGGTGCAGCCAAGGTGTTGAGGGGATCCATTTTGGTGGCCTTAGATTTGCATCTCTGCTTTTTGCAGATGATATGGTCCTGTTGGCTTCATCAGGTCATGATCTGCAGCTCTTGCTGCAGATCAGAGTGTGAAGCGGGCGGGTTGAGAATCAGTGCCTCCAAATCTGAGGTCACACTATGTTTCTCGTCTGGGCTGGGAACACCTTGAGATTCCCCCGGAAGAGCTGGAACAATTGGCTGGGGAGAGGGAAGTCTGGACCTCCCTTCTTATGGATGGACGGATTCAAAGTAAATATATAAAACCATTATTTCCTCCCTTTCCAGGTAATAGAGACAGTCCATTAGCCATAAACCAGCTTCTGAAATAGTTTAATAAAAATTGTAAAGCTCATATAAAACAATATAGTTTTATGAAGCACTAATGATTTGGAAATATTACTAGCCTATTTAAAAGGGCTAGTAATGAATAACTTACAAGCCAAAAAAATTCCAGGAATCTGTTACAGTAATCCATACCATCTGTGCTAATGGCACTGACAGCTGATAAAATTTGCTAAAATTTCTGATCTTTGCTAAGATTTTATGTTTTACTCCACAAATACAAAATGACTGAAGAACATTGGCATGTACAACTTTCTTCAGATAATACTTGCCTCATCTTTCAATATTTCACATTGTTCTGCTCTGGACAAAACTATTGAAGGAGTCACACAATTTCTGATATCTGATTCTGTCAATTTTGATATGTGGTATTATTCAGATCAATAAAGTTATAGCCAACAGACATTTTTACTATTTAAACAGTGGTCTTTTTTATATTAGAAGCAAGTGTTTGTAATCTATGTGGTAAAACCTTGGATGGCTACATGACAACAACTGATCTCATGACATCTTCTCAATCTCAATTAACTTAATTTCACAAGCAGTTATATCTCTGACAAAATTAGTTTATTTCACTCAGCTTCCTTCTTACCTTAGCATTACCTCAAGTGTGTTCTGCATAAAGAGAGAATAGACATTTAAAAACAGCACGCATTCTGGAAAGCTTATCATGCTGGCGACTGTTTCTGACCTACCAACAAAAGAGATAAACTGGATTTATTTTTTTTTTTCTGTCGGGGTTCAGACAGCTGAGAATAAACCAAAAATGATTGCTATTGATGCTCTAAAGCGCTGATGAGTGAAGGGTTTTAATATGAAGTAATGATTCAGAACAAATACAATGCTTTATGAGTTTTAGCAAAGTGATTCAAGTATCCTTGTTGTTGGCCGTCTCTCTGTCAGAAACAATACAAAGATAATTAAGAAAGCCGAAAACCCTAAATATACATGTCAAGATTTACTGTGATATTTATTTTTCTTTTCAGCAGCAGGAGAGCTAAGGGACTTAAAAATATAAATGGCGTTTACCATAGTATCTGTGTCTCACTCCCAAACATTTATATAATCCATGGGCTAATGTGACATTAGAATCTACATGTACCTTGTTTGTAAGCAACAAGATGTTAACTACATCTTATCCACTTCTTTATAATTTCAGCTATGTTATGTTTTCTCTGTTTTATTTCTTGGTCTTAACAGTTCTTGGTTTTCCCCTCAACATCTAGACAACTTTCTGATTTTACATCCCACAGGTCTGAACAGTGAAATAAAGTGTTACACATATATATTAGAAATGTATTGTGGCAAGAGCTAATAAACAAAATTAAATCCAGTGACACATATGGCCTTCAGAAGAGAAGTAAATTTAAGTTTTTAAATCATGAAGTGAGAAGGTTTCAATTATGACTAATTTGGCTTTAAAAACATATTAAAAATCCCATTGTCCGAAATCTAATTAGGAGGCCTACATATAGAACCAAGTTTAAAAATAATGAGTGGAAATGCTTTGGTTTGAAAATTAATTCAGTGTTTGATAGAATATTTTCTTACATTTCTAAAATTTCTGTTTCTGAAAGCTTTTTTTTTTTTTTGGACTGGAATAACTTATAATTCAGCTGCTTTTAAAAGCTTTGATTCTACAGAAAATTCACAAGAAAAACAGTGTTGAAATAATAAATGTTCACAACAAGTTTAACTGTGTGTGAGTTTTGTTTTATTGTTTCATTAAACTGTTTTGTTCTTCTGTTTAATGTGAACTGTTAATGGTACGATAGACACCAATATTTTACTTTTTTCATGAATAAAAATTTTGCATTGCAGAAGAAGACTTTTCAGATTGAACCACTATTTCACATTAAAATACTAACTTTGAAATTAATATTTTAAACTGTCAGGGGAGACTGACGCTTACCAATGAGAGAAGTTGTGAAATCAAGGGGGAAAAAATCCAGTGAAGAATAGGGATCATCTTCAGCACTTCAAAAAAACAAAAAACACATCACCACCACAAGGAGCATCAGTCCCTGAAACAGAACAAACAAAAACAGCCTTGATAAAACAGCAGCTTAACATTAGAAACAAATACACTTCATGATTTATACCTACAGCAGAAAATTAACAGCCATTCCAGGCGATCTGCAGTGATCTGTGATCAGCAGTTATCA
Organism: Poeciliopsis prolifica; assembly: GCF_027474105.1. Classification (NCBI taxonomy): domain Eukaryota; kingdom Metazoa; phylum Chordata; class Actinopteri; order Cyprinodontiformes; family Poeciliidae; genus Poeciliopsis; species Poeciliopsis prolifica. The sequence goes on along the minus strand of NW_026562400.1, from coordinate 5,385,352 downwards.
TCCTCATGGATGATCAGTATCGGCATCGGCAGCAAAAAACCTGATCGGCATGCCTACCTTTTATAGTGTGTAATACTAATATTTTACAATAGTTATACAGAAAAAAACCTTGTTTACATTTCTCACATGTAATAACTTCACACATTTTTCACCTTATCCTTCTTCACTTTGATAAAGACAATCAAGGTATAGTGTATTAAACAAGATAAATTAACTTTTTAAAAACTTCACTCCATTTAGCTGCATATTAACTGGTTCGAACATCAAAATGCAAACCAAACTTAATAATGATCAAAAATAGAATTACAAGACCCACAAAACATTTTTTAACATTACATTATTCCAACTTTAACCTTTGAATTCCCACGCTGCATGAACAAAGAACAGTTTCTCTCCCTCCAATGACATCTAAACTCACTTTACTCACGTTCTCTAAGCTACTTTATGAGTCATCAAGCAATATTTACTGAATATTATTCAAACAAAAGCAAAATAAAAGTCCCAAGACCTGGAGTTAATAAGATATCACAATCTTTTCATCACCAAATCCATCAAGACTTCACCTGCGCCTTGGCATCCTGCCAATCTAAACCTCGGCTGATAAAACTTACAACAATTTGCAGAAAGTGCACAGAAACCGCATCATAGTGCTATGCTATCTATTGATTAAATCAAAGAAACATCTTACAGAGTAGTTTTGTTGTGTTTTTATCATGTACTGACCAGAAGAATAGTAGAACAGGATTCACTGCCTGTTGCATTCAGATTGCCTCTGAGTCAAACAGGAAGTCCGCCCCATAACGAACCCGGAAGCAACGCCCCTTAAACAAAGGTTCCACTATTGCTCATATCTCTTCACCTTCTTCTTTATGTTGTACATATATACTGTTTACTATATCAACCTCATAATAGCACTAAATGAAGAGCATGTAAATATGTAAACTACTTTTTTTTTTTTTTTTTTGGAGAAAAATAGAATGAATTTCCATGCAAAAAATATTTCAAAATTATAAAGCAATGGAAATAATGTGGTGTAATTTTTAGGTGAACCATGCTAGCATCCCAACTTCTCAACATGATCATTTTTTATTAATGTAATTAAACTGTTTCATTTTGATCGACAGCAGCTAAGTCGATCAAAATGTTTTAAAATATACATAAAATATATACAAAAAGGAAAATATTTCAACCTAGCAATATGGTAAAATATGTGTGGTATAATTTCATATTTTATAATATTTTTAGAAAATTACTTTTGAAGCCAAGGACAGCAGTTAGAAATACAGATTGTTGATCCAAAAAGAAACTGAGTGGGCCACCACCGGAAATACTCATGATTTTCCAAAGATCAAACAGTGATATTTACCCAAGTGCAGTTGGCAGATTACGATGCTTAAGTGTGTTGATGGTGTTGTAAAATTGAGGCAGAGTACTTACCAGCTATGCAGTTTAGTGGATTAAGGAATGCCGTAGTCACACTCACTTAAACGTTTGTGTCAACTAGGAAAGCACCTCCCAAGTTGCCAGCTAAATCAATGCATCATGTGCTCTCTTGGAAGCTTTAGAGGTTATGCAAATGAACAAGGCAGGGATGTGACATTTTGAAAGCCCTGGATGGATCACCCCTATTAGCAAAGGCTTTGACAGATCTTAAAAGGTACTTTCCCCTCCCACGATAGCGGCTTATTCCACCGTCTCTCTCCACTTTCAACATGATTTGTGGTCAGAAGGATGGTGGTGAGTTCATATAAAACAAACATAGTCTTGAATGTAGGGGAACCCACCTGTAAAATGGATACCCACAGTAAAGAAACTATCATCATTCAGGAAGTGGAGAAAACATAAATAATTTATATGGTGCATCAGTGCAAGCAAATGTTATAAAGCAGAGGTTTACTGAAACCTACACAACTCAACATATTTGATTAATTCTTTGTTTGCAGGTCATGGAGATGAAGACCAAAGAACACCAAGTATCAGACTCAACAGTAGTACTTTCCCTTCACAATAGTAAGACAAAATAATTGCTCACAGTCTAAATTATTACAGGGTGAGCATGTGTGATACATTAAAATAAAATGCCACATTCACTCTTCCCATTAAAGGGTTAGTATTGCTCACAAAGAATGACATGCTCACCTTTCTGAAAATTGGCACAGCACTTAACTGATGAAGCATCAATGACAACAGCAAAATACCACAATGCAATAGACTAGATTACAATTGTCAAGGCGAAAGTCCTAAAGCACAATAACACTGGGAAGAATAGAAACACTGATTGAATTCTAACAAACAAAAACTTTCACTTAGGAGTGGAAAACAAAATTACCAGCAATATTGTTAAACAGCAGTACACTATGCCAGTTTAACCAAACATTGAAACTGTCAGAAAAATCTGAAAGCCATTTGAGTTAACATTATTTAGCTGCGGAGACATGTTCTTTAAGTTTTTGGGTTTAGATGGCATAATGGGGAGAGTAACTGTGCTAGACTGGTGGTTTGATCTATGTGGTCAAAGCGAAGCCAAAATGTTTCTGTTTCTATACATGCAATAAGTAATGACATATTGGCTGCCTTTTGTATTTTGTTTCTTCATTAGTACGTCAGGTTGGTGACTTAACCTGTTATGATGACTTCAACACATTTCTTCAGAAAGGTCGGCACCACTTTTATTAAAGTGCAGAATGTTTCTGTAAGCTGACTAATTCCATAATACCTAAAGATTATGTGATACTTAGTGTCTGAGTTGTGTTCTTGGTAATTATTTCAGATTTTTTTTTAGGTAGGTCTGGTTAGTTTTGCTCATACTTCTCTTTATAATATTTACTTATTATCCTAACGTTTCTGTTATTTTGGAGAGCAGAGTGGATCTGTAGATCTTTGTGACTAGTTTCAGAATTAAACACACATGCCGATTTGAATTTTTAATATATTTGTTATCCACTTGTAGTCTTTTAGATCTGCCTATAACTTAAAAAAACAATAAATGTATTGCAGATAGACTAAAAGTGTCAGGATGGAAAGCAGAAAAGTAACAGTTTGCTCTTAGTTGTTTTTTTGAAGAGACATTATTTATGTGAACATTTTATTGTAATTTTTTTAAACTTTACTTCTGTCACGAAAGTATTTACTTCCTGTTATATAAAACTGAACTGTGACCTTTTTAAAAAAATTACTGTTGTCTCATTTGTGCAACATCTGGCTTTCTTTTTTTTCATTTAGGATAAGACACTGTTAGACTTACTTCTTCACCTGCAGCCATTATTCAAGACAAAGTTGCTGCCTCAGGGAGCTCCATTATTTATTTGGGAGCATTCTGAACAGCAAGATGTGGCCCTGAGAATGGGAGTCCCACATTTTAAGAAGAATACTTTTGCAAGCCTGAAAAATATATGATAAAATATCATTTCTATATAAAAGTTGTCGAGGCGAATGTGAATTGTCACACTGTTTTGTGACAATTCAAGAAATGTACTCATGGTTATACTTTGTGCAAATTGGAAGAAGCCATTCAATGAAACCTCCTTAGTTATGGAGGCCAGGCTCCGGGAAGATAACAAAGTCTATTTACAGGAATCTACAATGTAATTCCTTATTATCATTTGTCAATATTTAGTTGGGGCAGCCAAAGAAGCAAGAATTTGTTACAGTGAAGACTGTGCTCAATTAATGAGAAAATTAATTTACTGCTGAAAAACTGTCATTGGTCCTGACTATATGTAAATATCCTAGCAATATTTACATGGCTGCTATCAGCAGTATGAGCTAATAGCAATCTATTTATGTATGTATTGTTTTTAGTTTCAAGCACCTGCAAAATGTGCATTAAGGTGCTATAGAAGTGCAGACCCTTAACTATACTATAACTTACATATCCAATATGCCAAATGATTTGATGCACAATCATAAATTAATCTGTGCTTAATTCATGTTATGGCTTTTCTGTGTTTTCATTAAGAGAGCCACATTTAACTGGTGAGGTTTTTTAAGTTGCATTATGTTATATTTTGCTTTGGTTTTCTGCAAAAGTCAGAAATTGATATAATATTCTCAAATGACATATTTAATCAGTATTGGGATTTTATCACAGGAACATCAACCCCAACATGCTTAGAGGGTGGCCTCATTAAAAATTCTAGTGCTCCAAACCGTCAGCTAAACATGAAACTATGTGAATGAGGCCAGTTTTTTTGAAGATTCACTCACATTAAAAGACAGTTTTTAAGAACACAAATTTTGATTTATCCAAGTTATAAAGCAGCTGCTCAAAGGTCATGGCAGGCAGTGTCATTATCAAAATGTCAAAAAGAGCTAGTTTGAGGAACTATGAATTTACTTTGATTACTTAGGTCATGAAGAAGCAATTCAGCTTTACTGAACTTAGACCTAATGGTGTCGACACTAGTGAACAACCAAAACACATGACATCACTTTTGTATGTAGTTCATGGAAATATCTTTAATTGACAGTTTTTTAATTTACCTGTGGAGCATTGTCTGTTGAACAGAAAATCCGTAGAATAAAACTATGCATGCGGATACCATTTCACATAGCGACAATAAATCTAAAGATTTTGAAGGATCTTTGAAAAACACCATCAGGTTAAGAGACCAGTTTTCTTGATGTCAGCTTACCTAAAAGATTGAGCTTTTTTTAAAATTTACAACACGAAGCAAGTCAAATGAGTCACATATTCAGCTGACTACCTGCCTGGTCCTTCACTTTTTTACTGCTGAAATAACACAGCTGAAATGATCCTCTGTTTCTTTGATGATTGGTATCAAGAGCACTTGTGAGGCAGTTGCTGAATGACCCTAGAGCCTGTCTTACACCAGTATAAATAACAATACGGATGTTGGCAAAAGCTCTATTGTTTCAACCAAAACAAACAAAAATCTGCAGCCACTTTACATCATGATGTAATAGTTTTAAGGGTTCAAGCTGTGATGTGAAAAACTGTGTTTTCACTCCTCACTCTCCATTCATAAATTGATCGTCATGTCTCTACTGCATATTTCACTGGAGGACAATGAAGTCACACACATCATCACACAAATCTCTATTGGCAATGCCTGACAGCTAATCTAACACTTTCCTCTCTTCATTTATTTTCACTCCTCGCTTAACAGACTGTTATATTTTTTAGTTTTTGTGACTTCCAGAGCACAGACTCTCCTGTATTTCATTGAGTGGCTTTTCATCTCAGTTGGATGCTTTGTTTGGTATGGCTAAAGGTGTCAGACGCCTCATGAGGCCCCCAATGAGACATTTAAGTTGAGTATAGAATTTTTTTTTTTTTTTTTTTTTTTTTTTTTACTGTATCAATGCTTCTAAAGTACTATCTGACTCAAACTAGTTTGAGTCATATGTAAGGACTTGATACTGGTTCAGTACAGTGTGCACAAAAACATTAAAAATATGATGCTACTGAAACCAGAATGCTGTTATGTGTAAAATGTGAAGTCTGTTTTGATTTTCTCCATGTGGAGGTTTTATTTCTTCTGCAGGTGGTGAGTGTATCAGTGTCTTTTACTCTGATATTCTCATCTCTTGCTTCAGGCAAAGACAGCGGCGCACCAAATGTACACCCACGTGCATCATTTCTGCAGCAGCTCCATTGGTGACAAGTCCATTCCCATAAGCATTATCTAACCCAATATTGCTCTTCAAAATAGCATGACTGGTAAAACAAGGATAGAATAACTGGCCAGTTTTTAACTGGGCTTCAAAATCTAATTTGTTCATTCCTTTTTTCATGTTTGTTTCTTGGTCCCACCAGATTGGCTGACAGCATTCAATATAATATTATATATTTTCATCAGTGTTAAAATGTTACTTTTTTATTTCTGTTTGACCTTACAATAATTATTTGTATGCCATAATTCTAGCAATTTGTTTAAAAAAAGCATACATAAAGCATCTGAGAATGCAGCCAACAAATCATGAAAAGTGACACATTTATCAATTGAAACACTAAAAGCAAGAGTTAATGCATATCTCAACCTCAACTGAAGTTGAAAGTGATGAAAGGGAAGATTTATGTAGTGATTTGTCTACTGAGGATAAGCAAGTCAGCATAAATGTTGTCTAAGAGCAGTTGTTTGGAGACATAAAAGATCAGAGCCCATCCCCAAGATTTAAAAGATGTCTGTGGTCTTTTTGTAATTCACCACAGTGGGGAATTAGGGACAAAAATGTAATACAAAATAACCACATCAGCATTTAAGGAGAAAATGGTGTCTTCTGCTAGATCTTTGTCCGACAGTGTTACATTGAGTGTGTGTCAGCACTTCTTTAGGCAATCATGGTGACAACTGTGTTTTAGTTATCCTAATATTTGTAAAATAAAGGAAAGAGTTGAGGTCATGCCCCTATGAAAGTTTACATAGTGCCTTTTTGTGTCTTAAAATTGCCTTCCTCCACCTTATCCCAATCTTTCACCAAGAAAAAACCTACACCTATAACATGAAATATTAAACTCAGCCTCTCTGTGATCTTCAGGACTTCCTTCTTATATCATGGCTACCAATAAAATTATTTACCTCAGATCCATATCGACGTTACAGTCTAAAACATCCCACTTTTTTCTATTCAATGAACTGCTTTTGACCTTCACACACTGGTTCTTATTCTATCTCTGCTCTAAGGTAGCAGAAAATTTTACACTCTCAAAACTATGTTTTACTTGAGAGTTCAACAATGTTTTTGCTGTTAAAAGTTTTCCAAGGACACAGTAAGTTACTTCAAGCTTTAATGCTCCAGGAGGGTTGGAAGGAAAATTAAAATACTAATATCCAATCAGACTACATTTGCGGTCCAATTTTTCTTTGTTCATATGATATATAGAAGAAGCAATTGGAGAGGGTACTAATATAACTTTACAAAGTAATCTGTGAACAAAAGTGTTCAATTTGTAGTAATTATGAATTTATATAACATAAAACAGAAGAAGACATTTTTTGACTGGACAAACTTTCTTCTTACATACTACACTTGAGTCTCCCTCATGCTCGCTGCTGCCTCACTGCTTGAGTTTTCTGTGAACAGTTATCTTGGTTATCTGCTATAGTTACATATTCTTGGACAGTATTTTGCACAGATAAATGCTGCTTCTGCTGGGTCAAAAATGTTCTTTCTTTTGTACAAAATGTTTTGGAGAAATTAATAGTGCTCAAAATTTTTGTGTTGCTAATAAGTGGCCATTTATCCATTAATGACAGTTTAAACCGTTAAGAAAAGTGTACGTTTTATGCTTTCACCTACAGGAAGGGATGCTCTCTGGTTCCATATAAGTACCCTTATTTTGGAGGAGCATAGCTCCAAATTTTTTTTATTGCAATGTACTACCTGTTATTCATTGATGAGGAAAATATAAATTTATAATCTCTGAGCTAATATGGCTTTGACTGGTTTTCAAAACATATTCTTGGGTATTTCAGCTCTCACTGGGAAGTGAATAATGCAAAAAAGCCTGTGTGCCATTTTTCTGTATTCTAAATACACTTGCTCAACTTTTTATAAATGTGCAGTATTTATCATTCGGTTTTCTGCCTCAAAAACCCTCGGTGTATCACTGAGAGAAGGAGAGGGAAATGGCAAAGGGAGTGCTGGAATAAATTATTCTCAGACAAATCTTTTATTTCAACACAGAGCACAAAAAAACAAGTGTGCCAGCTCCCCCAGTAATTCGAGAGGTGCTTTTCTTTTGTTCTGCCCTTTGTTTCCAATGCGAATATGAAAATAGAAGTTGCTAAATAAGGCCCCACCCATTTTTTAACTCTCCAGTGAACTTCAGCTGTCTTCTTCTTACACCAGCAAAAACACTCTCAAGAAACAGATCATTAGCTTTCATTGTTTTTCTCTAATTTCTGCATCTATGACCCATGGATCCATAATTGAAATTATAAGCGACAAAATCCAAGCTCTTGGATGGCAAGAGTATAACCTTCTGTGTCTATTAGGCTTAGTAACTTAATAAATTATCTCTGCATCCTGTATAATTGAGTTGGCCTCATGAAACAAGATGAAAATCCTTTGCTTTATGCAACTTTATTGCTTTGTTTGGACCAAATCCATCTTACTATGAAATATTTGTCAAAGCTGTACTGTTATCACTTAAACTTCCTTTAATCCAGGTATGTTTTAATTCTTGGTAGTCAAAAATGGAAGTGATGTTAATATTAAAAATGAAAAATGGCTTTCATGTTACTGAACTGAAATGTAGCAAACATGCTGTATTTTAAAACAATAGTAATTCTAGGAGCCAAATAAATTTGCACTATTCTTGTTAGGTCACGTTCAAAATGATGCATGAGTTTCCGAATAATACATTCTTCTTTATTACCTTCAGTTTTACTGAGAAGCCACAGGATCAACTTTCACTGAAGCATAAGTATGAAACTTTTACTTATTTGTTAAAACTGCCACCATGTCGTGTCATTATAGCATGAGACAGATAATCTGTGAAGAAAACAAACTCCTTTGTCTTCTCCTCGGGGTCCGACAGCCATCTGCACCACTCCCGGTCAGAAACAACCAATGAGAGCTTGGAAGAAGGTCTTAGCGCTGTCAATCACTTCACAAGCTGTTCACAGCCTCCCCCATGCTCTCCACTTTACACCACAGCTGGTTCTCCACAGCAGAGCCTGCCATGAATGTTCAGGGTAGTTGACATGGCCACCAATGACAGCGGATAAACAGTTTTTCTGGAACAGTAGGTTGTTTCTCCACATCAGAACACTGAGCACATCATTCACTAAGAGTCAGTCAGATACAAAAAAAAAAAAGCCTGCTCTAATTTTATATTATGCTTATTTTATGTTTGAACATGAGTCATTTTAATTGAACAAGGTGAGGTGTGTGCTTTCTTTGAGAGCTTAGGTTGATAAATACCCTGTAAACTTTGAATACCTGCCGTTTTATATGCCTCTGAACCTCTGTGTTCTGAGCTTACTGAAAAACAAGTCTTTGAATGAGATTCTGTTGTTCCATATCATATTCATTCTGCCAGGTGACTCTCTTGATCACACTGAATGCTGCATCAATCAGAGATGTACAGCAGTTCCTCCAAGAACATTTCAGGGCCTGCCCGGTTCTTACACCTGGGGTTCAAGCACAAGCTGAAATATTGATGGCCCACAGGTGCATGCTGTATGCTAAATGATGCATAACCTGGATCTATGCAATATGAGCCTGTATTTAGAAAGTGATGTGCACCTCAAGTAGATTTTGTTTACTTCATCTTATATCTGAACTTTTTAGTTGATCCTTTTGATTATATAATGAGGCAATAATATATATTTCTCTTGTTGCAAAGTGAGAGAGAATTGCTCTGTTTTCAGTCTCTGTCAGGGAAAGTACTGCAGTGATGCAGATGTTTTGTACAGCAAAACGTGTTGGTTCAGTTATGTGCATGTGTCTAGTTTTTGTCAGTGTGCTTTGGGCATAGCTTCTGCATAGCTCATATGTACAGTGTATGTATTTGTGTGTGCGTGTGAGAGTGAACGTGTGCAAGAGAGAGATTTTGAGATACCTGGCATCGTTGATACCTTTGTTTGTTTGGCTCTAGGCTTTCAGACTGTCAGTGCGAGGGCTGTGTAGTGAAACATAACATGCTGTCATCTCTGTAACAAGTCTAGCCGCTGGGACTCAACACACACCTCCATGAGACACAGTGCTATGGCGCAGCCTCAAACTCTTCACATTCTGGCTTAAGCAGTTGACACTCAGGACCACTGTTGCTTGGGGGATTTTGGAAACCAACAAAAACCTTCTCTCTTACGGTATATTTTTGTGGTATATTTTTGGAGCTTCATGCGTCTCACTCACTTCTGTCAAAAAATGTTATGAGACAAATGTGAGAAGATAGCAATCAAGTAACGGCTCAGGGAATCAGCCACAGTAGGAGGGATAAGGTTTCACACACTGATGTCTGGAGACACGTCTGATCGTTGTACAGGAGGAGAAAAATAAAAAAAAGCTTCCAGTATTTGACGTTTTTTCTGCAATCTTGAGCAAGCTTTCATGTTGTTTGTCTCTGCCCATCTGTTGTCTAAACCCCATGCTCCTTGAAGCACATCAGCCCTGGTCTGTAAGCTGTTACAGACGGGAAGTCAAGCGCCTCTTTCAATTACTCTCATATTGGCTTGGACCTCCCTCTGGACAGGGCAGGCCTAGTGTCAATCCTGCCCATAATGAGAGAAGATCTCTCCCTACGGAGAAAGTGTCTCTTTGGGTTTATGTTACGTGTCCTCTTGCTCTAACCCGACAAATTGGAAGTGGAAGGGGACAGTGTGTGTTTAACCACACTGGTGTGGTGAAAAACGGTAACGTTTTTATGTGTCATTTTTACTCATGTTTGACATTTCTTCGAGACAACACTTTCACAAACATTCACAGTGGTGTGAAAAAGCATTTGTGCTTTTCCAAAAAAAAATCAAAGTTTGCTTTCTGGTCACATTTAAAGTTTTCAGGTTATCAAATGCATTTTAATGTTGGACAAAGATAACACAAGGAAATACATAAAGGCGGTTTTGGAATGATGATGATTTTGCAAAGCAATGTAAAGAACTATTTAAATTGAGAAGGGTCACTGAATTGCCTGTCACAGGTATTGTCTCATCATTTTTATGATAATTAGGTCCAGAGTTTAACAGGACCATTTAAATCCTTCTGTTTCTCTGTCCATTTGGTTGCAGACTTTATGGTGCATTTTCTGTTGCATTGATGAACCTTAACTTAAGGACACCAACACATGACTGGGTGTTCTCTTTAACAATTTATGGTTGCATCAATTGCAGTAATTTATCAACATCGTAAAGCAGCATCAACTACCGTCACCTTGTACTTTTAATGGAATACTGTAATTTTTACACCAAATGTAACAGGGTGTACATCTTCCTAAACAATCAGATTCTGAATCAAAATTTAAAGTTATCACTGAGATGTTTTTTTAGCCAATGTGAGTCAGTAATGGTTGTGGCCTTACAGCTCTCCATTTTTACCCTCTCTTGTTCATATTGTTGAATCACTGACACTTCATGGACGTCAACAAGCCAGTGTTGATTTCTGGATTCTTTTGTGTCATCTTTGGTTGGTCATCGATGTTTTCTTGCCGTAAATTTTGAAGATTGGTAACTTTTTGGTTTTTATCTGTTAAGTTCCTTTAAAGTGGAAAATAACATGTTGTGTTTGAGCTCTTTAAGCCAACTTCTCTCTGTTTTCTCAATTCTACACATCAAAACTTATTCAAGCCCAGATGTGACTGAGCTTTCCTAAAAGTGTGGTTAATAGTTAATTCATAATTAAGGCAGCAATCACTTCTCCAAAGGGTCAGGTTGGTTTGGATAACATTTGTCCCTTCCTGTGTGAGTGCCTGGGGTCAAGGTCAAGGTCATGTATAGATAGACTGGTTCCATTGGTTAAGGAAAGTTGTTCAGCTCTTGAAACACCAAAGCAAAGCAGCTTCCAACTGTTATAACTCCACCTGGCAGTTTGAGTTTTTCCCAGATACAATGGAACCAACACTTCCACCTTTGTTATGGAAGTCCACAGAATATTTTCCCACCAATCTGCAAGTCTGACAGTAAATAGTTAGCCTACTTCATGTCAATATTAAGTGATTTATTAACTGTCTTATCTGGCATATCAACTTTCCCAAAAAATGGTTTTAATCACACTTAATCTTTGAATGCAGTGATTACTATTTAGGTAAATGAACTGTGCAGTTCAAATCGACTATGAATAGTTTCTTTTTTTTTTATATGGTAAATTAAATAAAACACTTGAACACTGTTAGGATCTTGGATTGTTCTGCGTTTTCTTGGAGTTTGAGTTTATTCAAGTTTCATTATTATTCTGTTAGATCAGTCTGGTTCCTGTTCTTTTACGTTCATTCTAGTAATTCTAGTTTATTAGGTTTATTTTTTGTCTAGTCATTCTTAGTTACTCTAGTTTAATTGTTTCCCGTTTAGATTTGCTTTACTTTTAGATCAATTTCCTCATCCCTTGTGTACTTCCCTTGTTCCCTGTGCCACTTTCTTTCTTTCCTTCTCCTCACTGCCTCCCCTCACACCTGCAGTCAGTTAGCTAATCAGCCCAGGTTCATTATTCCACCATTCTCTATCCAGGTACTTATACACCGGTTCCTCCTGTTACATGCTGTTGTTTTCTCCATCAGTTCCCTGCTGTCTGAATCCCTCGGATTCATAGTTTTGTTCTTTTGTGACTTCATTGGTTTCTTGTGGTTTTTGTAAGTTTTTTGTTCTTTTTTTATTATTATTAAATCTTCAACACTTCTTGACATATCAAGACTGATGTATTTGGGTCCATCTAGAAACACACATCACTACAAAAACAAATTTTTGAGATTGTCTATGTCCATTGTGTGTGATAACCTGACACATTTAAGTGTGACAAAAAAGAAAAATACACAAAGTCTGTACAAATCTTCACAGCACTTTGACTATTTTCCATTCCCTGCCACTCATCTGTAACCAACTAAGCTCAAATTTTGGACATTTGACATTTTTGTTCAACTGAGCACACTGGTCATTTGTCTGCCAGCTAGATCACTGTTGTTGCTGGCCAGCACAATAGCACATACCACTCATCCCTATCTGCAAGCTAAAACTAAACTTTTTGCTCTTCCCTCGGGACGGGAAGTGTGTTTTGTGTATGTTGGTGTTAAAGCCTGGGGTTCGAGTGTGTGTTTGCATTTCTCAGCCAGACAGCTGCATGCCAGACCAGTGTGAAGGTCAGGGTACAGCACGGCTAGCAGCAGGAGATGTCACACCAGGACAGGCCATGGCAGCCATGCACAAAATTGCCTCAACAGATCACAGACCTCCACCCATCTGCTGTAACGCCAGATTGGGGGTTGCAGAAGGTTGATTTCAGTGGTCGAGCTAATAGCTTTCAGTGAGATTCACCTCAGTGGCATAAACAGATTTGTACAGTAAATGTTTTTTTTTTCTTTTTCTCTCCCCAGACGGATTCAGGGCTTAATGATTTTTTTTTTCTTCCAAAATACTCACTGAGTCTTACTATTGCACTATTTTGTTTATTTTTTTTTTTGTGATTATAGTGTATTATCATCCTGTCTTTTAGCATTTTAGGTAGAGGCATGACAGTGTCAGGGTGTAACATTCCTTTTCTTCCCAGATGTGGAAAATTACCAGTCTTGTTTCTAGGCAGCAATGTACCAGCCGCCCGGAAGACCTACTGCACTTTACTGTTGAAAGCAGCAAGTGGACAGAAGGTTAGGCTCATTAACACAAATGTTGTGGTAATTGTTTTGATTATGTATATATATGTATAAATGTACTTTTTTTTTTGCATTTCTATTCCACAATAGAATGAATGTAAAAGATGGAAAAATAAACTGAGGGGCAATTTCTAAACATACACAGCATGTTCCAGAGCTTGGAGGGCATTTTACGTGTATTATTAGCTGACGTGTAACTTGGTTACTTTCAACAACAAAATATGAAGTATTTCTCCCTTACACATTTCTTTTGTTTTTACTTTTTTGACACAACTTATTACTTCAGATTATCAAATAAAATGTTATTTCACACAAAGATAACCTTAGTTAATGAAAAATCCCATTTCTAATATATTTATATTTCTTACGGGAAAAAAGCTAAACAAAGTTTGTCCTTCAGGATTTTCTGGTAGAAAGTATAGTTCAATAAATCATGGAGAATTCAGTTCCTGAATATGTGATATCACAATTATGTTTTTTTTTTATTTGATTTTGAGATGCCTTTGCCTTCTTCATTGTCGTTTAAGTGCTTTTGTGATTCTGGAAAGTCCAGTAATAATTGGGTGTATCTTGATAAACAGAAATTAAGTTCACATGGGCAAGTAGGATCTGCATATTTACAATTTGCATATATTATCTCAAATCATAATTTCCAGAGCATTTCCAGAGGCTCCAAAAAGAGCTCACTGCACAAAATTATAAGTTATTAAATAGAAGAAAAATAATATTACTAGTGCATAAACATAGTTATAAAAACAACAGACAACATGCCTGCAGGATTTTCCAAAACAGATGAAAAGAGAGAAAATTTGTCATAGAGGCTGTCAAGAAGAAGACAGCAATACTAAAGGATCTGCAGCTGTAAAACAGATGCCTTTTATTTTATTGAAAATAGGCTGGCTAAAATCATCTTAAACCTTCTGGGAGAATGTGTTATGGTCTGATGAAACCACAGATGAACGTTTTGCTGGCTGCATGAACATCAGGTTTTTGTTGAGATGAATGGAAATCTTAGCAGTTACAAATGGCAGTCAGTGCAGATCTAAACATTTCAGGAAACTCCAAGAAAGTTAAAGAAAAAGAGAGATTATGCTATTTCATTACAGGTAAATAAAGTCCAACATTAAATTAGATAGAAAATATATGGAGTCAGGTCAGCTAAAGAGGACAAGAGAGCCTTTACAATCCTAAAGCTTTTGAAAGGCAGAGTGCCTTGCAAAAGTTCTTATTGCACCTGATAGATTTGAACCAAAGAAGTCTAAATGCTTAAGCATGAATCAAAATGTATTATATTAGAAATGCATAGAATTATCCATTATTGCCTCAGTCAGGAAATTCAGATGAACCAGCACCAAAATGACAGGCAAATGAAAAAATGCATATACACAGAAATATGAGATATAAACATGAAATTAAGGTACAGGATGTACAGTAAGGTTAAATACAAATGTGTGGGAGTGTTGATACTCATGCAACCAGGATATGGAAAAAAGTAAAAGAAAAGTCTCTTAACATTTGTTAATGATATGAAGAGAGAATGAGTATAATTATGAAGAAAATTTGCTTTTGATTTAAAGGCCTCTAAAAAACTGTTTACTTTGTTTCACATGTAGCATTATTTTTATGTTTTGGGTTTTGATAAACATCAATACTGGATTAAATGAACTGTCTGGCCATGTTTAATTTAGGATTGGTTGTACTAACAAAAAGAATCATATGGAGAAAACAAAACAACAAACAAATGCTCAGAACATATTTGGCCACCAACCTTCAGTGTTTCTTTATGATTAAAACATTGACCTGTTTGTCAGAAGTGGATGTCATGGTTTATAACTACAAACGGTAAAACAGATATGTTATCACAGATGTATAGTGAATTCCCAGCTTTGCAAGCAGTAGCTGTAACATGTCCACCAAATAGTTTATATGAAATTGTCACCATTAAATTAGGTAGAAAATCTGTCATATTGATCGGAACAAGTTAATTTCCACACTCTGTTAGAATTGTGAGAAGAAAATAAACATGCAAGTAAGCAAGTCTATTTTTTAAGCTTGTTGTAAGTGCCAAACACACCATGCACAATACTGCAGTCACAGTGCTTTAGCAAAAGTGGTATGAAACCACAAGTCAGTTGTACATTTCAAGTGAGAGAGGTGTGAATGCTGACATTATGTTGCACAGGAATCACAAAAGATTTTGTTACGCCGAACACTGTGCGGGAAAAGTGAGGTTCAGAACAGTGACTAAGGTTTGTGTCAAAGTTTAATTGCATTTTCAGTGTGAAAATTATAAAACTGCTGACCTGTTGGAGAATTTGATGGCTTGCAGTCACACTGCATAGAATATATAACATTATTATATGCAGCGCTGAGACTGGTCGCAGAGGTGAAGAAAAAGTCTGAGCTAACGCTGTTGTGTCTGCTATTTCTATTTCTGTTTCCGTTGCTTGTGGCTGATGTGTCCCATCTTGGAGAAGTCAATCTTCCTCACAAAGGAGGAGTCTACCTTCCCGGGGGATATCGTTTATTCATGTATCAGATTTATTTTTTGCTGTCATGGCCTCCCAGGATCCACACCGCATTTATTACAGCGGGATAATGAAAACTGAATTCATATTGTGAAGCCCCACATGCATTGTGTGACTTGGGTGCAATGTGAAGGTCTCCTCCCTCCACAACAGCAGGCTGTGTTTCTGAATCAAGGAAGAATTTTGCTGTTTACAATAAACTTAAAAGTTCGGAAAAAGCTTAACTTGTTAGTTTGATGTAGAAAAAGTGAATATTTAAAGTTAGAGGTTGTGTTGTTACTTTTTTGCACTTGCGGATTGCTTGAGTCTGAAATTGAGCAACAGATAGAGTAGAAAAACATGTCTGGTGGTCTTAAAAAGAAAAGTTGTACATCAGCATGGATGGAGAGCAGAAATGCAGGATTATTCATGGTAATTTTATTCCAAACTACCTGGTTTTGAGGATTTCGGGTCTCCTTAGAGAATACACTAAAGGCAGAAAGCAACTCACTTCTCTAAACACACCAATCTTCACACTTTGAAAGTTCTCAATGCAACATACTTTACACTAACCTGTACAGCTTTTTTGAAAGTGCAGCGTATTCATATTTATAAATGTGAAATTTAAGTTCACTCAGAGACATAATCTTCAAATTAGCTTGACTTTTACATATGTTTTTTTTTTTCAGATGAAAAGACAGGAAAAACACTGTTCAGTTCAAATAAATGAATAGAGAATTCATTCAAAGAAAAGAAACATTACCAAGAGGATTGGAAACAGAAAACTAGGTAGAATGGAAGAAAATATATATCTATGCTTTTTCTTGTCTTTGCCCCTTTTCATTGGATAGAAATACTTTTTCACGAATCTTTTTTTTTTTTTGTAAAGCAGGTTTAATCAAGAGCTATATGTAGCCGGGGCATTATGTCCATTATGCACTCTTCCGTTTGCCCATATAAGGAAGACGCTGTTTTAGCGCAGCTGATTCATTACGGAGGCAAGCAATCGGCATTTACATTTAAAAGCGGGTAGATCGCTGAGAGGGTGAGAGTCCAGGCTGATTTCTCTGCAGGTATGGTTAACATGAAGTGTGCGCTGGGTTGAGAATTATTTCTGATGGCTCCATTTTATTGTTGCAGGAAACCTCCTCTTGGAGAGGATATACAGAGCTCTGCTAGCTTTTAGCGAAGGTAAAGGCAGTTCATTATTATGTGGTTATTTAAAATATCTGTTTAATTTTATTCTCTTGTGTGCAGGTTGGCCTGCTACTGTTTCGGTTTTAGTTTGTTTTGGTTATTTATGGATTAAACTTTTTATTCTTTGGGAGTTTTTATTGTTCAGCCCTCCAGGCTCGCTTGTAGATAACCTGTGCTGTCCCTGGTTCCAAGCTGTTTTATCTAGATTGAGGAGACTAGTGGAAGGGGAGTTTCTTGTTTTGTGTTATTCACCGGGAGTTTTTCTTTTGTTGTGCGAGTGTGTTTTTTTTTGGGAACACCTAGGTGTATTCAGTTACATTTGTTTTTTTTAAAATTATTACAAGAGCTATACACCACAATTATCAAAATGAAATAGTCAAATACTGTGAGGTCTTGTTCATCAAATTATTGGTAAACGTTATTGTGTACATGCCAAACACAAAAGAATAACAAAAAAATATCCTTTTTATTTAGGTAATTTAATTAATCTGTCTTCTCTTGTTTTTTTTTTTTTGTTTTGTTTTTTGTTGTTGTTTAATGTGTGATCAAGTTCCTTTGAGGTATTTTTATCATTATTATTATTGATTTTTCTTAACTATGTTTCTATCTGTGAAGGTTTCTCATTGCGAATGATCTATGCCAAACTTCTCCTCTGAGCTTAATTCTACTTCACTATGAAGATGCAATCTTCTTATTGAAGATTGCATATTGAGTGCAATCTTCAATATGATCCAGAAATCAGATACTCATTGTTCCTCTCCTGGACACACCTGCCCACTCTCAGTTTGATGCATACGCCACATCCAGACTCACCTGCTCCTCCTCTACATTCCTACTAGATCATATCTGTTCTCTGGCTCCTCAGCACATGGACTCTTTTCAACCCCTCCCTTCAGTCTCGTTTCTACATTTTAAAGTAATCAGATATCAACTAAAGACATACAACACAATACTACCTTTAATGTATTTACCAATTCCCCCCACTGCAAGTCCCTGAAATATCAAACTTATTCTTTTAATCTTTGTCTCTGAGAGTTTAATGTTTCCGAAGGGTCTGGTTGTTAGCTCTGCAAAATGTTATTTCTAACTAACAAAGCTGAGGTCATGCACCTAATTTTCTAGCTTACGTTGAATTCATACAGCAAACATGACATGATTGTTGTGCATTGTTGTATAATTTACAGAAAACATGTTCTCCTGGATATATTTTATGCAGGAAATGAACAACATGAAACATTAATCACATTTATTTCAGTTTACTTAGCACTAATTTACAACAGTCATCGCCAGGTGTTTTACAGGATAAACAGATCTATGTCCTTGTTAAATTCAAATCAGTTCAGCCCATTTCAATATATCCCAGTTCTATAATAAATTAAAATTGGCTAGACAGATGTTGAGCGACTACATCGAGTTGATTTTGCAGCAATCTTTTTGCATGCAGTGAGAGTGGAGAGGAACCACTCCCCGAAACAATGAGATACCTTAAGCAAAATTACATTCAGTATCAACAAACATCTGCTGTGATGGGTTCAGTGTTGAGAAGTCAGAAGACACAGACCTAGAAATATTTTTTGAGAACTCCTCCCCCCCAAGGATTACTAAATAAAATAGCTAATGGCAGCAACAGCTCAACTAATGATTTTATCAAGGAAACAAATACGACAAACTGCAGAAGAATGAAGCTAGAAGTACTTTCTTTGTTTATCTGTTGATAGCAACAAAAAAACAATTGCCTTTTTCCAAAAATGAAACTGGGCTCAGCACAGAAGCACTGCAAAAGAGTACTTTCTATGAGAAATATAAGGTTGATTTTTAATTTTATCTGTCCATGTGAAGTACAATATAGAAACATGTAGATAATCAGAACAAAAATTACCTTGTTAATCAGAGTGTTGCATCACATTAACTGTTTAAAAATCACTGTCATATTTTACAGCTCTTCAAGTTCAGTCCTGAAGTTTGGAAGAAGGAAATATTTAAAAAAAAAACCCTGAATCAGAAATGACCTCTGAGTAAAGACAATATCAAGACAAAACTTGTACAAATTTTGTCACACATCTGACAAACTGCTGGATATATAAATTGCTCCATTATTCATTGTGTGTATTTTGTTTGTTGTTAAGCCTCATCACATACACACCAACATATAAGTAAAGAAAAGGAACCTGTGCAGATGGAGAATCAGAAATTTTTCATAATCTTATTCTTTTTGTTTGTTTTTGCCATTGTGCATTCAGCCATCACATTACATGGTGTGTCTATGCTCGAAGAGCATCAGTCAGTGTTTATATCAAACATCAGAAGGTCTGTGGTAGAATTGTTGGTGCCAGCCAGAACGCTGTAACTATTTGTAAAACTTGCCTCATGTCACCAGTCCAGACTGATTGCGTAACAGTGTGGATGATTTTTTTTGTCACAGTGTGGGACATCAGTCAGATGTTGTCTCTGTATTGTCGTTCTTCTGTGGCCACAGCTACCCATCTCTGTTTGCAACCCACTGGAACAACAATATAAAATGACAGAAAAACAAATGCTGTGTACCGTGTGAATTTCACATGACTCCCCAGTCACTAAGATCTGAACACTTGTGGGACTTGGCAGAACGAGGGATTTGCAGCATGGATGTGCAGCTGGTGAAGCACAGAAATTATGTGATGCAATCATGTCTACATGGACCAGAATTTAAAAGGGGTTTTTACAACATGCAATGGGGACCATGCTAATGAAACAGTTGTTTTATTACGAAAGAAAGCTGATTCCAGTGATCTTAGCGACTAGATTGTGGACTGTGACGTCACATAACATAGTTTAACTGTAACTGCAAATGAACTATGCAAATAATTATTGTAGATATTTTGTTCAGACTAGAAGCCGGAGTGCTTTGCACCTCAAGAGCACTGATACTTTCAATTTATTGGACCTTTCACAAGCGATATCATTTTATGAAGGGTTTTAGAGTGCTGAAGGCAGAAGAAGAAACTTTACTAGACAACCATTGAATATTTCCCTTTTGTTTCAATTGCATATGAAGACAAAATCTCATAAAATAATAATACTCTGCCTCTGCCTTACTACTCTACAGGTCTAGCTGCAAGGGATATTTTGGATGAGTAAAAAAGAAAACTACTTTGGCCTCTAAAGGCAATCATATAATGTAAACACCACACATTTGCACTGCTGCTATGGAAAACATTGAAGTCAGGTGTTGCAGCCATGATATTATCTAACATCATGCTGCACGTAACAGCACTGTTGAAAATATACTTACCTCTCCATGCTTGATGTGTTAAACTAAAACTGATTCCATTGATGATACATTTTCTGATTAATTCTGCTCTTAATTATATTACCCTTTTGGTGCACTTGTAGAACATTGAGATTTAATTCCCAGACAGACAGTTGTTTCTAAGATCCGGAAAAAAGAATGATGATGAAAATGTAAGACTTTGAATCTTTGTTACTTTGTAACCGCTTCCTAACTGAACAGTGTTACATGTAAAGTAATGTAGTGCTTAGATATGTTGTTTTCTCATTGGAAAAATATGTTTTTTATTTTCTGATCTGGTCACGGAAAAAGGCTTTAAAAAAGTTTAAAAATTGTTCAATTTTGGTCACAAAATTATTTATTTTTACATGTCTGGTTTCAGATTCCAATGATCTGAAAAAAGGTTTATGATCTTTCAGCAACAGTAGCAAATATTTCTTGTCTTGAAAAGTCTTCATCAAAGTTTGACATTAGCAGAGATGGAGATCACTAAATTACTAATGAGAATTTTAAAGGTGGGAAGACATTTGCACACTTTACAGTTTATTTTAGTGACTGACTTTTAAAGGACATGTTTACATCTCAGTAATAATCTGATTTTAATCATTCTTGGACCTTACGCTGAAGAAGGTTCCAAGATACAAACTGAATTTAGGTCACCCTATCCAGAAGACCAAACTGAAGCATGCCAGTCTTGAGTGGCCTCCTTATATATTTGCACAGTTAATCATAATATGATGTCTTGCAGGTTTTTGTGGGTATATTGCAACAGACTCTGCTGCTTTATGTCACATCCCCCAGGCTCTAGGAATTTGAGTTCAGAAAAAAAAAGCTTCGTATAAGAATACACAACCTTGGGTGCATAGAAACCATAAAAATGCTGTTTTCTGAGGGATGAGGATGTGATTAAAGATTTAAAAAGGAGAAAAATCGAGTGTAAGAGGACTTAATGTGTGTTTAAGACTTTATTAGGAATTACAAATTGACGATTCAATGTGTATCTCATACAACCATTATCTGAATATTGGCTTATTTTGAACAAGGTTGCCAGTCGAAATACTTGTATGCATATGAGATGTGTGCTCAATATTTCTGTTACTGCCTGCCAGATAAAACCCAGGCTTTGTTGTCTAATGGGATCCTTCACATGACTGCATGATTGACTGAATAACTAACTAAATTAATAACTTGTTTATCTATCAGCTTAGATAAACACTTTAAATGACTGGAATGCAAAATTTGATCTGTTTCCATGAGCTGCAGAGTTGGAAACCTGCTGATTTTCTCACTGTGCTGGAAGTCATAAAAACACAGATGAAAAGAAAGTGGAAAATGCAGTAAAGAGTCACTGTGGGGTTGGAAAACTAGAACCTTACAGCCTCTGTCCTTTGACAGAGTCATTATCTCCTCCCCCTTCATCATCACACCATAATCATTTGTCTGCTTTACCACAAGTACATGTTTCCCTCATCAGTATCTGCAGTGCCATCTGACATGCTGCTTGCCTGACAGGTTGGCCTTTTTAAATGATGCTTCGTCACTGAGGAAGGCATGTCGGTCCATTTGTGGGCTGGTTGTCCTTGTGTGTGAGGCAAAAGGAGCAAATAGCTGAAGAAGGAGGAAGGGAGAATGATGACACACAGGGACAGAAGAACTTAAAAGAAATGTGGGAGCACAACAAATGGTAGAGTTATACAAAGGAGGAAGAAATGTTACATTTCTTTCTGTGACAGCTTAAGAGAGGCCTAATATAAAATAAAACTGTAATAGGTGGCGTTGCTCTTTAGAAAACAAAGAGTGGCTTTTGCCCTCAGTCTTGTTAAAAGAAACTTTAGTGCCACAAATGTTACATAATATTTTGTGAAAAGACAACTTAACATTTTATAATAAAAACCTACTATAAGAAATTTGTGGCCATCTTTAAAGAGCCACAATTTTATTTATGTTTATAGGTTTAAAAATCATAAAACATTTACAAAAATCAGATTGACACATTTTGTCCTATGGGATGCTGTTCATGGAGAAAGATCTAAGCAAAAAACACTTAGTTTCAATGACGAGAAAAACATAATACATATCACTGATACTTCATTCGTCCATCATTCTGTGGTTGAAATTTAATGCAGAATTCATGCCATACAAAAAAAGAAAGAAAACATAAAATACTGCTA
This sequence comes from Poeciliopsis prolifica, assembly GCF_027474105.1. Lineage (NCBI taxonomy): Eukaryota > Metazoa > Chordata > Actinopteri > Cyprinodontiformes > Poeciliidae > Poeciliopsis > Poeciliopsis prolifica. Next base: position 5,362,945 of record NW_026562400.1, on the reverse strand, counting down.
ATCTGCTGTTGAAGATCCCTGGTCTAGTTTGGCTGCCATGTCTTGTTACATTTATAGTCACACCATTCTACTTCAGTTTTTGTTTAATGGGTGCAAATATCACTTACAAACATGAGACCTTTACAGAACAGCTGCCTTTATTCCTTGAATAACAAACAAAAAAACGTGTTAGGTGACTGCAATACAAGTATATGGGGGAAGGAATGCACACATATTTTTTGGTTTGAATTAGTTTATTACATGAAAACACAATAAAGCACACTGAAATCTGTGGTTGCAATGTCACAAAGTGTGCTAACGTTCAAGGTGTATGAATAGTTTTGTGAGGCATTGTAGCAGCTGTGGGCATGTGACACTCTGATAACTTGGACAGATGGAGAGGAGTCTAACATACTTAAAATCAAAGCCAAATGATTTTTAAAATAGGGCAGACAGAGCCAGTTTTTCCTTAGTAGCTTCCTCTCTCTCTTCCTCTCTCTTTCTCTGTCTTTCTCTCTCTCCATCTCTTTCTTCATGCTCCATCCTGTCCTTCTCACTTTCTCATTTCTGTCTTACAAGCTCGCTGGACCCGTCTTGCTGACATGCTTCAGCACAACTGCTAAGCACATCGCACTGTTGGGTCTAGAGTTCACACCGCTGACAGTGCCAATTCATTAGTGTCCACTGACGCAGGGCCAAACTCCCTTGCCACAAAGCATTACAATTTCCCCCCACAAAAGCGTTTTCTTCCTCCAGGTTTTGTCTGCAAGGAGATGCGATTACAAACTACGTGCTTACTTCCTTCACACCAAGAACCTATTAGGTAGACAAATGAAAAAAGAAGGACAGCTAATCCGCTAGAGCATCTGAAAACTCAACCAGGGGCCTCAATTATATGCGGATGGCTTCCTCTGAGCCTTTTCACCACTTTAATTAGATTGGATCCGCCTTCTAATTATTCTAATTGATGAATTATAACTTGATTATGTCATATTACAGCTCAGTAAATCTAAAATGTGAATTTGCTTGCCAATACCAAAAAGACTACCAGTTATCTAAGGAAAAAAATGGTTGGCCTTGGCCATGGCAAGGGAGTTGTAGAAGAACCACAGCAGACACTATATTTATTTTCAAATGCTTCTCAGGAATTGAGCTCCTTTAATCACTTGAACCCCAATCAATTAGACCTCAGCTCGTGTTATTTCAATAACCAATCTGGGATTAGGGGGCAGAATCTTCGTAGTGTTTATGCCATAATTATATCCAAAATGCATTAACAAATGTTTTTAATTTATGTTTATGTCTGATTTAGCACTGGCAGAACCCAGGAGCTGTGCTGCTTTAATGTATCTCCATGAACCACATTAACAAGAATTTGACTATGTTAGATCTGCTTAATTAGAAACAGCAAGGGATTTGTTTGATGTGATAAAAATATCATTTAAGGTGAACGGAAATTTGTGAGGTCAGGAGTATTACTGCCACCCACTTAAAGAGGAGACAGGCTCTGATTAAGACTGAGCAGCTCGAGTAATAGTGGGAGTTGAGCTGGGGAATGCTTGCTACTGATTTTATATAAGAACTTAATGAACATTCAGCTTTCTCTTTGGCTCACCTTTGACATGCATCATGACCCATCGCCTGAGCTCCTTTTCTCCAGCCATCTGCAGCAGATAAAAATGTGTTTAGGAAGCAGGTTGACATATCTGTAAATCTCCCCTGCCCAAACAATCAGTTCAGAGGTTAGAGTCCAACCAGGCTTGATTTACAAGGGAGCTTTCACCACTTTACGTCATCCATTAGCATCTGATGTTTGATGGTACTCAGCCTAAACAGTCCGCCACACAATCAGTGGACTTATTTTATCAAAGCTACTCATAAAGTGTATGGTACTGAATTTACACAAGCTTTTTGCCTTTGGGGGATGTATTTGCTCAATTAAATACACTTAAAAAGACAAAAGGTTTGCTGATTAATTATTTAGCCACTCCAGCAACTGGAATAATGTAAGCGTAGGTGGAGGTGTTGAATTTCTGCCACACAGCAGTGGTTAATGAAAGGCAGCTTGTTGCTACACATGCACACAGCTTTCAGCTTCATAACTCATCTGATTTAGTAATATAATTCTGAGCTTGGTGTTGTCTGTTTGCTATTGTTATTGGTTTGGTTGTGATCTCTAAAGTTGTAATGGATTAAGTATAGTTCAGACCCTGAACTCACAACCAACAAAAGGTTAAACGGGTTTTACCGAAAACAATTCGAACATGCAAGATGATCGATGTTTATTCTTGGGTACAACTTTCAGACCAAACTCTACAAAATAGACAGGAGAGTGAGTAACTGGGAGCACAAACAGTAAGTAATTTGTAAACAGGAAGTAAAGGATTACCCAAAAGAGATTGTTTTCTAGGTGATCTTAATGAGAGACTCTGACCGGAGTAAACTTTACTTGGTGAAGTAACTGTTGAAGAAAAAAATATGTATTTTTACCAAAGATTGTTTTTCTTGCAGGACAATATAGAGGGGGAACCAAAAGTAATGTTATTATGGAGTGAGAAAACTTCATCAGGGGAGTAAGTCAAAGTAAGAATACAGATTCTCTTTAAAGAGCATAAATCAGGTGTTATAGTGTCAACAATCGAAATCTCAATGTTTTGGGAAAAATACTAGCACAACAACAGAGCGAATGGAGAAGGTAGATCAGATCTGGAGTCCATGAGGGAGCATGAAGTAGTAAGTAGTCCAGGTGCATGAAGTAAGATTCAGTGCCCAAATCCTGACACATTGTTGTCAGGAAGCAAGCAGAGCCGATGGTCAAGAGGCAGAAAAAAGAATGAGAACATGATCAGAAACAAGGACATGGGGCATTAGAAACAGAAACAGTGAGCAGCAGCACAGGTGGAACCCATCAGTACTCAGCAGAAGTGATAGGCGCAGAAGATCAGCAGGGAAATCATGTCAACTTGTTCTCATTCAATCCCTTTTTTATTTAATAGTACAAAATAAAATTTAGCCAACCCGCTCTCTTCAGAAGTCATCTAACAAAGAAGTAGATCAGATTTAACTTCAGTATCATCTGTAAAGGTCTACAAGATTTGTTAGAGAATATTAGCTACCAAATGTTTCAATGAGACTTAGAAACTGTAAATAGGCCGTGGCTAATGTTGTGGAGAGGTTTAAAGTGGGATTGGGTTCTAAAGGTGGATACAAATTCCTGAACATCTCTCAGAGATCTGTTGAACCATCATTTGATTATAATTTGATTATGTCGTTTTATAATGTTTATAACTAGAATCAAACTGAAAGGTACAGTATGCAATTGACTGTTAGTCTGTCCATGATTGAATGCACTATATTCTTCTGTATAGAAATTTGATACACTTTTAGAAATTGTCTTGAAACCAAATTTGTTGTGTACTGGCAATGTATAAATAAACTGAAGTGAGTTCAATAAAATTATGCCACTGCTGCAAACACACCATCATCTCAACTGAAGTACAGACCAGAAAAGACCAACATTGGTGGAAGACGCAACCAAAAAGCTTATGGGAACTCTATAGGAGATGGAGAGTACCAATGCTCAAATGGTAAAATCTGGTAACCTATTTGAAATGCACACCACAAATATGACCTTCACATAAGAGCTGCAAAAAGAGAGACTGCTAAAATTAATCCAAAAGAAAGAAGCCCAAATCAATATAGAGGCATAGAAAATAAGTGAAAAACGGTGTTCTGATCATGTATAGATGGATAGATGGACCTCCTTCAACGTATTAAAAATGTTTTTTTTAGTTCTTAACATGAGACAATAAGTACCTTTTGTGAAATATCATGTTATACTAAACATATTGCATGAATTGCGAGTAGTCATTTGTGCTTGTTTCTTGTCTTGTCTCTTAGGAAGTTATATTTTCTCTTTGACACAATGTGAATTTTCTCAGAGAGAAACTGTTGTCATGTTGATTAATCTTTTTGCAGATGTATTGAACTGTCTGCTGCACCGAGACAGTCAGCACAGGGGATTTACATATTTTGTTATGATGACATGATCTTTTTTCAGTGGCACACTGAGCCAACCATTGTGAAATTTCTTCTGAGTGATTTTTGAGAAGTAAACTTTTATGTAATTTCTATCAGCAAATGGATAAATTCAAAACATTAAAAAGTAAAAATCCAGTGCATCAGCTTTACTTTGAGACCTGATTGTATGCTTTCCAGAACTCAAGCTGAGAGCATAAATCTCACTTGCTGAGTTTGAGGCCAAGGACGACGTAGAATAAGCAGCTGCAGCAGAGTGACGGATTGATCTGCTGTGAACATGATACAGATGTAACTACGCAATTCATTTTCCCACACTGTCAGTGTATTAAGATGTAAGGTGTGTTTTCTTTGGCCCAGTAAATAAGCTTTTATTGTGTCACTCCCTCAGAGAGTAATTTTATTATTTATAATGTTTAGATGAATAAACTGTTTTATATGGTTCAAACAGGCAACTCAATATGCATAATTCATTTTTTAAAAGTCAGTGATTAATCCTTGAAGAAAAAAGATTAAAAATGACATGTTTATTAACTTTTAGTAATCTAACCTAAATTAAAATTGTGACATATGCAATGGGACCAACAGTAGATGAAGCTTTCATGGTTATTTAAAAAAAATAGTTCACTTTACGTAATTTTTTTTTCTTTTTTTTTTTTTATGCGTTGATGTTATAAAACTATTCTGCAGCCTGGCAAAATATCAAAAATGAATTTTTCAGGGATAGTGGGTTCAAAGCCGAATTCAAACCTCAGTGCAGCATCAGTACGTAATATCTCTGAAAAACCCACATGAACTCAGGTGGATATTGATCATGATGCAGGCTGTACACGCAAAAAGAAAAAAAAAATCTGAGTGAGGTCAAGAAAAAAAAAAGTACCCTCTTTGGGAGTTCCAGCTCCCACAATCCTTAGTTAACCCGAACATCAGCACAAAGTGAGGCAGCTCTCAAGGTCAGAGGAGACGCCTATACCTACATAAATCAAGAGTGGAGTCATCACAAGAAAAACCTCGAATGCCCAAAAGCGTCTCTCAGTCCCATGTGTGAGCATCTTTCTTCCCTTTTGCCTCACAAGGCATTCATCACATTTTCTTTCTATGTTTTTCCCTCTATTCTTTTATGACTGATGTGCTAGTTGAAAACTGTCCAGTGAAGGTAGATCCACAGGCATTGGCATTCAGTTATTTTACTCTTTTTTTATCAGCTCTCTGTGTTTGTATGTGCTAAAAAGTCTTGAATAAATATTTACTTTCACTTGGAGGAATGAGGATATAGAAGAATTTCATAGAGAAAAAGAATTTTGGGGAAAAAATGTATACATTTTTACTGACAACTGTAGCTTGATTTCGGTGGTTGTCATTTTCCTTTTTGTGTGCTCTTTGGGGAAAGGTTTTCTTTTTACTGTGGATGACCTATACTTGTTACGATCAAATGTTCACATTCAGTCTATCCTGATGTGAATGCCTCACATCAGGATTTCTGTGGCAAAACCTTTTTACATTCAGTTACACAAATCCACATATTGGTGTTTTATGTGAGAGACCATCATTAAGAAGGGATAATTACAAAGTGTAAGAGAATGGTGTATACATAGATTTTACTATTTTTTTTTTTTTTTAAGTGTGATATACATTCATTTTCAGCTGCCCTATGTAAACAAAGAAATAAAAGAAACACTTTTAATATGTATGTCAGAAACTTCTTTTTTCCCCTCTTTTTTTGTCTGTTTTAACCTTGGGAACTTTAATAGAAAATAGAAACCTTAAAACAAACTTATACAACATACAGATGGACTCTATTTATTAAATAGCTGCATTTCAAAATAAATTTATTTTCACTGGATTTAAGGGTATTAGACAAAAAGTGGTTAAACACAAGTGCAGAGTATAGCGCTTTCACAAAAAATCCTGTAAAACCCACAGTTTTGTATAATATTGTGATTTCACAATACTTTTGCAAGGGAATGTAAGTATTAATGCTACAAAATTATATACAAAATGCTAAAACTAAACTATAGCAAGCTTAAGGTAGTGATGTGTTTAGTGGTTTTAGTTTCACCCCTTTAATGTGTCAGTGCAATTATGCAAATTTTGAAAGTTCTACAAATCAGCCCTAAAGATTCTTGTTCCACAGAAATATTATGCTTTTCTTCACTGTCTTACCTGGATCACCATGACCAATATTTGTATAATACCTATCTTGTATTGCAACAGTGTGTTTGGCAGCTCCCAGGTGGAGGAAGCAAGCAGAAGTAACAGTGTCAATGAACATTAGGAAACAGGAGACACCAGACTTCACCAGCATCATCAGTGTACACAACGCAGTGGCAGTCTTGAAAAAAATTGGCAAGGACCAGATGGAAACCTGGGGGAGACACTCTGAAATGTCGTTAACTGATGCTTGGCAGGTGAGTAAGCTGATGCAACACCCTGAGCCAGGTGGGAAGTGCATAAGCAGTATGAGAAAGTGGGGACACCAAAAAAGGAAAATGTTAAGGAACATATAAAAAAAATAAGGGAAGAAGTATGGAGGCTGATGAAACTGAAACCGAGTTCATTTTTATAAGTACAGGCTCTATATATTCTCAACAAAACTACCTCAAATCTCTCTTTCCCTCTCACTCTCTCACTCCACTAATCTGTCTGTCTGTAGTGGTAGCTGCGATAAAATAAGTTGGATTGCATGTCCTAATTTCTGTTTTTGCTCTAATTTTGCATCATAATTCATAATGTTCCAAACTCCTCCCTTTACTGAAAGTAAAAAAATTAGGAAAGGCTAAAACATCATGCTTTTTAACCTTTTATGTTCTTTGCTCTGATGGTGCCGCCATCATGTGAAAATTCTAAAGAAATATCTTCTGCAGGAAAGATATCACCTGACAATAATCTTTCAACTCAGCATTGCTTCAAAACTTCCACTTTAAAATGTTTTAATTAGAAATTACTTACTTTAAGAACAGGCTCCGTCTTGAGGGATCTTATAGAAGTGACATTTCTATTTCTTTAAATGATGGTGAAAATTTTAACAAACCTCTGCAACCTACGGAGTGTCTCACCCAGAGAAATCAAAGCATTGATCAAAGTTAAAATGCATAACATTTTAAAATATTCACACAGTATATCATAATATACTAGTTTCCAATTGTATCCAAAAGAAAAAAAGTAACTTTTGTATGGAATGACTGCCTTTTAATTTCACTTTATACATGAGAAAATGAACTTTGATCTGTGAACTACCAGCTTTGTGCTTTCTCCATCTCATATCAACAGAGTAGAGGAAACCTTTCTTTATAATTGCATTTTTTTAACAACCTTTGAATGAACATCTGCCTCTTTGCAAACTCAGTTTTACACATGTTTAGGACATAACTGTGAATTTTCCCCTCCATACAAAAAGAACATTTTTAGCACTTTGAATGGGAAGAGGTGAAGCTGAACTGGCTGGCTGAAATATTTTGGTAAGAAAAACTTTTGATGAGAAAAACTTGTATAAATATATTTGTTTCTATTCAAAGACAGAGCATTATACTGTCTGCAACATTTTCTCTTTTCTGTTGAAGTCTGGGTTTTTCACAAAATATTATTAGCATTTCTTTATCATGACTCGTTGATGCACCTTTGGAGAAAAATGGGTAATTAAAAAGCCAATACCTCTTGCAATTTCTGGAAATTTGCTTATTATTGATCTCCTTTTCTCCTCTCCTGCTGTGAACCAGATGCGTTTCTCTATTGATCTCACATCACACTGTGCAGTGTACCGGCACAGTATTTTTAAATCTCAGGCTATTATGTATTGATCTATAAAAACTTTTACATTTTTTTCCTTCAAAATACGTACAAGTTAGTTTGACGGGATGCCATTTTCAGCTCAAAGCAATATTAAACTCACTGGGGTATTAATTGCTATGCTCATACAGAAAATGAAATTGTTTTCATTAATTTGTCCCAAGAAATACTGCAGTGCTTATGTGCAGCATTAGCACAAAGGACATTCTTGGATTGCTTCACTCTTTTATAACAAATCCTTTTACTCTATCAGCATCATTTCTCTGAAGATGTTTGAAATGTTCTAAGCATGCAGCGACCTCAGTGCAAATTCATGCCTGATTTACATGATTTCTATATATGGCTCTCACTTCAAGGTACACCCATTGCGGTTTTGATACAGAAGGGCTTTGTTGTTAGGAAACAAGGAAAAAAAAAAAGACCAGAAAACAAAAACAAAAAGTCTATTTCTATCAAACGACAACCCTCTACAGTCTTGCGGATGTCAGAAGTTGAATTTACAAGACAAAGGCGGTGAGCACGCTGCAGCTCTCTCCTGACAGATGGATGAGAAACAAACAACAGTGGCTCAGAGGAAAACACATTCCCAGTAAGCAAAAGTGAGACATTTGGCAAGATGTCCAGTGTATTTAAATGACAGCTAAGGGTCTGTCGCTTTGTTCTTACTCTAGTATCCATTAGTCATGTTTAGACTGCAACGCTGGTGTCTCTTTTGCTTTTACTTTTGCTACCATGTATATTCGCTGCACTGTTGCGTGGGCAAGCATTAGTGTCACACTTTTTCTATTTTCCACGTGACATTTGTTAAACTTATGTCAATATGGGAGTCCTTTAAAATTACAACACATTAGAAAAGCAGCAATCATTCAATTTTATTTAGTTATTTTTATTATGAATAACAAACTATTAAAATAATTAATTTTACTTTGTGTGATCTATTAAAATTCAACGTCTTTTCACACTTCAAGAACTTTAACTCGTACACTTAAGAAAGTCTCTGCGTATGAATGTGTAATGAGGTTTCATGCAGTCTCATCCAGGTTTATGAATATGCATTTTTTTTTTCCTATCTTAGAGACTTCCCAGTGTTTGGGATGTTTTCCAAGAAAAGCGTGTGATGGATCTCAATGTTGCTGCAGTGAGGTAAGTGACAGAGAGTCACTCTTGAAGTTGTTCTCAGGAGCACAAGAAGAAAAACAACAAAAGCACATTGTCTGTGATTCTGCATGTACGTTCACACTCTATCTGTGCCAGAAGAAGTGGGTGGTCACACTGCGAGGTGAAAACTCACACCTAGGATTAAAACACTCACAACAGATCTGTAGTCCTGTGTCAACCATCACCATATCATGTGTACTGTAGGTTAGTGTGCTGGTTGTGTTTAATCAAATTGAAGATTTTGTTGTTTAAATTCATTTAGAAGAAAGAAAACTTGATTATGGTTAGATTGGAATTTAATAGTAAACACAATGTAACCTTATGATCATACTAAATAATTTAATTTAACCAAAAGTCTTATGAAGCATAAGCTATTAACCTACCATAGCACTGTATTATTTATTTAAGTCACACCGCTGTATCTTCTTGCTTAGACTATAGATCATGTCTAAAGATTCAAATCTGAGGCCCAAGATCCATAACAAGTATTTTCTTAGTTCCTGTCAACTTCTACGCAACCCTTTTCTATTTATGAACATTAACTGCTGTAATGTTTCATAGCAAAATGTAATGATCACTCTTATTTCATAGAATTGATTAACATATTCGACTTACTTTGCAACTGTGCCCCAATAAAAGGACTTTTTCTAAAGGCAAATATAAAGGAAAGTAAAAACCTGTACCTAAATATCAGACTTGTTCCAGCCCAACACCCTTTATGCCCAAATGATAAAGCTCATGATAATTTAACAATGTAGACATGCCTGCAACAGCAGATCTTACAAGTTTTACCACCACAGAGCATCTATGTCATTCTGAAATGAAGTGACATGAAGTACGACAAGCCAAGAGAAAAACAGAAACATCACTAACATCACTAATGATGAAACAACACAAATTCAAATCAGTTTAAATCAGGTCTGAATCACTGCCAACAAAAAAAAGTCTGGTTCATCTCCAAGACAAGGAACAAAATATGCGTCCAGTTTTTGGCTTTTTTTTGCTCTCTTTTTTTCATCCTTTTCACTTTGCCACTCCATGGACTCATGTTAACTTAGTCTGTAAAAATGCTCTTGCTAGTTTGCCATTGGTTGCGAAGTGACTGATGATGACGTTGATGGATGGCTGGTGACAAGCTTTACCCAGAATACACTTGGAGAGAAGATGGACGATCCACTTGTAATTTTGTGTATCATTAAGTTAAATGTAAGAGTGAAATAAAGTTTGGTTTTTCACTCGTTGGCGGCTAGAATAATTAAAATAAATTTATAATGATATCTATCATTCTGCATATGATAAATCTTAATAATTGAGTTAAACTTTCGAAACTAAATCTCTGAAATAAATTAATATTTAAATTTTATTCAAATGTACTATGTTCTACATGTGGAAAAGTAATGTTCACTGTTCACTATGAACTCTCCACACATAACCTCAACCAGATGATAGGAAGTGATGTCCCACAAAATTTGCTAATGTTTTGAGCTTTCAAACCCAGGAAACATCGTTTTTTATACCAACATATATCAACATGTATGAAGGAGCAGTTCATTGTCGGATACACTTTTCCTTGCACTGCAAAAATATCTGCCTGCATGCTTTTCTGCTGTTTCCTTTCCGTGTGTGAATGAGAGACTGTGGCCGATGCCGCGCTCAGGTGATGAATGACCAGCTGTGGATAAAGTACACAGCAATAACCCCTTGGCAATTCGAAGAACACTCAGGTATGGGCCAGTGAATTTATCATTCAATTGTCAGAGGACTTTATCAACTGTGTTTTCTCTGGTGTCTTCTGATTTATTTTACAATTTGTAAACGTCTCTCTGAGTCAGCATTCGACAACCAATGAACAGCAAGCTTCAGCACAATCGACGAGTTGAACGGTGTCCTGTGGACAGAAGGAAGATGCTTTTTTAAAATGTTTAAATGTAAGAAGTGGTTAAAATTCGGTGTCTGTCCAGAACTGCAGAGCATGAGCGGTGCAACAAGCAAACAGGATGTTTAAACAGAAACGGACGACCTTGCTCTCTCTCCTCTCACTGCTCAGACGAGAGTGCGTGGGTTTGGGCAGCATGGTGTAGGAAGCACAAACCCTGCTGAGCCCCGTGGGCTATGAACACTCATCAGCACATGGAGAGCTGTTCGCTATTTTGAAGGGAATATCTGTGCTCTCCCCCATTACACAAATGGGTCCACAGCAGCAGAAAAATTTCCTCTGTGATACCTCTTGTTTATTTCTAATGACCAGGCTAAGTGTTAATTATTTTCTTTCTAATTGTGGTGGTGGACCTGGCCTCTCAATCTGCAGTGGCAGGCCTCTTAAGGCTTGTAATGGGGCTAATGTGATATTGAAACTCATGCGCTTTGTCTTGCAGTGGCATTCTGTCCCCTCTAAACCTCCCATTAGCCAACAAGCACAGCAGGAAGGCAGCCCTTGAGGGACATTACCAGTCCCACCTCTTGAAGGCGTAACATATAAGCTGCCTCTCTATGGAGGAAGGGAGCCCTGTTTTCTGCCTTGCCCAATTCTCTGCATCTCCCTGGGAGCTTGGCAGTGTCATTGTAGGGGTGGCAGTGATTGATGACACCCACTGTCTTTAACACAGTATGGAAATATAGCACCAGATGTTTTCACGGATGTATGGTTCTGCAAAGTTCTGTGAATCCAGGTCTTAAGAATATAAAATTTATGTTGGACATTGCATGTCAAGGTGATGACTAACAATAGTTGTACAGGTGTATATTAATAACTCCAAAAATTATCTAAAATGTTTATTATTTTTCTAAATCCACTGAAATATGGTTTAACAATCTACGATACACAGCACCTTAGTTATACACATTACATATTATGATCCAAAGCCATCAGAACTGTCTACCAAGAAATGTTTGGGTGCCTCATGCTTTCCTCTGCAGGAAAAACTTGATTCTGATTTTATTTTCCAGCATAACTTAACACCTGCCCACAGCCAAATGCAATAATACCTTGTTTAATTGCAATTGTACTACTGAGCTCGATAATGAAGAGATTCTGTGGAATGATGTCAAGAGTTCAAATAATGCAGATGAGCTGAAGGCCACTTTCGAACAATACTGTACCCTTAATACAACGCAGCAGAGCCACTGCCTTCTAGAGTACTGAAGAGGCCAACACTTGGCATTTAGTGTGCAATCCCTGGATATAACTTTCAGTAGGTTGAAACACAGGCTGTTTTGTATATGTGTTTTTTTACTTTGGTGTGAAATTCAAATGTTTAGAGACAACAAATTTTGGGTTTTCATCAGCTATAAGAATGAACTTATAAATGAACAAACGTAATACCACGAATATATTACTCTATGTATAATTTATCAGAAAAAATTATGGCCTTCATATTTTTAGCTGAATTACCCAAAAAAAAAAAAAAAAGTTTTGATTAATTTTCCAAATAGTACTGTGTTTAAAATTCACAGGCCCTTCAAGGGCATGAGCATTCACAGTAAGTAGCTGTTGCTTGAAATTCACTCTGTATTCATTTCACATGTGGAACCACTATGTTCAGAGAAATATTACTCATGCTATAGGTCGCTTCTTGTTCATTATGACAAAACTTGGACTTCTTATTTTACCCACGAGTTTAATTTGATGTAATAATTTTATCGCCTTTACAAGAGTGCAGACAGGTTAAACATTCAGAGGTTATTTTTATGCATAGGGGAAAAAGGGGCAGGAGGAAGTTATTTGTCGGTCTGGTGAAGTGGGAGGAAGTTCCATTTAATTGGATTTTGATGTTCCCTGTTGTCATGGCACCCAGATCTCAACCTTACACATGAACTTGTGCCTGTGTGTATGAAAGTGTGTAAGACATAGCAAGAATGAGAATGAGACAAGCAAAAGGAGAAATAAAGACATAAATATGAGCAGATGTGAAACAAGGCGAGAGGAGGGGGTGGGTGAATTTTCAGACACTTCAAGTGATCTTCTGAAAGGAGCATTTACTCATGATGTTCTAACGATTTGAGAAATAAAAGTACTTGGCTATTTGTCACAACGGGCTCACGCTACAGCTGGTTAAGTGGCCACGGATGCCTTCACCAAGAGCAAGTGAGATCCCAGCAGAGAGGTTTAGTGCTTGTGTAATGAAGGAACACAACGTCCATCTGCATCTCAGTCTGCTTTGATGTGGCATGTGCTCCATCTTGACTGATCTCAGTAGTCAACTGTATCAAACGTCAAAGCAGAAAGTCACGTGCTGCATTCATCTGCAAAACTCACAACATTTCATAACAAGCAACAGGCTGTAGGGAAAAAAAAACAATTTGGACACCAAATTTTGCGTTATGAATTAAATGATTACTTTTGGAAAGGGCAAATCAAGTATTTTATTACAAGCAAATAAGAACAATTAACAAATATGGCAACATAATTATGTTAGAAACATTATGGGGAAGGGTACATCAATGTACTTAACATATTTTTTCAAGCCTCTGCAAATTATGTCCCTTTTTATATTTGCAAACATCCCCAAGAAATGTAACATAATGTATTTGAGATATAACTCTTGAATGCCTAAAATTATGCATGCTGCTGATGAATGCATGTAAACCTCTGAAGGGCACTTTACCTCATTTTTGTACACTGTAGAACAGACTAGTTTCTGATTTTTAACAAGTTACAAAATAATCCTAGATGAATAAGTTGCTGTTTGTGGTCAGTTCACTGTAGAAACAGTGTTTTGAGTGTAAACTACAGGTCAAATCCCACAAAAATATCCTCATACAAAGCATCAAAACAGATGCTTCGGATGTTGGGCGTGACCCAAATAAGTCCAGATTTTTTGTTTTATTAAATTATATATAAAAAGCAACAAGGCGAGTGAATGAGCATGTATGTAAACACCGATATTGACATAGCAAGCTCTAGCAGCAGCTTAACTTTGCACAGGGGAGCAGTAGCCAATCCAGAGAACCATATAAACACACAGAGGGAAACACTTGGGTTTGAAGGCTCCATATGCCTTATGTCACTTTTATGACTCTGACATTCTTTATGATTTGGCATTTTTTTTTTTCTAAAAGATTCCAACTCAGCTTAATCATGTAGCACCACTTCATAATAATTGTCATCTCAAGGCATCGTGTTGGACAAACAGGTCCAATTTATATGCAAATATAGAATAATTGAGTCCAAAGTTCATTTGATTCCATCTCCTTAGTTTAAATACAATCTCATCTAAGTGAATCTGATGTATTCAGATTAATTTTCATCATTTAACTGTCATAAAGTCAGAAATAACTGATTTTAATTAACAATTAGAAGAAAAAAAAAACATTGTCTAATAAAATTAGCAATTATGGCTAATAATTAGCCAAAGACTATTCAGTGAATCTGATTGGGAAATAGTTGCCACTCCAAACCCTGAGTCAGCTGATTTAGTGTTTCTGTAAGAGAAAATAAATCAATGTGATTAAATAGATTAACGATTTGATAAAAGGAGTTCTTATGTTGATTAAGCAACATTTGAAATATATATGGCTTTGTTCTGACACAGATTTATTACTGTTTTGGAGATTCAGCCAAATTCTTAACTTTCTCCATCCAAAGAGGGATGGATGCCTTCTCCATTAATCAGACCAACTTTCAATAAAACCAATCATCTACACAGCCCACATTGTTTTCCAGAATCACCTAAACAACATGAGGCTAAAAATATAATCATTTCACCAATATGAGAGTGGATTATAAAACCCACAAGTCAATTCAAATATATTTGATAAAATATCAATTAGAAAGTAATAATTAATTTTTAAAATTTAAATCCTTTAAGCTGGCTCAGCATATGCAGACTAAATGGGAGCTGAAGTCTGCCGGCTTTGAAGTCTTAGTTGTAAAACCGTTGAAAACAATTGAAAACGTTTATTCTATTGAATCAGGAAATAACTACTTCCTGCAACATTGGGAAAAAGTCTATAGACTTTGGTTAACTTTGGATGACCTCGCCCAAACTTTGTGGTAAAAGAGTTGTGGAGGAATCATAAATAATATAAAAAAATATACAAAAAGGAAGCGCAGTAAAAACAACGTAAATTGAGTCTTACAGCATTAAATGATACCCTGTTACACATTTTACTGAGACAACTTACTGTTCCTCATATTTTCTTTTCTTGAATATCTTTTTATGAGGTTGGCAGCCATAAAAAATAGATGAAGAGGCATCTCCGTCCGGCATGCCAGCACCCATATTCAGTACAAACAAGAATCTGGAGCATCCAAATTTAGTCAAACAAAATCTGGGGTTAATCGCCCAAAATACAACGCAGACATTCAAACATCTGTTAGAGATGAGAGAAAGTGCAATGATTTTGCATGCAAAAGTCATTTTCTTTACACTAAAGTTAAATTATTTTTCTATCCTTAGCTGAAAAAAAATATTCTTTTTTTCACAATCTCGAAATAGTGTGGAAGGAGAAACAATAGTTGTGTCCACAGGGCAGCCTGCCTTTGAACTGCAGGAGCTGGTTAAAAATCACAACCTATTATTTTTCTAATAGCAAGTTTCTTATTAATCAATTGTTCAGAAAAAGGAAAAGCCATGCATGATGACTACTAACTACTGAGAAAAATGTCTATTTGAATATTTTCCAAGTTCATGTGTAAAGACACTGCTCTTCAGCTAACTGTGCACTGAAAAAGCTTTGTTTTCACTCAAAAGTATAGACTTTATTCAGTTTGAGTAAAAATGCAGCAAGTCTAAGAAGTGAAGAGATTCATGAGCTAAAATATTGAGTTTTCCTGACTGATAACTTACTGATGAAATATTTAACCAGGATACATGTTTAGTGCTTGCTAATTACCAACAAAGAAAACCAACACAAAGAGAACCAAACTAAGAATAGAACAGGCTTTACTGCCCCTAAAGAATTAAGAGAGTATCCTATGGGAAGATCCATGCCCATTCATCTTTAATGTATCGCTCAAGTTGTGCTCCGAAGCCCCTGAGGACTGACATTGGAGAACAGACAGAATAGAAGAAGAATGTGACAGGGAAAGAGAGAATTTGGAAGGAGGAAAATAAGGGAACACAGGGGCAGCTTACTGGGGAATAGAAGTACAGTGTGAATGATTGATGAGAAGTCAGAGCTGTTGGGGCGCATTCACCAAGTAATAAAAATGGATTAATGCAACTATTTTCACTCCCCGTAGATCAGATCGCTATAACAATAAGTAAGGGGTCTGGTCTTGGGAACTTTTAAGTCTATTAACTGACCGGCTTTCATCCCCCTCTGGAGTCCCTGCATCTCATTCCCTGTTTTATTCTCTTTGTGTTTTTTTGTTTTTTTACAATCTGGACCACGGGGTAGATTTTTTTCTGCTGTCCAATTGTCAGCTTTCTTTTATCTCCCCGTGTATCCGTCCTCCTGATTATTGCTCAGCTAATTTGTGGGGATTGATCCACTCTGCCCCAAATGTCAGCATTCCTCTCCCAAGCCGTTCCCACCATGTTTGAACACCAAGTGTAATTTTTCCTACAAAATCACCTTCATCCACATTGCATCGTGATTACCCTTTTCACCCCAATGTCATCATTTTTCCCACCCCATCACGTGCTTGTGTTTTTGTGCTTAAGTCAGAGTGACCCCTGTTGGTGGGGAATGCACCTGCAGGCAATAATAACACATCTTTCTTCTCTCTTGGGGACATCAAGCGTGAAATCAGTCTGGCATTGGCTACTCTGTGACAGACCCTTAGTCTTGGGGCCATATTCGCCCCCTGCTCTCTGTCTTCACTTTGGAAGCAGCACCCGTCAGCAGGTGGGGTTGGTCTCTTTGCTTCATATGTCTCAGTAGTGTTTCCTCTTTTCTTTAAAAAAAATATTCCACATCTGACAGAGTTGTTAAGAAGGTCAAGATCATGTAGGTGGCACGCAGTATGTCTTTGTAAATCATTGTTTGGATGGAAAAGTGATTGAAAATGTTTTAAACTGCAGGTCCTTTACTATGTTATTTAAATTCCACACAATTTTTAACACATATTAAGTTGATACATTTGAACCTAACATAGCCTCAATCTTGTGAAAAAAAAATAAATCTAATTTTAAAAGTGGGATTTAATTTATGAAGGTAAATGAATTCAAAACAACCTGCATGTATATGAAAAAGTAATCGCCTACCTGCCTCAATTGATCTATGCATTGATAATGCATAGATCAGAAAAGAACTGAAAAAGATATAAAGCACTGCAGGCCTCACTCATCTCTGTTAAGGTCAGTGTATATGATTCGACAATAAGAAAGAGACTTGGCAGAAATGGCCTCAATGGGAGTTCTGAAAGGAAAACTACTTCTGACCAAGGGAATACAAAGGCTGGTCTCACATTTGGCAAAAACATCTTTATGAACTCCAAGACATTTGGGAAAATATACCGGGGGGGGTTAACAAGAAAGAAATTATACTTTTTTGGAAGGTGTGTGTCCCTTTAATTCTGTCATAAAACCAACACAGCACTTCAGAAAAAGATTACACCTTTAAACATGACAGTGAAAGTGTGACAGTCTGATTGTTTCAGGGCCTGAATGACTTGCTGTAACTGATGGAAACATGAATTCTGTTCTGTAGCAACAAATCCTGCAGGAGAATGTCCACCCATCAGTGCATGAAGTTCAACTCATGCATGTGGGTAAAACAACAGTACACTGACCCGAATCATACATTTGTTGCCACTTCTAGAGGTAACAAATATGTTCTCTATAGAAGCACGACAAAGCCAGCTGACTGTCTTGTTCATGAACATTGTGTCAGGACTTTTCATTTTGATGACATTTTTCTTGACATGAATACTTTCTTTTGAGGAATGAACTATCCATTGTGAGCAAGTGACACGGATTTGTAGGCAATCAACTAGGTTTTGTAGTTTCTACTATTTGTTTTGAGAAATTCACTAGCTGCTATGCAAACATAAATAGTGATGTGAAAAAAACTGTAAGATTCTGGACCATAAATTTGAACAAAAATCAAAAATCCTCCTACATGACAAAACTGAAACAATTCCACTGATGTTGATCTCCATCAGTTGTGATATGATGAACAAGAAAAACATTGAAGAAATCTGTAAAAAGGTAAAAAAAAACATATTTATAATGGGCATAATGGAACATGAAAACATCACAAATGTATTCTATACACAAAGTTTGCTCCTATAATGTGCAGCAAATGAAGTATGTAAGGAACCGATATGCTATGCTATGTTAATTCATAACAATACACTGATATCTTTCTGCAGCAACTCGGGGAGAGGTGGGCAACACAGAAGCACAGAGGCCAGACAACTCGACATTTATACACTCTTTCCTACGGGGAATATTTAGAGAACCATTAACCTAAAAATCATGTTTTAGGGCTGTGGGAGTAAGATGGAGTACCTAGTGTTGGGCATTGATTGCACAGGGACACTATGCAAACCCCATACAGAAAAACCCAGGCCATAATTTGAACAAATAGCTTTCTTGCTGCCAGGCAATAGTAATAATAATTGTGCCATTGTGCAAAGGGGTCGACGTATGAACTACAATTTAAAGTGGTCAAAAAACTATTCATTTTAAAAGTGTGCTAAACTTCCAAGCCTCAAGTGAGCCTAAATTTCACCTAAATACTGACAAATGTCTTTTTTAAGTGCTTGGGGACTGTTTCATTCCCGGGATGCTTTCACATCTAAGTTTCAAAACCCTTAGCAGCTTGAATTACGTCATGAAGTTCACTGACTACCTTTGAAGATGGACTGCCCATTGATTGGACTTATTTTTGTCCAGAACATCCACAAGTGGCTTGTTTGAACAGATATCTGACTAATTTAAGGGAAACAAAGTTGTGTTTTTCTACGGTTTATACACTTCAGTCTCATTTACAGTCACAATAAAAAAAAATAATAATAAAAAACTTTTAACAGTTTTCAGGTCAAGGGTTTTATGAATTAGGACATAAAAATATCTTTCTCTTTACATGCTGTAAAATATTTATGAGCTCCGGCGCATAAAAGTGCATCACTAATTTTACACTGCAATTGTTTAATAATCAAGGAAAAAAGCACACTGGATAAGATGTATATACAAAATTTATGTGCATTTGCTACTTCCATAAGATATAAGTGAGAAAGTAAAAAAAAAATAAAACAGTTATCAGTGTTTTGTGGTTCATCACTTGATCATCCTCAGGTGGGACCACTGATAAAGAACCAATCACAGTGCTTAGTGGACAGCGTCACAACCAGCAACGCTGTCGACAACATATGAATTTATGTCGACTCCTCTTTCAGACTGGCTCTCAGCAGCTGGCTGAAACGTAAACTCGTCAGCATAAACTTTTAGTCTAAAGTAGGAGCTCTCTGAGAGGACTCTGAGGATCTTTGTACATACAGGCTCAGCTCATTCTACTGTGACCTAATACATTGACCCCTAAAACTGACAGTATTAAAAATAAACACATAAACTGTTTTTCAGTCTTTGAAGCATTTCTTAATATCTATATGTGGATATTTCTTGCTAGTAAGTTATCCCTGCACAACAGTTTGATTTCATTCAAAGTCACTCAGCCATTCCAACATCCACCAGATTCCAGAGAAAGTCGATATAATCGTGTTTGTCGCCACTGTTGTTCTTGGAAGTCAAAACACAGAGAAGCGACTCATCCTAAATTCAGTAAAGCATGGAAGCTTTGATACAAACACTAGAGATTGCCTTTGAAACGTGCAGTACAGTGATCTTGACTGTAGTAAGTGAAGCGTAACTGGGTACAGACACAAAACAATTTTCACAGTTTGGCTTCAAATTTAATCTGATTGGTTGTAAATTGGATTTATGCAAAAAAAGAAAATAGCAATTTAACTTTTCAACATTAAAATGAAGCATAAAGGTATTGTTGATGCTTTGGTGTAGAGGTAAATGGAACAATTACAAGAATGGGCCAGGAGACAGGAATTAGATGTTCTTGCTCTTTTTGTCTTTGTACAGAGGGGATCACTCTGTAATTTCTATGAATTCTCATTAAAACTGAAAGTCACCTAACTACCCAGAAACTAATAAGGTTCCTGTCAGACAATATCTTTGGTTACAAACTGGCCCTCTTAACATTCTCAATTACCTCACTTCATTTATTCCAAATTTCATTTAACCAGGATGACCCTGACTCTGAGAATGACTTTCAAACATCACAATGAGATTTTGATTCAGTGAGATCTGAGCATTTTGAACGTTAATTGGTGAAATCTGTCAGAGTGGCTTGTTTAATTTTGGTGGATGAGGCTTTCATTTGGGCCTTGACCTAAAATAGAGCAGCAGGTGACTCACGTTGTGAGGCTCATTTGTGCAAATGCAGCTGATCCTTTATTTATTTCTATAGAAGTCAAAGCGATGACCCCTGAGGAAGGTAATTACAGTGGAATCAACATTTCATTCTGTGCATGATGAGCATGTCAAGACAATTATACTCTTTGAAAAATGGAAGAGGGACTTGATGCAGGGGGAAAAAAATACGGGAGCTGCACAGGTCTGAATTGTGAAAAATAACAGGAAGGTTTGAGCATTCACATGCAGCTGATCCACCAACTGCTGCTTACATGAGATAATTAGGTCCAGTATAGTCACTGGAGGAGGAAACTGGTGGAGTGGGAGTGTGCAGATTCAATCAGCCTGTATATTTTACCGTGTTGTTAAGCACTTGAGCTTTTAAGCAGCTTTGTCACTTGGGAACTAACAGCATTTTTTACCCATCTCCTCTAGATTTGTCAGGCACATATTCATTGCCACTGATTTATGTGTCAGGTCATAGTCCATATAGGCGGTAATGTATTCCATCAATTCTACTGTACTCGAGAAGCGGAGAGGCTATGAAGAGCTTTCTCGCCTCCCGCAAAGTCTGAACTGGGTCAGAGCTGAGAACCTGCAGGCCATTTCTTTTTGCATAAGTATTCCTTTTATGTCATGCCAGTTACATGGCAGATAGGCAACACAGTTCATTTTTATGTAAACTTGTAAACTAGTACTCCATTTTCTTTCAGCTTAGAAAGAGTATACTGCAATATGCAGGAATTAAAAAAGTCACAACAGCTATTTGCAAACATATAATATAATTTTCCGTTGATCAATATTGTTACAATATTAGACTTGGGGTTAGTGCTACTGCATATTTTACATGTTATTGACATGAAACTGAACAACTCATCTTGTTTTGTGTGGGTCTACATACTTTGTACTACATACTACATACTCTGAAAAATCTGTTCAGATGATAATTTGTTTGGGTATCTGAGTCTTCATCTCCTTATAGTTAGAATAGCGAGTGGTTCTAAAGTAAATGCAAGTTCAGGTCAGAGGCAACAATCTTTTTTCAAGACCTGTATTTCTGCTTTATTTTCATTGTGCTTTTCTTGGTAGATTATCAAATTATTTTTAGACTTTGGTTGGTGTTACTGTATTTCAATATTTTCTTTCTTAGTTTTGGGTTTTGCTCATGACAAGATCAACTGCCAGATAAATTGGTTGATAGTGGAACTAGAATAGTTATGACAAATGTTTGTAGACAACCAGAAAAAAATATAGAATCAAGCTGATGTCTTCCTCTATGTTTTTAATCTGTAAACATGTTTTTCAATAAATCATCTGTTTAATATCTGAATAGATGATTAACTGCTTGATTTAAAAACAGTGTGTCTTAGCGTACTTTTGTTTAGAATTTTATTAAAATATGTTCTAAGACTAATGGCTCTGATTTTTCAATAAATAAAATAAGAAGAAATGTAAAGATGTCTGTTTGAGGTTTGGAGTGTAGAAAACATTTCAAACTTCAAATTACTGGCTATTTTTTGAGACAAGACAGGATTGTTTTTATTGATCCATTTTAATGACTTAAAATAAATCCTGTGTGCTATATTTCTCCAGTGGGTTGATTTTCCTCTCGACATTTTCTAATCCCAAAAATGTCTGCTATTGCTCATGTATTTTTGTTGGCGGTCGTTCATAAAGCCTAAAGCTTAATTTTTAAAACCAATTTAGAAATGTTTACAAAGGTTAAGAAATAATAAATCACATTAAAGACGTATCTGACTTCCATAAACCTATTATTTTGCTTGTTTCGTTGGCACTGGAACAGAAATACACATCCAGCATAATTGAACGACCAAATTATGGTAGCCATTGGGAAATGACTTATTTTATGCGTGCTGTTCTCATTTCACGCCTGATAGAGTCTCACCTTTAACCAGGAGGTGCATGTCTTTCTGTGCAGTTTCGGGCACAGTATTATAACAAAGGTATAATAGAAGCATTCTCCCTTTTTAATTGGACATTATTAAAATGACATATCAATCCTGCGGCAGAAATGTCCCTTCCATGTATTCTGTAATTGAAACAGTTTCCAGTTTCTGCTCCATTTTTTGATTTATAAGAAGATTGAGACGACTTACATGCAACAAATCCCATCTAACCATAAAGTTGTTTATAGTTGACACTCAGCATTAAATCATCTTCTCAGTTTACATATCAAACTTCTGATTGTAATGATTCTTTGACTTAGTGTCTCACAAAATGTATTCAGAAAGTTACAGTTTTTTTCAGCACATAACATTTTGCATACAAGCCAACAGATTCAGATTTATTTTGTATTCTGTCCATGTGATTGGTTTAACTGGGTTATATTTATTACATGTAGGAATAAATTAGCAAAGGGGGTTGAGCCACACCTTTCAGATTTGTACTTAGTCATTCAGAATTAATCATTACTTTTTATTGTCTGTAATTTAAAAAAAAATATCCCTCTAAGATATGTTAAATTTTGAGGTTTCAATGTGGCAAATATGTGAAAAGTACAGAGTATTTATACTTTTGCAAAAAGTTCTTTGTATGACATATTTTTCTTTGGTTGAAAGCAGCCCATTATCTTGCCGCTCCCTTTTTATTCTTATCATTAATTTTAGTAATTCTATCACTTTCAGTAATTCATCTTCCCTCATAATATTTGTTTTCTGCAATTTTACATTCCAAAAGCCTCGATTCCCATTAGCATTTTTGCAATTATACAGAAATTCCATTAAAGTTCTTGGCAATGAAATGACAAGAAATGATTACCCTATTAAGCCCCAGAGTGAAAACACAACATAACGTGAATACTATTGTATGCTAATAACATTTATTGGAGGATAAAAAAAAAAAAAAACACTGAATTACTACCTGTGCCTAACCACTCAAAAGATTTTGTTTCAGCTATTCTCGTCATGTGGCAGACAAGCAGACTGAAGCCGAGCAAATAAAAACTGGCAGCTTCTAGATGAATGGCTGCATGTTTGGGTCATGATAAGGAAGAATTACATTTTTACACGCCACTGAAGAGAGGAAAACAAAGCCTGGTGTGGGTTTAAAAGCTCTGTAAACTGTTGGAAAACAACTCAGCGCAGGGAAAAAAAATGAAGTATCATTCTCTCTAAATGGTTTAAACCTTGTCCTTGGAGGATGATGTAAGTGATTTAGACTTCATCAGAATCACACACTATGGCCCCCAAAGCACAGATACTGAAGAAACATGATTGTAGTGTGCAAGGGAGGGTGTAAGGTGTATTAGTCTTTTGGGGGGGATCTCTGAATGGAGCTATTACAGAGCCTGTGTCATTTCTACAGATATTCATTCATCATAACAAGTGGGGCAATGCTTATTTTTAAGAATAATTCCACAGTCCCCTTTCTGTGCAATGAAATACTATATGTTCATCTCCATTATGTATTCCCATCTGTCTATCCACCAATCTAAATCTGACTCAGTGCCAAACCATTTATGTATGTTTATATTTGTTTGTTTTTCTGTGGAAAGGTGGAAGCAAATCATTGAGAAGCCATATGGTTCTGGCACAGAATTGTACAGCAAACAGAAAATGATTTATTTATTCTTTAAATATTAATGTTGTGTTCTCATTGCAACTACATTATTATTATTATTTATTATTATTATTATTATTATTATTATTATTTGTGATCCGCACTTCATAATATCAAATTTTTAAGTAAAAATAAATAATTAAATAAATAAATATATAAGTAGCTTACTGCAGCAAGAGCTATCACAGGAACAATTGTTTGAATACAGACCTTCATTATTTTATGTCAAAGAAAGAAACATCTGTTTGCTTTTTGATTAGGGGGGGTTCTACAGAATTACACACAACTTCGTCTACAGCCAAATATATCAACAGTCAACTCTGATATTTGTAGTAATAATGTGAAAAATGTGGGAAAAGTCTTTGAAAAGTTATCTTTACAAAACTTACTCAGTTTGTAATCTTTGTTGAAAATAGGAAAGATGACATATAAATGCCAAAACCACCCTGTCATCAATCATTTTTACTTATGTCATCCTGCTTGTTTTGATGTTGTTTGCTTCTTGTTTTACTGACTCATAGTCCTTTTTGTGTTCCCATGTCTGGACACATGGGAAAACAAATGATGGGGCAGATAAACTATCACCAGCTATTTTGATAAGTTCTGCATTTAAGCCAAATTGTAAAGAAAAAAATAGAAATGTATTACAGAGATCCATTGTGGTGTTGTTTGGCCTTCTTGTTTTCTTGTCTTGTTTCATATTAAAGATTCTTGATTGGAAAACACAAGAAGCCAGTAGAATTATTAACAGAAACATAATCTTCACTGAATGCTTCAAATAACTGAGTTCAGGCATGGAGGACAAAACAGGGCCACAAGGCCTGCACTGCCTGTTATCGCTACCATTTGGCAGCTTGGCTCCTCAGAACCTACTCCCACTGAGTGCAAATCAGAAAATCTAACAGTTAATGGCAACAGTTGTGTTCCCTTCCGTTGTTAGTGACAGTAAAACTGATGCCCACACATACAGAGTGTAGCACAAATGCTGTAAGCACCCTCCTAATGACCCTATGGGTAAAAGAGAGCAAAATCCCCACAACAGCGCTATTTCTTTCCTCAACACCCCTTAAAGCACTTTAGCCTTTACCAGCATGAGTGAACTGACATCTTCAGTGTTTGTCCTGCAGCAATCAAAATCTTAAGTCACATTTGTGATTGTGTAGAGCAATACAGGCTGTGTGCAAGAAAGAAGTATGTTTTGCTGTTGTGCAGTCGGTAAATGTGAGGGAGAATTTTTATGTT
This sequence comes from Poeciliopsis prolifica, assembly GCF_027474105.1. Taxonomy (NCBI): domain Eukaryota; kingdom Metazoa; phylum Chordata; class Actinopteri; order Cyprinodontiformes; family Poeciliidae; genus Poeciliopsis; species Poeciliopsis prolifica. The sequence continues at coordinate 5,337,848 of NW_026562400.1, read as the reverse complement.
TAAACAAGAGACAGATCAACAGAGACACTACAAGTCAGATGTTTTTAAAAACAGAAACAGAAAATAACTATGATGGAAAAACAGACCTACATGAAGCTGATTAGTAAGTGGGAGAGTAATAGAGTAAATTATCAAGAAATGGTACACTATGACTGCTTTGGATTAATGTTTCTTTTCTGATTGTACAGTCATAAATTCATTCTTACACTCATTTTCTTGCCCTCTTAATTCAATATGATTGCAAGTTTGCCGGTGCCAATCTCAAGTTGTCAGTTGGTGAAACATGGCAATGTGAACAGCTTATCACAGACACATAGGATTAAATAATATAGTAACAAATTAATTGAACATGCCTTTTTGAACTTTGGGTGTACCCTTTCAGAATAAATGCCAATAATTAACACAAAATCAACTCTATAACTTTGTCTAAATCAGAGTCTTAATGTTATGTATTTTTTATTTTAACATAAAAGCTTAACTCAATAGTTCTCAGAAAATGTATCTACCCCAACAATATATATTCACATAAACCATTTTTATTTAAGGTTGCTATAAACAGATTTACTGTTTTCATAGTAATTTGTACCATAAAGTCAACGTTACTCAATATTGTGAAATTTTGTTTCAAAAATAAAATAAGTACCATACTTCATTACAGGATATGCTTTTCAATACCATGAAAATTTATGAAATGAGTTATGATATGCTATGACCAATAACAGATGTTTCAAAGTTAAGCATGAAGTAAATATTTTTTTTCATCATTATTGATAATTATTGAAAAAAACATTTTAAATGAGATTTAACTTGTTGCCACTGATGAACAAAAGCATCTGGGATATATCCTCTCATTTTACCACTTCAATCAATTTATAAATTAATAAACACATTAAAAACAAAGAGTGTTTATTACTCTTTGTAATATAGGGCAATTATTTATTACAAATAATCATAAATAAGTTACACCAATAGTATTTTTCCACCATTTTTTTTTTCTGCAAAAACATTAGAAAAACAATAGCCAGTGTTTTATGTGTTTTTCTTTAAAAACTCACAAAGAAATACACATGAAGCAGGTGATGGATAAGCATTATTCTCTCTAATTCAACTTGATTAATCTGACTAGAGTTGATCAACCTTTTCCTCTGTTTGCATGTCACTATTCTGAAACTTCTGTTTATTGAGAAACATTACAAACTGCATGAGAAATATGAGCTTGCTCCAAACAATCTGAAGCAAAATTCTCCTTTGTTGTTGCCTCATCACATGGTTTCTTCATGTAATAATAACGGATTTTATGCAAAAACGCTTATGAAAAAGTCCATCTCTAGATATGCAAAGATGGCAGCTAGTTATGTTGAAAGACCTGCAACCGTATTTGCAATGAATGGTGACGCTGACACATTGATTCAGAGGATATGAATTCAGTTTGAAAAGAGTTTTCTGTGAAAATTTTAGAAAGCTGTGTATCCTTCCCTTCCAATTCACAATGGTTCAGTTGTGTCAGTCCTTCTCTTAAAAATTTACATGTAATAATGTAACAAAATGTGAAAGTGGTTTTGCAAGGCATTGTGCGAACCCTCATGTGGAGCACAATGCAACTTTCAAATGCAGCTGTGTGGTATTTTAGTGGCTCTGCAGAAAAAGAGTGAGAAAATAACCATGATGTTGTTTTCAACTGCTTCAGAGTCTCACTTAGAATTGGAAAAACTGTGACATTTACTTGCGGGCTCCATCGCATGAAATCAGGCTGCTGGTTGCATCATTCCTCCTTTAAGGGGAATATGTGACTACTCCAGTTTATTTGTTTGTTAGCAAGATAAACAAAAAAATTTTTGGATTTCTTAGTTTGACATCTCTACCAAGAGAGAAGGGAGGATGCTGTCTCAGACTATTATAATAGGGTATAGTGTTGAATTATAATACAATTTAGGATGTAAATTTACAAAATCCCAGCATATTTGATTTATTCAAATATAAATTTAAAGAAATCTTTGCCAGTCTTTTATGTGAAGCACAATTATCTTTTAAAAGATGATCAAAAGCCAGAACTCATGCCAAATTCCACAATACAATACAAATTTCATATCTGTTTTAATCTGTTAGGGTCTTTTTATTTAAATAGCAAAGCTACAAATGCCTCAATACGTCCTGCAGGTTGTTAAGAGGTAAACACGCAGTACAATCAAATGCCGCAGAGCTCTTCTCACTAAGCTCAGCACTATCTCCAGCGTTCAGCACCTCCACCGAGGCAAATCAAGTTAATGTTACCAGTACACAGCTCATACCACAATTCTGAGCATTGTCAGCAAGAACAGGAGCCCCGAGGTGAACAAACATCAAAGCAATCACTCAGAGAAGGCAAGAATGGAGAGTAGCTGTCACACCATGTAACTGCGTTACCATTTTTATTCTGCACAAAGAGAAAAATTCTCATAAATAAAACCCTTACATGCTTCGATGGTGTTTATTTTGCCTCTGCCACAGTGATAAAACAAACATCGTGATGCAGTGTGTTGTCTCTTCTCCCACAGGCCACAGCCTATTTGATTGATAAAGACTGGTTGAAGTTAAAAGCTGGGACTGGAGAAGCAGCACTGCATATCCCGACAACCCTGAGAGCATACAGGCATCAGGTTAATCCATCTTCAGCAGCAACAGTGGCACACCCGTGGAAAAGTGCGAGACCGTTACGATTTTCAATTTTGATGCAGTTATTTTTCAGCATTGCTCAATAGTGAAGATTTTCATTCACCGCAACACGAGTGGAGCACTTCAGCAGAAACTCAACTTTTTTTTTTTTTTTCATCCAAGCAGAGGGTGCATTAATCATCACAGTCTCACCCTCCTAAGTGAAGACAGAGAGCAACAGCTGGGGGAGAGGAGCTCGACTTTAAGCAGTACAGACTCCAGGAGGTTCAGCCATCACTTCTTGTTGTGGATTCTGACATCAATAGTAATGAATACCTTGGAGTGTTGCCTGACTGCCTGAGCATGAATTGCTAGAACACTGAAAAGGTTTTTTTTTTTTTGCTTGTGTACCTTTGTGTGCTGGACTTCTGCACCTTTGTTTGCTTGTGTAATCACATGCATCAGCGAGAGCTCATGCATTTTGTTGGACCAGATATGAGTAATACACAGAGTATCACACAGGACTAAATGACCTGAACTGACAGGAACAATTAATCAGAACATTTGCCGGTGCTCCTGGATGAGGTTTCATGCTGAGGTTACACCTGCACAGGCCTCAGTTGCACTGGGATCGGGAACACATATCCAAAATTATCTTTAAATGATCTATGGCTGCCTGGAGCATATTTATCTCAAGTGGAGAAATGTGCATTTGCATGGCTTTTAGGGTTTTGTTATAAAACACATATTGTCTCTGGGGAAACCTGCTAAAATTCTCTTCATTTATTTGTGCAAATTGCCATAGCTATCTCCATAACAAAATGTGTGCTTTGCTTCGTGTAATTTTCTGATAAGACAGGAAATTAATGAAAAGAAACCTAGGTTAATTTCATTAATAACCTGCCATAACTGATTTGTACCACTAGGAGGCAGATGAAACAAGCTAAAGAAGATACTCAAACATCTTGAAGGCAACAACTTTTTAATCTGGTTAGAAGTTCTCGCCTGACCAAACAATGTAATTTTTGTTGGGTAAGAAAATATCTTAGAAACAAGATTCAATCTGAAAATTACTTTTTCAGCCATAATATGATTTACTGAATTTTCTGGAGGAAATATACACACACTGTTTTATTTATTTTTCATATTGTTTTCAGAAAGTTTGTCAAGAAATACTTTTTTCTACAGGTTCATGTTTCAGAATATACAGTGCATCAAGTCCTGAGTAAATGTCTGCCACAGCAAATCAAGGGAGCAGTGAATAAAGAACTGACATCTTTGCAGCTTGATTTTTCTATGTAAGCATAATTCAAATATGAAACATAATTGTTTCACATTTGAATTACGCAGTTTTCTTTAACTAGACACAATCATGTGTCTAAAGCAATCATGTGCTCTAGACACACAATTACATGTCTGTGGTCCTCCATATCACAGCTGTGTGCTTAAATATTGCTTAACCAAATTATTTCAATGTGCAAAGCTGCTATGTATTATTTCACTTTTAGAATTGATCAAATGCATAAAAAGCCAAACGTCAAACCACCTTTGCATATGTTTTAAAATATATGCAAAGGTCTTGCATAAAGCATCCCATGCTGTTTCAGTTTGGATGTTGAATATCTGTGACTAAAAATTGTCAAGTCTTGCCACATGTTCTCCAGTAAAACATGCTTTGATATGAAATCTTCTGTTATCAATATGATTGCATGTCAGTACTCAATAGTCATTATCCTGGTGAACGGTGAACTCCTGTACCAGCCTGAAGTATTTTGCTACCTCTTATAGTCCTTCCATTTTCCCCTATACTTTTTCCGATGTGTGTGTCACAAACAAAAAACGTCGTCCACACACACCATGACGCTGCACCACCGGGTTATGCTATAGGAATAGTACTTTTTAGAGTTGTGGGCAGTGTTAGCTTTCTGCCACACACAGTGTTTTACACACAGGCCCAAAAGTTACAGTTTGTTACATTTAAAGTTCAAAGAATTTCAATATTTCTTTCAAGGCACCACAAGTGGGATTTCAATATAGTATCCATTGGGGGACAAAAACAACTTTATAATGCATTGTCTTTATATGCAACTTTTTATTCCTAACAACATTCACCTGCAGTTAAATAAAGTATTATTTTACGTGATTTTTGTAACTTTGTCCTTTACACTGACCAGAGTATTACTTCTTATTTTTATGTTTTTCCTGTAAAATGTTAAAAATGGATTTGAGCTGACATGATAACAACTAGCTGTATAAAATATAACTAAATAAAGTCAACAAATCCTCTCTATGAATTCTGAGACCAATTTTGTAGAAAGATGGCTTTACAAGTCTGTCCTCAATGGCTGGTATCCTGCATGTTTTTGTTCTCTCCCTGGTGGTAGTAACGACTTTTTCAGCATGTCAGTGTTCTTCTTTGGCCTCAAAAGAGCCATCATTTGATCCTGGTGCATTAAACCATGGAGAAAACTGAACCGCGCAGGATGCCGGCTCTCGAGAACCGACGTTAGGCACCTCTGGCTCAACAGAATAGTTAATTATTAACCAACTACATTGTTAACAAACTTCAAAAAAGAAAAGTTCAACTAATTTATAAACTTGAAATTAATCTAATACTTTCCATCCTCCTCTTGGCAGTTGTCCATTAAGCAACTTCTCTGCAATTGTCTGCTCCCATGCTGCTCTGGGAATTTAGTTGTCACTAATCAAAGCAAATCAAATTAATCCTAGAGTCAAAGCCTCAGCCCTCTCAGATCTATTGCTCTTTTTTCCAATTTTCCTTCAGCATTGTCGCCACCTAGTCAGAGGAAAAGCCTCACTTTTTCTACATTTATACACAAAGACAGGAGCTCTTTACTCGCAGTTCTATGTAGGACAAGTAACCAGCTGTCTTTGGTAATAAATGAGTAAGATGAATGTGGGGGATGTGTTCATTTGAAAGGTCTTGTCACTGAGAGTTTGTCGTCCGGCAGCACAAAGAGTAGAGCCGTCCTGCCTGATATACTTTAGATTCAAACTGCGGCTAAATTGGAAACCGTGAATCACTCTGACACTATTGGTACAAGATGGATTACTTCAGTTAAAGGCTGGCTTTTTCTACTTTAGATCTTTTTAAAGAAATCATACCAAAATTAATTTTTCTGACAGACGACTGACCTGGGCAGGCTTTAAAAGGAAAAGCAAAGAGACTCCATCTCTGAGAAACTACAAAGCTGCTTTTTTTTTATCTCCATGGCGTTATCCCAGCTACATCCAAAAGCTCTCAGCAGCACAATGAGTCTGGCTGAATATTTGATCAACGGTCTCAGGTTTAACAAGCCTTGCCAAACAACACCTGCCTGGGAGGAAAAGATATGCATTTGAGCAGGGCATTGCTTCCCTCAAGATGTTCAGGAAAAAAGTGTTTAATGTTCACAAAGCCCAGTCTGTGCATAGGTCATCCAATTTTGGGCTGTTGGACTCAGAGCAAGGTTCAAGATTTGCATTTCTGGACAATAGTTTTTCTGATGCCAATAATGCTTCCCAATGTAATCTAGACATAAATTACAAAACAATGCACTCAGCCACATCTACGCAATGCTTTTAGAGATTGAATTCAATGAAATGGTAAACAAGTGTCCTTCCCGCCAAATGTCACAGAACAGATGTTTCTTGATACTGTAATGTTGTTGGAAGGTCTCCCACATGTATGACCATGTGTGATTAATTTCCTTAAAGCACAGCATTTATCTATTATATTATTTTATTCACTCTAGGCTGTATTGTTGTGTAAATTTGTTTAAGGTTAGAATTAGGCTCTGAGGGGTTATGATTAGGTCAGGCCTTCAGGTAAAGAATGCAAGTCAGAGTTGTTTTTCCTCTTGAGGTGATGGAAACACATCTGTTTGAGCATGTATTTGTGCAAGCTCCAATTCATGGCTCCTGTCTTCAGCTCATTGCCCCGTGGTAATATCAGGCCTCGCAGACACCTGGGACCAGCAGTTTGAGGCCTCAGAGAAGGCAACAGCCTGGCAACTGCCCCTGATTACTTTCTCCACTCTCCGGAACTCAACTCAGTGTGTGCCATTAACCAGCTCCACGCAGTGCGAGTCCAACTCAACCATGCCATTAACCCTGCACACAAAGGCTGGTTTACAGAACACAGACTCACACACAGTGCAGAACACTTCACAATTTATCCATCAGTGTTCGAGATACTGAGCTGCTTGCAGGCAAGCACTGTTTATTGTTTTAAAAGCAAGAGCATAGAGAATTGTGGCGTGATGCTATGAAGCAAGGCTGGCATCTGCTGGGCAATTAATATAATAGAAGAATATGAGCTGTTAAAGCAATATCCAGTAACAGCAACTACTGCTACTGCAATAATTAATATGAGTAAATTGCCTTCTCTTTTAGACTTTATTTAATTAATCCTCTATTTTCAAATTTGTCATTTTAAATTTTAACAGTGTTGTGTCTTTATTGATGCTGTTATTTTACCTCAACGGAAGTTGAAATGTATTATTGATGTATAAAATCAATTATCAATCAAAGGCCACTGACAAATTGCAAAATCTAATTTTAATGAACCAAAGTAAAGTTTTAAAATTATTTTGAGTAAACTTTAACAGTAATATCTTATACAATGCAAAATTCAGTCAGGTACATACATTTTAAAATGAGTGATTATTATTAGTTTGTAAAAATGTAAATGTAAAACATAACTTTTACCAGAGTGAAGCACACACTGTAATGTATAAATTATTAATAGAGATAAAATGACTACAGGCAAATATAAATGATGAAAAAGAGTAAAGTTGCATATTAATGTATTTTATACTTCATTTACATTAGAGCAGTGTGTGTATTTTGAAATATTTCCTATAAGAGCTTACTGTTCATTTTGCTGTGCACGGGTTGTTGTGGCGAGTTTCAACCACTAGGTGACACAGTTCATCCATAAACTTCATGGTACAATCTGATTCTGACAGGACAAGATAAGATAATAATCAGGGCCAGTTGCCAATATAATAACCTTCATGATAATAGCTTTATTATTATTATAATTATTATTATTATTAGTAGTAGTAGTAGTAGTAGTAGTAGTAGTAGTAGTAGTAGTAGTAGCATTGTTTTGTTGTTGATGTTGTTTTTGTTATTGTTGTTGAAGATTTTCCAACTAGATTGTTCTTCAGTTGGAATATGTTGTTTTGTGTTTAACTACATGAATTTGCAGAAGCAAAGGTCTATTTTTCTATAGACCTGGTCAATGAATTACCTGGGGGGAAACATCATGACAAAAAACTTCCTGGAAAAAAAAAATCTAAATGTAGCTGGAAGGTGGGAGGAAAGGGGAAGTCTTCGTTTCTGTCTACTATGCAAATACTTCCTGGCTTTGCATGCCTCAGTTTAGAAGAGAAGAAAAAAAAAAAAAAACGAAGTGGGCGTTGCTATGAAAAGTGTTAAACTTCACTGTACTTGGACTAGCAGCAGGATTTACTTTAATCTGTTCGTAAATGGAGTACGAAGACACACAGAAACAACCAAAGCAGGTAAGAGGCTGTTTTCCATTTTCACTGCCAGTACTAGTTCACCTCTATGTATATGAACGGCTGAAATCTCCCGTGTTGTCTCCTGTGTTTGGTAAAGGTACACACGCCCAATAAAAGCCTTTGAAAAGGGGCCTTTGTTGCACAAATCCAAATACCTGGCTTCAAATATTAGCTTTTCATTCAAACAGGGTAGAATGTCATGTTGATACGTTGTGCCAGAGGAACCACAGGATAGCCTACTGTTTTGTATAAAATCCCGTTGATCAAATCAGAAGGCAAATATCACCAGTAACAGAAAATACTGCCACTTAACTGTATTTACTGAATTAAATGTACTTGAGTAGCTTTTTGAAGACAAAAACTTGTATGCCTACTTTTTAGTTTTACTTATATTATACTTCACTGGAATCACTTAACCAGAAGTCCACTAGAAACAAACACAGTTTTCAAGAAAATCAACTTTTTTTTGTACGAAAAAGCTGTTCTTTCAAGGTTGTTTTCTGTCTGTTGAATCTGATCTGTCACGAGTAAATACATTTAAATACGGTTAACACTACTGTCACTAGAAGCACTTTGTCCTGTTTTAACATATATTGACTACCTAGTTTCATAAGTTTTATATTGAATAAAGGTTTGAAAAAAATGTTTCTCCTGGCCACATTTGTTGTTTTGTAATTATGTTATCTATGTTTTGTTGTTGCTTGCTTTTTTGGAATTTAAACTACCAGAATTTGCTCAAAACTTTATATTTTTTATCTAATGACATCATTTTAAAGTGTTTAATTATATGGTATAATTAATATTAATCAGTTACTCAGTACTCAGCTGTATATATATTCTCTCAAAAACAGCATTGACATATGCTTTTTGCAAAAAATTACATTGCAAGACAATGTATGGAATTTGCGCTAATCAAAGGTTTAATCTCTTTTAGAACCTGGCATCAGTCGTCTCTGCTAGGTACAGGCTATTTACAAGTAGATTCAATGTGAATTTACAATGAATTAATTAGCTTTTATTTTAAGAGTTTATAATCAATACTGTAGTAAAACTGTGGGAATATTAAAATGTCTAATATTTGATTTTGTGGTGTTTTGGTGTTGATGTTATCACGCCTTAGTAAAAACTGAAACAAATGACTCCAAACTTTCCGAATATTTAGTTTGTTGTTTTAATCTTTATACATTGTGCTAATAAAATTAATCTTTCTCCATCAGTCAGTTGAAGAATATCACACTGAAGGAGCAGGACCTTGCCTTACACATTGCTAAAACGGAGTTCAGGGGCTTCAGGATGGACCCGGCACTTTCCAGTGATGTTTTTGACTCAGATCTGCTGGAGACAAAAAGTGAGGAACTCCGGCTTAAACAGGATTTCTTCAGAAAACTGGGGTACTCCACAGAAGAGGTGAAAGTCGCTCTGAGAAAGCTGGGACTAAGCACAGACACTAACGCAATGCTCGAGGAGCTTGTGAGAAACAGAACCACCAACACATCACCCTGTTCTTCCAACAGCGATGAGAGGAGCACAGATCTGAAAGACCTGCTGCTGCCTCCCAGTTGGGATGTTGGAACCTGCAGAATCATGCCACAACTCGGGGAGCAAAAAAGTGCAGACTCGGAGCTAAGACATATTGTTATTGACGGCAGCAATGTTGCTATGAGGTAATAAAAATCTTTTTTTTTAGTTTGAACTTCAAAAACAGTACAGACTACCAAACAGAGGTACTGCTCAGCAAAATAACCATGTAAATTAGCAAAGAGAACAAACAACAAAGACAAAGAAATACAAATTAAAATGAATGCATTTAAGACAAAGACTAAAAAACGTTTTTAATCAACTGGTGTTACAAAATGGAATTGTTTAAGATATCTGGGTTAGGAATACATTGAGATAATGATATGAAATTGGCTGATAGAGTGACAGGTGAGTTTAGACCATTACAGAAATGATTTCCATTGTAAAGATAATACTTTACCTTTTACATCTGAGGACTACAAATCACACTTGAAAGAAATAAATTTAAATATTTATCAGTTATTTCTATGAATAATTCAGCTCTGACTTTTTCACATGTTCTTAACTTGATATTTTAATGGGTACGTAACCACACTGCCTGAGCTTGTTTAGGCAAAAATCCACTGTTACAACATGCAAATTCAAGAGCCCCACCCCTGAAACATAATGCATATTATCCTGAATGAATAAGGAAGGAATAGCACACAAGCTCTTTTAGTGAGATCATTCAAAGGCATGCTGTTTTGACAAGAATCAACTGAATCTTAACTACTTCCTTCAAGTTTATTTCCATTGAAAACATTTTAACTGATCCTCTCTTTCACACCCTTTCTGTTATTTTCTTTTACAGTCATGGCAACAAGGAAGTGTTCTCATGCAGGGGCATAGAGTTGGCAGTGAATTTCTTCCTGGACAGAGGTCATAATAACATCACTGTGTTTGTTCCCTCTTGGCGTAAAGAGTTGCCCCGAGCTGATGCTCCTATAACAGGTGAGGACAGGCAGCTGGTTCCCGTCAGGAAGACCAGAGTTCATTAACCCTTCTCTAACACCTAGGAATCGCTGAAGCCTGTAGTTGTTAGCTATTATAATGGTTCCATTTTTAACCCTTGAGATATTCTTCAGCAGCTATTAGTCATTATGTCTTAGCAAAGCAAAGAAGACATAATCTCTTTCTAGTACATATAATAATCTACATATAATCTAAATTATCCATCCAATTTATTTTGTGTGACATTACATTTTCTACTACAATCAAAATAGATTGTAGTAGAAAGATTACAAAAAATTGAATGAAAGTTTTTTTTTTTTTTTTCTGTGTGGTTCAGTTTAGGATTTTTTCACTTTAGCCTTAGAGTTTGGGCCTCAACATGTTTTAACAAGCTTTTTTGCTCAGTGGGATTGTGTGAGATGTGGAGAGAGAGAAAAAAAAATAACAGGTCATTGTCTTCAGTTGTCAGTTTAAAAAAATAAATACAACATTTCTCCAGACAAGCAAAGCACAGAATGCAGCAAAAGGCAACAAAAACTAATGGGAAAGAAATAGGAGGTGTGGTAAAATCGGGTTGTGTTTACCTTGCTATTTGAATATGACTTCCACTTCAGTCTGTTCTTTTATTGTAGCTATAGGCATTGCATCATTCTTTATCAATATACTAGAGATACAGTTTCACATCACTAATGTGACATGCTATGAGACAAGACTGTCTTATGTAATAATAAGCTAAAAAGACAGACTTGGTAAAAACCAATGTTGCTTACTCTTAGGATCATTTGTTACATAGTTCAACTACATATAAAATCTAATTATCGACTCACAAGCTTTTATGTCACAAATCTGTACTGGTGACATAATCTAGCTGAATTTTGATGTCTTTGATTCCATGAAACTGATTAAGCTTCTTTACGACGTTGCTTCACTTTAAGGTTCTTGTGATTTTGGTATCTGCTCATCTAGGGTGGAGCAATCCAAAGGTTCTATTTCAGTCTACGAATAAGGAAGTTAAAAATAAGCCCACAGCCACCCTGGGAAAGTCCCATCAGAAACTTTATGTGTTTTCTTTTTCCTCCACACCTACTTTGTTTATAGAGTATTAACAGCCATCCACAGCAATAGGTCAAGTGAAAACAGTCATCTGTATCTATAAAAACACCTGCATAAAAAAGTGCCAATTGGCTAAACATTACTCAACCAGTTTTCTGGTTCATTGGTTAAATTCACTGATAATATCACTTGACTTTCTGCCTTGTTTAATCAGTTTCTGTGATTGCATTAATGTTTAATTTGCCTATTGTTGGAGTCAATAATACAATATATTATGGGAATTGTGGGAACTATGTTAGTTTTGGTTATGAAATATTCTTTACCAGTTAGCATTTGGTTTCTGTAAACCACTGCACATTTGTTGAATGCTTATTGCATTTTTAAAGCTGTGTTTTAGTGGCAGCCTCTTCCATGAATTTTTAAAACAATAACATGGTTTTTAAAATTCAATGCGTATTTGTCTTTAATCAGCACAAGGCCAAAAATACAAATGGGCTCAAATCTATACATTCACTCTTCTAACACTAGGTTTAATCGTTCTTAGCAAGTTGCAGAGAGACTGCACACACAAAGTATTTACCCATTATGTCTCTGGCATCTTTATATTTCAGCGTATTTCAAAAAATGCTTGGATTCATTTAAATTAGTTGGTTTGATACCACAACTTTAAGACATAACTTAAAGAGTAGGATTACACTGACAGTAATATTAGCTGCAGTTTCTACCTGAGTCTATCTGTATAATTTAGACACTGTGGACAAGAATATACAATAAATACACACCTAATTCATGTTTTAAAATCTGAGTAAAGAAATGTAAAATGCTGACCAAATACTGTAAAAAGGACTAAAAACACTTGTGACTGACTTGTTACCTTTGCTTTTTTCAGATCAACATATTCTGTTGGAGCTTGAAAAACGGAAAATAGTGGCCTTCACCCCTTCCCGCCGGGTTGGTGGCAAGCGAGTGGTTTGTTATGATGACCGCTTCATTGTCAAACTGGCGCATGATTCAGATGGCATAATTGTGTCCAACGACACTTACCGTGATCTTCAAGGACAAAAACCTGAGTGGAAGAAATGCATTGAGGAGAGGCTCCTCATGTACTCATTTGTGAATGACAAGTAAGGAGAACATCCCACTTCTTTTTTACAGTACCACAGTTTAATAAAGGACTGCTGCTGTATTAGAGTCACACCGTCTCGCTTACTGAAGTTTTGTGAAGGATTTTCTTTGAAGTAGCTTTGTCTTTATCCGTGTCTCTTTTTACAGGTTCATGCCTCCAGATGATCCTTTAGGTCGACATGGACCTAACCTCGACAACTTTCTCCGGAAAACCCCCCTGCCTGTTGAGCAGAAAAAACTGCCCTGTCCATATGGTGAGCAATTACTGCCTCAGAGAACAGATATTTTATTTCATAAAGGAATCCCTTGGTTAGTGTTTTCACTTTCAAATTTAGACAAACAATGAAAACACAACTGGATAATTAGGCAGGGGTTTCAAATTTATTTTGCTTTGATGAAGAAGCACCTTATTCATTTTATTCATAAAAGTACAATTTTTATGAATAAGATAAATAAATCCTATATATAATTTAGAATAAAATGGTAAAACAGCAACAATCTATAAGTCATAAATTATGTCTACTGTGAGGCTGATGGCTTCGAATATAATCTGATCTGGTTAGATTGTGTTTTTATATGCATTGTCTTTCAGATAAAAAGTGCACTTATGGCATCAAGTGCAAGTACTACCATCCTGAGCGGGCAAACCACTCCTATCTGTCCTTGGCTGATGAACTGAGAGAGAAAGCACAAATTTCTTTTGTAAAAGAAGAGAGAAAGGCAAGGTCATCTGTCAATTATCCTCAATCTGAAGCTGAGCCTTCACCTCCTCGACACACACATCTCCCTTGGGATCAGCAGATTTCCTCAGTTTCTGGTCACATTAGTGAAAATAAACTACTGCTCTGGGAAAACTTCAGAAAAAGCCCCAACCAAATGCAGTCTTCAGCAACTGGAGGAAAGTGTCAAGAAGAATATCCCACCTCACACTACATACCGAATCATTATTATCCCAATATGTCTCGGGAATATTTTGATTCCGGTTTTGGTTCGACAGAGAGTTACTATTCCGACTTGCCACCATCCCGTAGCAGCACCCACAGACGTGGTTCTCAGCATCAAAGCACCCTCCCCGGGCTCCAACGTTCCCCAGTTCACATGGAGAACTGTAATACCAGTCACTGTGGCAAATGCCATTCCTATCCTCATCAGCAGCATCACAGCAACATCGACTGCTCCAGTCAACCTATCTATGACACCTACAATCCAAATATGTTCCCACACGGTGTACATCAGCAACGGAGCCTGCCTGCCCATTTCCATAACACTGCCACCCACCAACTCCATCATAATTACTGGTCAGATCCCTTTCAGGGTGTGCCGCCAACCAGATCCTCATGCCCCGCACCCTCCTTGGCTTATCCTTCACACTGCCACAGCTCCTGTTGCTCCTATGAGAATCACCAGTACCAAACCTGGGGCCAGCAACAACGACCACCACTGACTCCAGCTCCTGCTGCTTTCCAGCAAAAAAGGTCAGAAATGCGCAAGAAACTACATGCCATCTTCAACCCAAACCAAGTGGATAGAGTCATGGAGATGTTCCCGCACCTGATGGATGCTGAAGTTTTGGCTGCAGAAATACTGAACATGAAAGCTCAGGGGACGGTATTCTGATCATGGTTCTGTGCTCTTTGATCTGGAGTATCAAAATATTTAGGACAATTTCAGTGAGGGCTGCAGCAAAGCTAACAGAAAAATAATGTGTTATGAAATTTTTGTGTCATCATGCCCACATAGAACCACATCAATGTTTTTTATAGCAACAATACATTATAGTTGTGTTAGTTCTTGATCAATAAAACCATCACATTGAGGTGTATCAGGGTTAAACACAGAAACACATTGATTGATTTGAACCACTAGGGTTTCACATCATAATGACGTAAAACCCTGGACACATACTGATACTGAGAACTGATGAACGCCTACAGAGATGGATTAAGTTAATTAACTAAAATAGAAAAACCATAAATACATTAATCTCATACCAAAATAATAAGTAGTTGCAGCCGTGTGTCACTCAGAGTATTAAAAAATGTTTTTCTGGGAACTAACATAAAAGATATTGCAGCAATGCCTCATTCTATCTGCTTTCTAATATGCTATTGACATATTTATGGAAATTGAGCTATTGTTGTATTATATGTATGACATTGTTGTCAAATATAACTTTGCCATTTACATTTTGGATGGAATGTGACTCTAGACCAAAGATAACTGAGTTCCAGGAGTTTTGACTGTTGATGCATATTGTGTCAAATATTGTTTTAAGTTCTCATGCTGTATTTAATGTTTTATGCTTTTGCTTTTACTGTAGTTCCCTGTAAGTCTGCTCTTTCAGTATTATCTTTGATTTGGCTGATCTCACAAGGAAGCTAAACAGGTGACTATTTAAAGACACTTCACCTGAATTAAAGGAATTTCCCAAGTGTGCTTTTCCCTTTCCTGTAAATGTGCATCATTTCCATGAAATACATATTGGCAACAATGTAAATTATGCATGTTTTTAAGTGAATATTTTAATAAAGATAGAAAAAAAAAATTGTAAATGAGTCCTCTCAAACATACATTTAAAATAGTGATTGTGATTGTCTTGAAAAAAAGAGTAAGGCAAACAAGCTGATACAAATCTCACCTTTAAACTACATGTAATTGCTTTCAACAATTTCCTTGAAATTAATCTTTCTGGACTTAGATTGAGCCACAGTGGTCTCATATGTCATGCCAGCAATGCCCTTAATTTTCAAAATGTAAATGCTTTAGAGACTTTTAAAGTGTTATGTTTCATGTGTTTGTCAGCATGTTAAAGTATATCCTGATGTCATTTTGTAAATTTAGAAATTCATCAGAATTAATAATCAAATTTAATAATCCATAATATTTAACTTTTAATAATATTTAACATGTTAAACTTGGGACTGTCTTTTTATTTAGCAAAATTGGAATCATTAATATTAGACTGGTTCAGCCTGGAGTCAGTACTTAACCTTTTATTTTAGCAATGGATAAATTATTGTAACTACATAGAATTTTACCATGAGTTGATGTACAGAATTACAGGCATAGATCAGATTTTCTTAAAGTGTAGTTCTCTTGATTGGTTAGAGAACATTTTCTTGACTTCGTCAACTTTAAAAAATGCACACTAGCTTTAGCTCATTTATTGATAGAGCAGGTCATTAATATTTTTAAACAACCCCAAGCTTTAAACTAAATGTTATCCAGTCAGGAAGTATCTGATGCCAATGAAAGAATGGTAAAATTAAAAAAACAGCTTTATATTGTTCTGACAAAAATGTTTTTACTGCCCATTTCACTGCACATTACATTTATAAAAGATAGTTACTCTATCAAAATACCTAACACCTACAGGTTACAAAACATGAGTCATGGGAGGTTTGTTCGAAGTGTATTTTGTTAGGATTTAATTTTCGCCCTGAAGCGCTTTACCTCTGGCTCTAAAATAAACTAAGGAAGATTGCAGATTATAAGATTGCTATCTACTGCATTCAAGGTATTTACTAATTATATTACTTATAACCTTACCAGCACACAACATTGACCAAAAGTAGTTAACATAGTAATGTAATTTTCAGAAGTATTCTTTGCAACTAATGCTTTTCTCATGTACTTTACTTAGAGTCAAAACAAGACATGAAGAAAGAAAATGTGACCTAGATGTGAATTACCAACAATATGCTATTCTGAGCTGTCATTAAATATAGGACTCTCAGCATGACATTACAGACTCTTTTTGGTAAAGTTGTTTTTATTTTGTTGCTTGCTTTGCAGATAATCTCTAAGACATATTTATTTGTAGAAAAAAAGAGAAATGACTTGTTATATTGACATTTTATTTTGATCTCAACCTTTCAAATCCCTCCTTGTACCTCAGGGGACACTGTACATGTTGGCTTGAAACTTTATTTCTTTAAAAAAGTTGCTCTACATAAAAAAATCATTGCTGTCATGTCTGTTCTTTGATACACCAAAAGTCACACATTAGCTGTCATACATGGGGTATAAGTCATACTTGGTAATTTGAGAGAGATATTATGTATTATTTATTACATGAATTTTCTTCATATAGCAGGTTTACTATACTGTCTAATGTTCTGCCTGGTCCACAGGATTCTTTTATTCCCAGGCCATCAACAACTTGTGGAATGGCACAAAGGCACCATGTCCCGGTTTGCTGCCAAAAAAAATGAAATTACATTTAGATACATGACAGGAAATGTACTAGTTTCAAAAGCAAAAACACATGACAACCTCGCTTACACATGTTTAACCTTTTGCATATATGTTGAGCTACTTCTGTTTAGTCATAGAGAAAATACCTTCAGAGATACCTTTTTGTTTTCTTATCACTCAAATCAGACATGCCCATGCCTCACCTTTTAAACGCTGTAGTCTGAACCTGCTCAGCAGGCTTTAAGACTGCTAACAGCAAGTTGGGAAAAAGAAGGTGTGTGAAGGTACTATTTTTCACTAACTATTTTTGTTTTACTACCAGGAAACAATAGAACACTAACTGTCAAATAAACCAAAGCATATTCAAAACAGAATTGCAGTGTTGCACTTAAAGATACACAAAACATATCCTCATGGTATCAATTTATGGGGAAATTGATATTGGTTACCATTCAAAGTAGGTATGTCCATTATGACTGCCGTCACACAGTGATGCGTCATGGCTCTGCAGCTCCACACCAAGGTGGAGCTCTGGCTCCCCCTGCAGGTTCCCCAAGAAACGAACTGTTCCTGTGCTGATCCGGCCAGATGGCAGCATGATTCTAACCCGATGGCCCAGTTGCAAGTCCATGGGTGAGTGGGGGACAAAAACCCGATGTGGGCCGTGAGACGTTTTCCAGGATCGCACACTTCTGAAGGGAAAAAAATAAGTTAGTTCTACTGCAAAAACTGAGGTATAATATCATAGTTCATTTGTTTTTGGGGTTAAATTTGTAGCCTGATGTCTGCATTATTTTTGTTTTGGTGTAGACAAAAACATGCTTTGATTTTAAAAATGTATATATTTTTCATTTATTTTGTCACATTACGTGACTTGAAGAGGAAAATTTGGTAATACGTCAACACAGTATTTTCCGTGTGTTGTTGACATTCTGCTAAGTGTCCTAAATGAAGAAGACATTGAATGGGAATGGAAAGTACTCAGGCCAGCAGTGGTGTTTAAAAAGAAGCAACCTCCCAGTTGCTTCTTTTGGGCTGGAAAAAAACAACTTTAAGTGGATTAACATTTGTGAAATTGTTCCACAATATTTGGCAGGCTTTTTGAAAGTATTCATATGAAACTCCTATCAAATTGTTTGTCATTGTATGGCAGAAAAGCACAAACTTCTTAATGTCATTAAAATATCATGTTCTTGCTCTCATGAACATGAATTTATTCATTTTGAAATGTCTACATTCTGTTCAATATGACATCACCATTGATTGATAGTTACTGGTAAATCAAGTAACACATTTCATAGTGACACTTGATTCAATGTCAATTGTAAGGAATTTCACTAAGCTACATTGAGGTGTGTTGGCTTGACGTTCAAAGACAGCATCATGCTGAAGTGAGGAAAGTGCAAAAATTCTTCTAATGAAAAGGAGGTTGATTTCGAGCTAAAATTGTGGATTGCACCTCTCCCAGAGCATTCTAAAGGTCAATGCAAACAAATCTGACTTGCAAAAGGGTAAGCTGGATATTCAGGTTTAGTGATTGATATAAAATTGATGTGCGGATTGGTCGACCACCAAGAATAACCAGATTTAGAAGGATATTACAATTTATCACAAAATTATTTACAAGAAGAAGAGTAAGAAGATAAGATAAAAACTTAGTGTAGCAACAGAGTTGCTACACTAAGTTTTTTCACTATTATTGATTTGAAAAGAATAGTGTGGAGAAACTCCCAAAGCAGATTTAATGCATACTGTTGACATTGCTACTGCACCAAACCCCCCGTTGTCTCGTACTGCCTTTGTGGTAATTTTTTGAAAATGTACAGCTGTGCTGGATAATGAGGTTCCCACTTGTGACTTATGAACTGGTGGAAAGAGCTCTAGGGTGGCTCATCTTCCCAAGTTTGTGACAGAAATGTTTTGGGAAACAGCCTTGAGTTTTCCAATTTAAGATTTTACTTTAGATGATCTTCCTGCCAATTTATCCAACTTGAAATGTGGTTATTTCTGCTGTGTAGACATATAAAGCACAATTTAACCACATTCCCCAGATAAACATGCTGTGTCAAGGATAAGAGCCTAATTTTATGTTTGAGAAACTCAGAAAAACTGAAAAGGGCCAGGTTTTTTGTCTTATTGTTTTAACCCTCTCCAGGCAGGTGTTGCAGATTTGCAACAACTTAGCCAGTCTTTGCAAGTAATTTGAGCCTGAGAGGGTTTTAAAATGCTTGGTCTTATTAGATCACCTGGAAATTTAACGGTCATTACTTACATCACAAACCTTAGTTGATTTGCTAGTGCTGTTTATCCATCACAATGGAGGTAGGCTAAACTGAAACTTGATCCATTTCTTAATATGTTTTCTTACTATCCTAATTAATCATCATCAGTTAGCTCAAATGATGCTTGTTGCTTGTGCCACAAAATTTTAAAACTAAAACCTACAAAACTCATCTGTTTGTTTATTTCAATGTCTTATTACACCAAACAATTCAAAAGTTCAATTGACTCCCTAAAATCATAGTCTGTCTTTTTTCCCAGAAGTGGGTGTGAAGACTTGAGGCAGAAGGAACCCCAGTAGAGAAACTACATGTAAGAGCTTTCAGAATTGTTGATCAAGTGGAAGTGAAGTAGGTTAATATCTCTCAGTATTTGTCACATGGGCAACTCAGTCATAAAGGTTTTCTTTTACTGACATGCTGGCCTACCCAATTAATGACTGTACCTTGAGGCTGAAGATAAAGAAGAAGATGATCTTGAGCTCTGTGGGGTTGACAAGGATCCCTGGCTCCCTGATAAACTGCATGAATGGCTGCCACTTCTTGATGACACTTTGGGTCTTCTGTGTTGACAGAAACCACCTGCTCATCAGAGATAGCTGTCGGTGTCATTTCCCACTAACATTGTCTCAATTGCTCTGTTGCTTTAAATAGAATGCTCTTATTTACTTGACTGCTCATCCAAATCATCTCCATTGTCTCCCTGCTCCTCACAAGTTCCCACATTAAGTAGTATCTCAGCCTCAGAGAAAACCTGAGGAAAATCATAATCAGCATCACCGCCACAAACTTAACCCCTGCAAACATTTGAGCAAGCACACCTGATTACGCAGTTCCTCCTGTTGTCTTTGCAGTTCTGAAAATCTTTTTTCCCATGATGCTCTCTCACAGGCGATCCTGGTCTTGATCGACAAGATCTCTCTCTCTGTTTTGGTGACTCGTTTGTGGAGTGCGTTAACGCGGTCGGGGCTTCCTGGGATGGCTGCAGTCACCTTGCTTTCATGAGCTATTATATGACAACAGATAATAAAATGTAGTTCCATGAGTCTGACAGATGACAAGATGATCTGATCAAACACTATTTTGCAGTAACTTTCAAAAAGAATAAAGCACACTAAAGAAAATATTGGAATTTTAATGTTACCTTGCTATTTTTTAAAAATAGACAGCTTTTAACATGGAATTCAAATGCTGGTGGCATTATCAAATAAAATAACGTTAACAGTGAGGACTTGTTCTTGTGTGTCAGTTGAAAGTATTTTACCTCATCAAATCCTTACCCACATGTCGTGTCACCTGCCTGCTTTTCTCCTCTGTGATGTGTGTTTCCCTTGGTAAGAATTTGATTGCATTGTATGGACAGATCTGCAGAGCAAATGAGTACCATGCATTATACAAGTACTGTCAAAATATATCATTATAAACTACCAATTGATCTGCACAGCAACTCACCCACAGAAACCGGCATGTACAGAGTATCCCCTTGTATGTCCATGTAAAGAATGTCTGTAGGGTGTATGCTGTCATTTTTTCCACTCACATCATTCGGTTCTAATCAGATAACAAACAAATCAACTGCTTGTACTTATTTTGTTTGCCAAACAAAATTCCTAGGGGAAATAAAGTGTACCCTGTTTAAGAAGTTTGTAACTATAGAATATTATACTAAACAAAGTAGGTTAGTTGATCTGTCACAGCATGCTATACTCTACAGTGCTTACAAATGTGCCATTTCAAAATGTACACAACACTCACCCTTTTCAGTGGTTCATCTGTATATTCAAAAAAGAATCCAAAGTGAGGTCACATGTAGATAATATCTTCCATTTCTAATCAATAAGCTTCTATTCAGGTTTCCGATAAACATTAATGTGGTGCATAAGGCTCACTGACCTGTTGCTATGCACCAGCTTTGCATGAACTGCACTTGACGACTGCTGGGTAGGTAAATCTCACCTAATCTTCTTAGTCATGCAATTACGCAGTCCGGTTGCAGCCTGGCTTCTTAATTTGGTCTGCTGAGCCTAATAGTGTATATAAACAGTGAGAGAAAACCCTCCGGTGCAAACAGTGTCCATGTACATCCGCTCTGTTCTTTGGCATGCAGAGCAACTCAATGCACAGACTATTTTTGTGGAGGGAATTTCAGAGCTACAACATTAAGCAATGTGAAGTCTACTCTACAAATATTGACACATTGTTGACCAGTATATTCTAAATTTCAAATTGTGAAGACTTCTCATTTACTAGATTACCTCCAAACTGAGTTGTTTTAGTTAGTTAACTTAATTATCATAAATGTTCTTTATTGACAGGAAACAATAAAACTACAACATACTTTCATAAATGAAATGAGAAAGGAGGGTGAACAACATCAAATCAGATCATCACAGTTCTCTGTGTCAGTCATTTTGATATGATAACTGTATTACTTATAGAATAACTAAACAGTATTTATAGTCAAGTAGGTTATGTTGTTAAGTTCTGGAAGTGAATTGATATTTCAGGAGTGTACAAGCAAAATTCCTTCTTGTAAAAAATTATTTGTGCATTCTCAGCACAACTAAGCTGTTGTTATAGAGTATCAATAAGCAGAGAGTCAGTGCAGTAATTTGTGGATTGATGTATTTTTATAAAATAAATCACTCTGTGAACATTTAGTTGCTTTAGCAGAGATTTTTTTGTACCTTATCCAACATATGAAGGGTGCCAATGACCATATGTTGGACAGCTGTTAAGTTAGCAGTCTTTGCTATGATTACATGTTGCATAAGAATTTTTTTGCCCTTCATAATTAAGTTGTCTTAGAAATTTGTTTTTTTTTACTAGCTGCAAGCCTTTCTTATCTTAGTTAGCATAAATAAATGGTTGAAATATATGCTGATGTCCACAATAAATCTATTATTTACCAAAGAAAACTTTCACTTTTCAGTGGAAATTCTGAAGTAATTTTTCAACATTTAATTGAATAAAGCACCTGTATCTATGGTATACAATATTTTACAGCTCAGACTAAGCTTCTTTTTTGTTTATCATTCATTATTGGTTTGCATAACACATTTTACTAGATTGATTTTCAAATTTGATTATTTTCCGATATAAGCAGGGTCATTCATATATGTTTGTTCAGTTTAAAGTACTGCGTTCATTCTTTTCAAATAAAACAGGAAATGTTTTTTTCCATCTTTGACAATGCAGGTGCCTTCGGCTTCAAACTAAAAGCTTGGCATTGAGGTGAAATTCGAGTCAACTGGCCATGTATGCATGGTAATTGTTGGAGAAGAATAGGTGTATAATTTTAAGCCTTATTCAATTTAGGTATTCATTCAGAGACAAAGAAAAGCACTCATCTCAAATTGTGGGTCATGTCCTCATGTATGCTTATAATCAATCTCACAAACTGAACATATAAGCAAACAGCAAAGCTCCTTTCATAGTTTTGAAAGCAGACAATAACGGGTTTTAATCAGCTTATCGCAGACACGATGAAGGAGAGAGAAATGCTTCTGTCTTTAGACAGAATAATCTCAGACAAACTTTATCTATGCAAATCATATCATAATATTTACTCTTTGGTACTGAAAAATCCATCTTGGCTGTTTATAATTACATGTAGTTAATATATTAATGTTAGCATGTATATACATTTGGAGTATGATCAAACAGGAGATTTACATAATGAATGTGCATCAGACAAATAAGCAGCGTCCATGTCAGGTAAACATGTCAATATAAACCAAAGTCTCTGCGAAATGCTTCAAACGTCTTGTTAGATCTCAGCTACAAAGACTTAAGGCAGTATGAAAACAAAAAGATTTCCAACCTGCTTCAAGCAATGTGTAATTAATGAAGCGTACGTGACTCTCATGTTTTTAGAAAAATGAAAACAGAGCCCTGTCACACCCACCACCATAGTTCCTGTTGTTCACCTTCTGGCAATGGATTTTTGAACATTGACATTAAGTACTTCATTACAAGTTCTAGAAGTTTCCTTGGGATCCTTTGTTGCTTTGCAGCTCACGTTATTTCAGAGATCTTTGGTTACCACTGCTCAGGTTAATAATGTGCTTAGATTTCTTTTAATTGCACACAACTGTGAATTTGTGTGGGAACCAAAACATGTAAGGGGAGATTTAGAAAGTTTCAATAATTGTTTTTCTCTATCAACTCCAAGAATTTCTTTAAACACCCTCCATGTCAATGGAACACACAAACAATATAATTATTGCCTATCTCACTGTTAGTGAGTTTCAAAACAAGTGGAGTTCCCTATCTCAAATTTTATTCCAAAAGCATAAAATCAGAATTTTGGTAAAAGGAAATGACTCAACACATTTTAGAGTGTAATTTTGAGGTTTTTATGATTTGTGAACTTCACAGACAAGATTTGTGTGTGTAAGTTTGAATTTTAATTTTCAAATCCACTCAATGTTAAGCCTCTAATATGCATGCAGCCAATTTAATAGTGGTTGAAAGAAATTAAGCATCTTATGTCTCTTGTGAAAGAAATAGTGTTCTGTCTTTTTATTGTTTTTTTTTTCTTGTTAGTATGGTCTTCCTTTAAATTAGAAATAGTGTGTAAAGTAAGATACATAAGAAGAGGGGAGAATCAAATACATTTTTACTTCTGCTTACCTCCTTTTCAAACAAATGGCTATATAAATATGTGCTGTGTGGTGTGTGAATATAAATGTGAATAAGTACAAAATAAACCAATAAACAAAACAAAATTTTGATGCAATTGATAAATGCATCAAAGTGCCACAAAAACTTGAAAAACTATAATAGAAGTTCTGACAGGGTTCAAATTTTACATTAAATTAACAGTCTTGATGTTTGTGAAACACGACATGTGTTTCATCAAAACACATGTCGTGTTTTGATGAAAGGTGGAAGCAGTTCTGTCATCTGGAGTGGAGAAGCTCTTTTAGTGTTGTGCCCAAGAATTCTATGTTCTTTAGGCCACAAAGAGGTATTTGTTGTGTGGAGGGGCTTTATGGTTCGGAGAGAAAGAGGGGATCTGATTTCACATTGTGTTCAGCAGAAACCAGAAGACTCCCTATACAATCACACTGCAGGGCTCTGAAATCTCACCTTTACTCTTATATACTTTTCGAAGGCCTTATTCACTGTTTTATTTTTTGGGGGAAAGGGGGCTTGTTTTGTTTTGTTTTTTTTGTTTTTTTTTATAAAACTGTAATTGCTAGCCTGATGACTCCAGAGTATACTTAGGAACCTAACACTTCAAACAACTGTAATGCTATCTTCTTTTCTGGGGATTATGCTCACAAAACTGGGATGAAGTGGCATTTTGGGAAGAGATAGAATTTAATTCTTGCTTTGTAAAGAATTCATTTGATGCCTTTGCTCTGAATAAGTGCTTAAAAGAGGCATTTAAAGTCATCTCTAGGATTGACCACATTTGGGGCTTGATCAGAACTATAACCAGACATTAAAGAATTTTCATCTACAGTTCTGTGCGCTTTGGAAATCCCCACTTCCGCTCCAGAAAGTGCTTACGTGTACTCATTACCACACAATTTTAAGACCCACCCAGCAACGGCAGGGTGCCTCCAGTCCCCTCCTCCTACATGGTGCAGGTGAGAGTTTCCACTTGCTGCAGTGGAGTCAGGAGGAAGCAAACTCGGGGAGGAGGAGGTAACAGAGAGCAACAAAGAAAAGGAACTCCAGATAGAGAAAAAGCTTATTTACTTCAACCTAAGTTGAGATAAAGGCATGCGGAGTGCATCACAGGTAAGTGGATTTTATTCATTTGTTTTTGACTAACCAAGGCTCCAAAGTCGAAGAAAAAAGAAAAATAGTAAAGTACAGGTTGGGAAAAACAGCATGTAACTGGAAAAGTAGGTATGTGGAGAGCATATGTTGTCTTCTATATTTTTGTCAAGTAAACATTTCAGTAGTAATATGTTTCTTATGTGTGAACATATCAGTGCTTTTGTCTTTTATATTAACATTCTTTATTTTTAAAAGATCCCAAAGTATGCTCTGCCTTCACAAATGTCTATGATGTATGTTGTCTTTCCTTTAAAACAATTATTATTTTTAAAGTTATGTAATTTCAAGGACATGCCCAAAAGTCATAGTTAGATCTTATGCATTTTATCTTGAACTCAACCACCCTACCTTTGAAGCTGCATCACTAAAACATAAAACCTTTTTTTAGTTTTATTTGTTTCTCTGTAACATTCTCAGCAGGTTACAGAAGAGACTTCTTTAAATGTAACATATACTCTCAACTTTTATTGAAAAACGCCCACTTTCACAACTGTTTAAAAAAGTCAAGGTTGAACTCTCCTTACAAATACAACATTTTGGGATTCCTTGTTGAGATGGAAGCTGAAGTGACCAATGTTGTCATCAGTTTCCAGGGTGTAGCACCCACAGGAGCTCAAGCTGGGATCCAGGGAAGAAAGGAACAAAACAAGTCATGCCACTATAGCAGATCTCCCAATGGGACTGATCAGGGAACAAACACATTTTAATTGTGCTCAATGGTAAACTGCCGCAAACCAAGACACTTGAGGTGTAATTGCGTGACTCAATGCTGAACTAATATTTGCAGACGTTTCTTCATAGAGGAAGCAGGCTCATACTTTACAGCATTTGCTGCATTTTGAGTTTGCATTGTGTTTATGGGAGGAGTGGGAAGTTCACAGATGTTTCTCTATGGACTTAATTTTTAATTAATCTTTAAAAAGACATCAGTGAAGCAGTTTTTTTCTTCTACTAAATCTTTATCTAGTAGAATCGCAGACATTGAGACAAAGACATCTTTCATGAAGTGACCTGGCCAAAAAGACAGCAGTAGACGATGTAGACAGATAGCAATAACTAAAACAAACTTTAAAAATATATATTTTTAAAGTAACAATTTCAGATGTAAAGGTAGAAGTTTCTTGCTCTGTGACCGGCTCCACCAAACAATTATGAGCTCACTTTTCCTCAGAACAGTGAGAGGATTGTAAAATGAGAAGATCTCACATCAAAAGAACTGGGCAGGTGGGTTACAATGAATGAGTATGGTTATTATTCAGAAACCTATTATCATTGGTAAAGAATCTAAATTGAAATTGCATTGCTGTCTGTCACATCGACCTTTTATCTGTTCATTAGTGCTTAGTTTATTTTGCTGCCAGACAGGTATCGTTTGTCATGAAGTTTGTTGACTTTCAAAGCAGAACAAACAAATTACTTTGGTTTTATTGTGGAAGTTCAGTTTTATTTATTTCATGCTACATCTGAATTTTCCCTCTGTTGGACAATAAAGGTTATTTCTATGCTATTTTATTTTTGTTTTTGTAGGTTGGGCACAGAACTATCTCCGTTTCTTCCAGTAGCATAATGGCCTCAGTCGTTTTTAAAAAGGACACAGGTATGATAAATTTAAAACTTCTGTTGAGATTTATAAACATGGTAATTCTTGTGGTTCAAATAACTTACTAATTTTTAAATTCTGAAAAGTGTAGGGTAAGCACAGAACTAAATTTTTATTTTATTCTCAAAAAGACAAAAAAAAAAAAAAAAGAAAAAAGATATTAAAATAATTTGGAAAATAATATCGTGGAATATGAGTAAGAAAACAAATTGTGCACCAAATCCTAAAAAATTATCCTGTCCCATTCTCTGAATCTGCCATCCATCCATCCATCCATCCATCCATCCATCCATCCATCCATCCATCCATCCATCCATCCATCCATCCATCCATCCATCCATCCATCCATCCATCCATCCATCCATCCACCCATCCACCCATCCATCCATCCATCCATCCATCCATCCATCCATCCATCCATCCATCCATCTCCATCCATTTTCTAAGACCTTTGCCCCTAATGGGGTCAGGAGAGGTGCTGATGCCTATCTCCAACTGAGGTTCCAGGGGAGAGGCAGGGTGCACCTGAATGCAGATGTCCATTCTATTTCTTATATTTTCTATGTAGTAATCTTTGCTTCAATTGTCTTTTTCTTTAGTGATGAAGCTTTAATCACTGAGTTGAAGGCCCTGACAGTTGAATTCATTCACAATTTTCTTTGTGGAAAAGCTGTGCCTGATACATCCAGGTGTTTTTTAAAACGCTACAAGAGTGTTCCTTTGGACTTTGACAGCCCTTCATAATTTTCTTCTGACCCCTAATGAGAAGTAAAACAATATCTTGAAAATTAAATGCTCACTCTGAATTTGACTCTGGATCAGTCTGACATTTTTAAATAGATTCTGTTTGTTAACATTAAATGAAAATGTCATGAACAAAAACCCCAAAGTGCAAATAAAAAAATAGCTTTTTCATTCATGTGGATGAAAAATTATATGAATAGTTGCGTTAAAATTTTGAACTTTGTTACATTATTAAAGTCTCCATTTGGTGTGTCTTATCAAATTAGTAGTCAGGCAAAAGTACATTTATTCTTACTGATTAGTTTTTTCTGTAATTTTAAATGACATATAATCATAGAAAAAAAATTCACATCATGGAGATATAAACAAGTAATCCTTTCCAAGTTATTACTGCATTATTTATGAAATTATTATTAATTATTAAAACCATTCCTGCAGGCAGCATAAATGTGAACACAAAAGTTAAATGCAAGTAAAAAAAAAAAGATAAAGTTAAATGCAAGTAAAAAAAAATGATAAAATATTTTACAAAAATACCATATGTGAAATTCCAAGCAAAAGTCAGATAAGCCAAATTAAACAGATTGACACTTAATGTCAGCAGCTCTTCTGATGTTAAAGGGGAAGACTTCAAAACTATTGCCCTGGCTTAAAGCCAGTTTGCTAGCTTGAAAAAGA
The DNA here is from genome assembly GCF_027474105.1 of Poeciliopsis prolifica. Classification (NCBI taxonomy): domain Eukaryota; kingdom Metazoa; phylum Chordata; class Actinopteri; order Cyprinodontiformes; family Poeciliidae; genus Poeciliopsis; species Poeciliopsis prolifica. The sequence continues at coordinate 5,309,706 of NW_026562400.1, read as the reverse complement.
CATTTTTTTTAATCATTTTAGTTAACTTTCAAATAAGTAAAAACCACAAATTTTTTACCAGACATTTTTCATCCAATTAGTACAGTACTAATTGGATAGCACAATGGCTCCAAATTCAAGCCATTTTTGAATATGGAGATTGAAATAATAAATTAGATTTAATCATTAATCGTCCAGCGGACACTGATGTATGTTCTTGCAATAGTTGTTTTTGAAATCAATTTTACCAGTAGATTCCTTAATAAGTTGGGGTCATACAATACAGTACCTCACCTGTAGGGAGGTAATTACTAGCAAACAGTCAATAGTTTGCAACCACAATGCTTAATGTCCTTAAAAATGCACTATACTATTATTGCGAAGCTCTACTGGCTGGGCTTTATGATCTTCCAAGACATATATCTGTAACTCTGCAGTAAACTTTATATCTGGTATCTTTCCCATAATGTCTGTTTGTGCAGGTATTGTATTCCTCCTCCTATCAGGATTTCTGCTGCCTTCAGTATTTGTGTCTGGACAAGACATGAGCACAACTTCTTCCACTACTGCCCCAGCAATAATGATGACAAACTCCGCCATGAATACCACCACCTCTGCAGCAAACTTCACCATGACCATGGCAACAATGACCTCAAATACTACCCAGGCTGCTGATATGACTAGTAGCAGTTCAGCAGCTACCACTACTCAGATCACCATGTCCACCACTTATAGAGGTACTGTAATGTCTCCTACAACCAATTCAGATTCAGTGTCCCAAAACACCCACTCTACATTAACCACCTCTGGAGGCCCAAGCACCTACTCTGCCTCAAGCACCTCCGGAGGTTCCTCATCATCCAGCACCCACTCTCCTTCTACCACCTCTGGAGGTTCAGCATCATACAGTACCCACTCTGCCTCAAGCACCTCTGGAGGTTCCTCATCATCCAGCACCCACTCTCCTTCTACCACCTCTGGAGGTTCAGCATCACACAGTACCCACTCTGCCTCAAGCACCTCTGGAGGTTCCTCATCATCCAGCACCCATTCAATTTCACCCACCTCAGAAGGCACGGTATTTAGCTGATCTCAAATGCCCCACGTGTTGTAAGTCAGGGTAAATGCAGGTAGACAACCAGAATGCCAACTTTGTTTTCTCAACTAATATTTATACCTCTATGAAATACACAAGTAGTCCTTCTTTTGATAGCAAAGAATTGTGAAATAGAACTAGGGAAGATTCTGACTATAATCTTTTTGTGAAGGATGTATGTTTTTCAATTGGCAACTGGTTTTTACAAAAAGGATTGCATCCCATCTAACTTTTAGATTTTTTGAGAACTAGTGATGCACTGACACATTGGGGGGTTTAGAGAAACCACTTGATTAGCCTAAGACTCAAAGTCATATTATTGTTTTTAGTAATACTAAGGTGTTTCAAAATGTTGTCAGAGGAAGTGCAATAGCTGTAAGAAGGTCTTTAATCATCCACTGTATTTTCTAGGATAGCACATCAGCTGTTCGGCCAGTCTGTTACAACACACTTTAGACGAGTGCTAGTTATTTCACTCTGACCATTCAGATCTCTGACAGTTTTGATTGTTTTGTACCTGATGTTTTGGGGTGCGAAAATTACCCATCTGCCACAGGATGTCAATTGGTATCTAATTTGGGAACCTTTCATCATATTGGCAATGGAGTGTACTGACCTTCCAAAAAGGCCTGCACATAGTGCCTCATTCTCTCTGTTTTATTCTTTTAAACTTTCAACCACAGTATTCTATGGAACCTAAAGCAACATAATTCTTTGTAATATCTTTTCTAGTTGCAGTCATAGTCCAAGATGTTATTATGAAACTTCATATATAAAATTTAACGTTGATGGCCTATATTGGCTTTGAAATTCTAATTTGGGAGGAAGGCGTGAAGTCGGTCTTGAGTTTTGTGATTGCGTCAGCTTATAAAGCCTCCATCATGATTACTCTATTCCAGGATTAAAAAGAAATAAGAAAAAGATAACACACTAGCTGACTGGCAGCCCTAAATGATCCTGAGATTTGATTTGCCTCTCATTTCCCTATCTACACTTTAAAACAATCTACATTACACTTGATCTGCACTTAAAAATGTTAAACCCTTATATGGATCAAACTTACCCCATAAAATAAATGGGGTACCTTTAAAACGATTTCAAATTTCTTCAACCTTTTAATTTTCAATGCTTTTTAGAAATAGAATCACCTTGGATTTCTGTCAGCCAATCAAATATAATTATTGAAAACATTAAATATTGGATTTTTAGTTTTTCTAAAATTATTGTTAAGCTCTTGCGTTGTCTTTTTGTGGTGCACCAAAGGTCTGAGAATGGTTATCAACCACAAATCTACGATGAGGATATCTTTAATGCTGGGAATAAGTGGAACCATGAGTTGAGAGGTGGAGAGATATGAATACCAGAAAACCAGAAGGAGAGTCTAAGGCTTAAATTAAAGAAAGATTATGTCTCTTGCAGTTCTTCAGAATTTGTTGAAGATGTCTGGATAACTTGATAGTTTTAAGTGAATTCTTAGAATATACTGATTGTGAACAATTACAATATACCTGCTTTAAAATTTCCCAAACATGATGTTGTTTCTTTGTTTCAGGTAATATGACTGAGGAAAATAAAAACACCACATCAAATTTTACAATGAAAATGGCAAGTCAATGTTATTAAAAATCTAATTTAGTCACCATGTTTTTTATTTGTATTATATTGACCTTAATCATGTAACACTCAATCTGCCTAAAACAGATAAATTGCCCTTCCTTCTCCTGCTATTACTCTGATTGTTACTCAAAGTACAACAGTCAGAATGAATCTTATTGTTCTACTGGAGAATCATGTCAGGTAAGGAAGCAAATAATTATGTCATACTCTGCTGATCAAGTCAGTTAAATAATTAAATTAATAGTGTAGAAGGATTGTGAAAAAATAAACTTTTACAAAAGTATGTGTAATTTTGCAATGGATCAGCTGCTGAAATCAATGGACATGTGGTACAATGTGAGCTGCAGTGCCTCTTGTGTGGAAGATTGCAACAACACCTCTCAGCCCAACTGTTCTGTGAACTGCTGTAATTCCACTGGATGCATTAAAGACATTTTTGTACCCATGATGATGACAACCACAGGTAAAATAGAGAAAGTGCATTTGCATATTTCATCTTGTCTTGCTTGTCTTTCTCTTTACAGGTATATTTAAAGGTACTTGTTTATATGTGTGATCTTGCGCTTTTACATACCGTATGCTTTTCTTCCATCATTTTAGTAGCTGCAACCACAACAACAATCGCTCCAACAACAACAACAACAACCTCAACAACAGCAAACAAAGTAAAGTCCAAAATCTGTGAATGACTTTAGCATTTCTTTTCTCCTTACTTATTAATATTTTTAAGTTTATTATTTGCTTTATCTCCCTGTTTTCTGTATTGTGTTTCTTTTTTTTTTCTTCAGGGAAACAAATGTCACAAGGGCACCTGCACTGGTGAAGACTGTTATAAAAAATTCAAGGATCTTGAAACCTGTTCTTCCACAAACCCACACTGTCAGGTATGATCTGTGAAAGGATTTTTTATGGCTTTTCTTTTATTTGTGTATGTGATAGAAACCCAACGCTCAACAGCAGGTGTAAAGTAAAAAAGTCTAAAATAACTACATTTTTTTCTGTTTGCAGTATAATTACCTCATCTGAAAAAATATTTTCTCTAATAAGAGATAGATTTATAGATGTTCTTGTAGCTACTTAAATTGCACAGTGTTGTGGCAAGAGAAATCCAGTGCTGCATGAGAATTTAAAAAAAGATAAAATGACATATGACATGATATATAACAAAAAAGTCAAGAATATTGAAAGGTTGCATTAAGATTTTAAAACCACTTTAAATCTTTTTGTTCTTTTATATTTCTGAAACATAAATGAAAATAGACTAACTTTATGTTGCTTAACACAATTTTATTCACTAGGCTTCACATTTAGAGTTAAAAACTTGTTTAAGTTCAAGCACCTACATTTTTAATTTGACACTCTTTTTTATATTGTCTTTTTCAGTTGAAAAAAGAGACCTCTGACTCCGGCATTGTTTGGAAAGCAGGGTGCTCCAATTGCACTGGATATGCTCCCTGTACTGGAACCACAAAACCTCCATGTAACCTGGAGTGCTGCACTGCCACCACAACCTCCTGCCTGATTTTGAACGGCACAATGAATGTCCCGTCTTTTGCCTCAAGAGGTCCCTATCTTCATATTGAGTTGATTACTTCCTTGGTTTGCCTGCTTGCAATCACTCTGCTTCTGTAAGTGAATGAGCATGCATTTGCTGTCCTCGCATTTCTATATGCATATCTCGTTGGAGTTCATCTGTAATTGTATGAATCTGAAACTATGAAAAAGCCTCAGCTTCAATGTTGACTTTGTGTCCTGTGTATTGCACTTCCAGTTCACATTCCTTTTTGTGTAAGCATGGCTTTGAACTTAATTGAGAGCATCCACCATGGGGAACATGCTATCAACCTAATCCTTATCCTCACATTTCAATCTCATATATATGAATATAAGTTATATAACAAAGACATACTTGAGTAAATTATGAGTAATGACTTTTAGTTGTTATAATCCATAGCCTGTCATTTACATATTGTCCATTAATTGGAATTGATATATTTGCACTGCCACACTTCAACTGTTTAAAGGGGAAATACATTTTGGTCAATGAGTGACCCTAAAGTAGGTACACCACAGATGATTTATGATATGAAAAGTTATTTTTGGAATAATACAGCTTTAACTTTATTTGCACTTTATGAAACTCAAACGTTGGGCTGTTATAGTAAGTTGTTAAGACAATTCTTAACAACTTCTTTCTTGAAGTGCTGCAACAATATGTAGCAAGTTTTGTCTTATAGTTTTCTGATTTTTGACTTAAATATATGTAATATGGGGATTACCAATTAAATCTATTTTATTTTCAAATGGTGACATGTAAATGCTAAATGAAATCAGAAATGTGTCAATTTCTTTGAGCTGTGTGTACAGAATAACATTGATTGTGCTTAAAATGAAATAAATGCAATCTATATATCTCAAAAGTCTAAATCATTTGACATTTTCCACACTATTAAATTATTAACCTTTGCTAAAATTTTATTAGCTATCCTATGATTGATTAATCCTAAATCCATAAACTCAAGATACTGTTTAAACAGAGCTTGTTAAAACAGTATCTTGAAGTATGCAAAATAAGGTACATAAATAAAGATCTTTAACAACACGCAATACACAAAGTCATCTGTTAGTCTGAAAAGTATTGCAAAGCTTTTTGGATATAGGTTCTGCATTACCAACATTAGTAATGAGAGTAGTGAGAGTCATTTGCCAAGAGCAAACATGGTAAAGTGGAGAACCTTCCGATGAGTGGCTAGCCTATCAAAATGACTTCAAGAACTAATTCACAATTTATCTAGCAAGTCACAAAAGAAACCAGAACAATATTTAAAGCACCTACCCCTCAGCTGCCTTGAATGAAGTTTGTGTTCACGATTCCACTGTATGAATGACAAGGGGCAAAAATGACATCAACAGGTGAGTTTCAAGGTGAAAACAATTGCTGATCAAAAATAACTCAAACACAATGTTGAGGTCTGACAGGACACATAAAAAAGTTTTTGTGAGGATTTGCATATCATAATTACCATAAAAGTAACACAAAAACATAACATCACACTCACAGTCAAACGTGGCGGTACTATGTTTGGTGGTATGGTGAACAGCCTGTATTTGTATAAAACTTTAGCAAGTCCAGAGGAGCTCAAAGGGCTTTAGCACCACATTCACGTACATATTCACACAAACAATTTCCATGGGATTCAACTTCTGGGTATTTGACTTGGTAGTACAATAATTTCTAATTCTTGATGAAAATATTTAGTAAAATATATCATTACATAAAAGACAGTATGCATAAAATCTTAAAAACACTTGCTGATGATTTTTCTTTCTCATAGCTTTTCTTCAGTGCTTTTGAGCATAGAAATATCAAATGTGTTTAGTCTAGTAAGTTCCCTATTATTATTATTATTATTATTATTATTATTATTATTATTATTATTATTATTATTATTATTATTATTATTATTATTATTATTATCATTATTGAGATTCCTGTAAATAAATTTCTTATTAAGTCAGAGTGTCTCGTAATTTGAGAGTGAGGGTTATAGTTTCATCTATTTTCCAATTTCCTTCCCCTACATTTTGAAATCACATGTTCCATCATGAACATTTCGTAAGTTCCGCTCTGCCCTTCTCGAGTTGTGTGTCCTTTGAAGGCTCTAGTGCCATTTGGGTCACTGACTTGAAGCTTAATTCAAACCAATCCTCAAATCCGTCCACCCTTTCTGATCGTGCTGATGACAGCCCACATATGTGACGTCAAGACTGATCCTGACGAGTGCGTGGCAGCGTGAGAGCGTGCGCGCGCTGGGGTTCGGGCTGAAACAGCAGCGGAGAAAACATCTGGATCGTAAAGGAGTGAAAAAGGGGATGTCGGACCGCGCTGAGCTGCTACCGCATCTGCTGGGCCGTGTCTCTTTCAGCTGCCCATTCGGTCGGTGATTCCCTCATGGAGGGGGAATAACTGGGTCACTCGAAACTCCTTCGCGGATTCACATTGGAGAAGAAAAAAAAAAAACGTGCTGCCGAAGTTATCTCAGTTCTATACCATGGATCAGTCCGTTGCAATTCAGGAAACTTTGGGAAAAGAAGAAAACTGCATTGTAGTATCCTTTGAGCCGTGCATGGTTTCTAAATGATCGAAATATTCAAAATAAGGACCGACTGCTTCAAACTCACAAACTGGACGAACAGATTCTGGAGATACAACCCAGGCTGAGGCCTGTAATATTAAGCTGTGGGAGTTGATCGGGTTTTTATCACTAACTGAATCATTTGGTTTGTGATTTCGAACCGGAGTCAGCTTGGACAGTTCGCGCAGTTTGAGCAGGAAAAACGGGTTTGGTCTGTAATTAGTTCCCCAAAATAGCCTTTTCGTTAGAACTGCAGTTGCGCATGTCATCCACTAGATGGCGACATTGTATCAACAGCTCATGATTTCTTCTTATTGGGAGAGGCTAAGGAGGTTTGATAGCATGTAAACATGAAGTAATTTGCATACAGAAATAGATTTAAAGTGAGGATACACCTCTTGAATTGCCTGTGTAAATGTTTCAAATGTTTTATTACATATTTTTTTCTGTTTTTGGCTGAATAGTTGAATAAATATATTTGAATTACACTTTCCTTAACTAAACCTCTAACATGCTGCACAATGTGATATCTTGCTTGATGATTGCTCAGAAAGCAGACTTCTCGGACTGGTAGAGTGTGCAAAAGAACATGCGTAAGTTCAAACAAATTAAGGAAACTTTACAAGGCGTTTAATCTTAATAATTATTCGTTATATTTGTGCAACAAAAACCTCATCCCGCCTTTTGGTTTTTAAATCTTTGTTTCCTTCTGAATCACAAACTTAATTAAAACTGACTCTATCATTGTTATTTTTCTAATATTTGTTGTAATTATGTAAAATTATTTGCAGAATTTTTATTTATACCCATCGGAGAATGGCCATTACAGCTGATGATGTGTCACTTGAAGACATTATACCCATCACGCTCGACTTTGCTGTTGTTGAAGGTAATTTTTTCTTCTGATATTAAATATTCAGTATCTTACAAAAGTATTCCATTTAGCTCTGTCAGTCTTCCTTTTAACTTTTACTCTGCCAATCAAAGCATCCTCACATCATGATGTTGCCACCACCATGTGTCACTGTTGAGCTGATAAATTCAAAGTGACGTGTGATGTTAACTTCGCTCCACAAGAGTTTGCATATAATGCAAAAATGTTTCAGTCTTGGTGTCATTTGACCAGCACATGTCCTTCCACTTGTTGGGTGTGTCCCATACATTACCTGTGGAAAACATTAAGCTGGATTTATTTTCTTTCAAGAGTTGATTTATTATTGCCACCTTTTCATAAAGGTTACATTTGGGGAGTGCACAACTAATAGATTTTCCGTGACCATCAACAGACTGTCCAATATTAGCTCCAGCATAAGCAAATCAGCCGCTGCTCTTGATTATTGCTCTTTTTGCCAAACAGTGGCTTTAACAGCACTAAGTGAAGTTGTAGAACTTCACTTGTGGTATTGTTTTATAACACAACCTTGCTTTACATTTATTCACAGCTTTATCTCTTGGTGTATTAGCTCTGTGTCTGATGCATAGTTTGCATAGTTTGATAGTTTGCATAGTTTGATCACTATGTTCCTCAAACTAACCTCATTTATTACATTACACGCAGATAGACTATTTACAAATTAGGAGACTGCTGAAAGGATTTGGTTGCACTGGATTTTATTGGAAATATGAGAGTAAAAGGGGCTGAATATAATACACATCACACTTTTCAGATTTGCTTTGTTGCAAAAACTTTGAAAACCATGAGCGATTGGTGGAAGTAGTTTGTCTTGCAATCGGTGGGTCCAATAGGTATGAATACTTTTGCAGGAACTGTATTTGCTGGCACTTTTTAATAAAATTTGTATTGCCTCTAAACTGAAAAGCAAATAAAGTACAGTATGAAACACACTGACATATTTCTCATGCTGCTTTCTCTATAGTTTCTTCTCCAGAACAGCTTGTGGTTGTGGGTAAGTTGCCTTTCTTTATTTGAAGTCTCAGACATCATACATGACTGATCTTCCGTCTTGAAAATGAATCTTGCAATGTTTTTCCCCTGCCACACTTTTGATCTTACTGTAGGTGCAGACACCAGAGTGAGAATGAGCTACAAGAATGAAGAATTAGAGCTCAGGCTTCCGTTTGGGTCCCACTCTCGCCTCTTTCTCTGTGAAGTCAACAAGGCATGGAGTGGTAGGGTGAACTGTTTGTGATCTGTTTACACAACAACCAGCATTTGACAAACTCTTTCAAAACTTTTGAACATTTTAAGGAGCAAAATATAATAAAATTCTATCATATGTTTATTAGAAAAGTTGCACAGATGTATTGCAAAAACATACGTCATCATGTCTGAACAATGACATAGAAATTAGACAAGCCTTTAGTTAAAAGGAAGTCTCTGTTGCTAGGGATGGTCACAGTCACCACAAGCTCACTACTTTCACAGTGGAAGCATCACACGAACAACACATAACGGACACTATATCACGAATGTCTCTTTGTTTTTGTTAATGCTTTGCTGTGAAAGATATCACATTGTTTTCTCTTAATCTATTATTCTTGCTGTCACTGTCTTGTTCATCCATTAGATGTGTGCAGGTTGCCCACACAAGTACCCAAGTTCGAGTGGATCAAGAAGTACAAGAAAACTTTCAAAAGACAGGAAGCTATGAAGCAAGGCATTGTACCGCTGGAGGTGTTATCCACTAAAAATAACCAGCACCAGAAAATCGGTTTGTCATTTATGTTTTATTTATAAAAAGCTGGGCTCTGTGAAGCCTGTTGAACTACTGACAGTGTCAGAGTAGATAGGGATGAAGCAGAGGCTTGTTTCTGTGTCTTTGGTTGACAAGTTTATGGTTTGGAGGATTGCATCACAGATATTTCAAAAACATCACTTCCTCTGATTGAAACTCTGTCACCATTCATAGGGTATATTTCAGTACCTCATCACTGGTGAAAGAACACCATAAATAATGGGACATTTGTAGAGGCAGACACATTTTGTAGCACACCAGGTAAATATATGCAAAATGTTCGAAAAGAAATTCACTTTTAATGCTGTAGCATAATTGCTCACTGGGAAAAATAGGAATCTCATTTGATTTGAGAACATTTACTTAGTGAGGTTAGGGAAATCCTAAGTTATGTAGCTCTCTTGACTTCTTCAGCTCACACCGCAAATTTAGAGGTTTAGATGTCATTAGTACGTCAGTAGAGTCATTAGTTGAATCTCAAAAACCTGGGCTTTTGAGATCCCATCTCACTGGCAAAATATCACGATAGCTTGAATAATGCAAGTTCATAGGTGTCTGATTATTGTCCTTTACAGTATGAATATTGCACACACCAATATAGGACTGAAACTATACATTGGGCCACTGGTATTTACAAGGTTAGAGAACACAACCATCCATGAATAGCAACAATTTGCATTTCATTATATCAAATGCAGAAGAGAGTATTGGAAAAACAGCAATCTTAAATTGTCTCAGTATCTTAGGGCAGTATTATTACCCTAAGACAAAATGCACTTGTTATTCTTAAAAGAAGCACAAAATCTTGTGATTTGCTTTCTATTTGTGTACAGTGTTTAATTTCTTGCAGAATATAGCCTATGTTACATCTGTGTTTTGTGTCCTCCTGTAGACACGCATGCAAAACAAAATCAAATGCTCAAACACGAACACCCAGATCTCTGCAAGCTGCGTGAAACATTTCTGACCATGTTTGCTGCTTGGTCAGAAAACAAATAAACACACAAACAAAAAATGTTTTTCGACCCTTGAATTCCCAACCTACCACTTAGGGCATGATGTATTTCCCAGTTGCATTTTTGCAGCTTGTTCTGCGTGTTTTGTCTTTTTACTGCAGTAAGGAAATGCAAAAACCCCTCCTCCTACTACAACGTTAGCATGGGCAGGTCTGAAACACAATGTACATTGATCCTCTGCACAGAATGCGTGGGAGCGGCTCAAAGACATGTCTGGGATGACGAGAGACTCTGGTATGGAAATCATTCCCAATGCATTGATTGTTGATTCTGAGGAGGCGAGAGAAAACGCAGGAGGAGTTGTCAGGGAGCTGAGATTGGCTAACTTTCTCGAGCTAATGCTAACAAACAGTAATTCGAACAGGATTAGTGTTGCTAATTAGTTACAGCGTTTTGCGAGAGTCATTATGCGGAAATGTATCGCTTATTTTTGTCTCTTTAGTAACGCTAATGGTAACAACGTGTCCACTTTTGTTGAGTTGAAAACGTGGATATTAAAACGTCGCGGCTAACGCTAGCAGCAGTATTTACATGTCAATGGTGGAGCACCTGTTGTGGCTGATGTTGCTCAACGCGTTTTAGTGGTGGAATATTCGTGTCCTTTTCCACATTTGAATTGCTGTCAGCCTGTTACATTTCCTGTCTACTCTTCTTTTGGCTCTTTTTATTTTCTCTCTCTGCCTTTTAGTTAAAGCCAAAACTTTGTTGAGATCAGAGTGCCTTTCTCTTTAGAAATTATCCTTTAAAAATAATATTTAATCTTCCAACCCGTCGCCTGACTTTAAGTCGTATTAAAACATGTCAGTCATACCTGAAGCTGAGAATATATCGCGTAAAAAACCTTGTTTAACCCACGTTCAGGTGAATTCTCTTTGTTGATACAGCAAGGGATGATGGGGAAGTTATATAATTTTGAACCTTGTGCAGTTGTAGTGACAAAAAGGCGTTAATGTTTTAATACGGAAGAGAATGAAGGCTGATAAAACGAGCTGACATTTATGCTGAGTAAAGATTGACCCGCTGATAAAGGCTGTTCAGTTTCTTATCTCCAAATCTGGAGACAAGAAACTATATATTCTTAGAAACGCTAAAGCTTCTAAAAATCCTTATAACTTAAGAGCTACTAATATGCATAATGTTATTGTTACAAACCTAATTCAAAAATATGTTGGATTTAATTATTTTTCATAACTAACTGCTGCTTGGATGCATTTTGCAGTTTGTTTTAATAACAGGTGCAAAATAATTCACAAGCAGTTGAGCTGTTTTTAATTGCTTTCCCATTGCTTTTGTCCAGCTAATGACTAATATACTGCATGTCAATATAGCTACACAAATTATTTTATCACAGTTGCCGTTGCAATATATTTGCAGTTTCATAAGGCTATTTTTCTTTTAAGTATCAATTATTTGTAATCTAAATGTCATTAATAGCCAGATTTTAAAAAGTTACTACTCAAAAGTTCTTTTATTCCTTAAAAATGCAGGAGATATTGCACTGTTCATGTGTTCGGTGAAATGTATCGTTGCCCCTCAATCTTTTTTTGCTATGCTTTGCTCGTAGGCTAACTGAATTGAGAAAGCTACATGTATTTCTCGCTTGCAGATAAGATGTTTTGCTGTTGCGAAAGACAAACTGTTGGAACAACATATCTGATAAGCCAGCCACTGCTGACTGTCTTCCTGAGCAGATGTCTCAACCCAAATAACAAGCTGATAGCATCTTATTATACTCAACATTATTCATTAAAGAGACAAATGATAAAAAGTATTACATTTAACTACCATACTCCTAAAATCTACCACTTAAAACACTTTTTGTGAAACAAAATGTATTTTAGCAAAAACACAGAATGATTTATTTAATTGTTTGTATTTATAAGATGGTGGATTATAATGCTAAATATTCTTTGCAGATACCGTGATTTATCAAGACCAGTTAATTTATTGATTTTGGTACATTTAATATTAGTTTTAAGGGCTGAACCTTTGTGCCATATTTTATCCTGTGTTTGCCTTTCCTTTTCTAATATACAACATAACAAACTTACTAGCTAATTAAGCAGTCTGGTGTCTTTTCAGGTTGGTCCTGCAGTCCATATTCAAATATATTGGTAATTGTTGAGTATTAGGAATATTAACTCCATTTTTAATACAGTGAGTTCCATATCTTTATGACCAGGACTGTATTTGCACAGTTGCATTTGTATTTTTTGGGCAGGAAGGAAAACTGTAGTTTTAGCCTGCTGACCGGCAGTGAGTAGCAATAGGTGAGGCAGCAGTTTGTCAGCTCTGTACAGCCTAGAAAACCTGAATCACTCATTCACGTATGATGGTAAAAAGACTTTACTTTAGTAAAAGTATTATAGAAAATGTTAGTTTTGAATCTAATATCATTTAGTATGTTGGTGACCCAACTAGCATTGCTAGCTGTTAATAAAGATTTATAAATAAGCGTTGAAGGATCTCTTCTGGAATTCATTAGAAATGCTCTTTTTGTGCCTCCTTGCATTGTTCCAGATTTTTATGGTTCTTGTGGTTTCTTTTTGAAAGTTTTAGAAGTCACTTGACCTTGTGGTGAGCTTCTTGAGAAGTCTTGGTCCTATTTCACCACACATTTCCCCAATAAAACTAATGCAATAAGCACATTTTCTTAACAAAGGTGTAAAAATGCAATCCCAGCTTTAGTAGTAACATTTCTGATTTGTACATTTATTTTGTAATCACACATTGCACATCACACATGTGCAGTTGTAGCTAATAAAAAAATTGGATGCCTCAAACATATGACTATAATTTAATAACTTCCTAAAAACTGTAGGCTTAAGATGGGAGTAGAGCAGGAGGTTATACATATCAGATATATTTAATGAGACAAACTATATTCATTCAACTATTTGCATTAGAGTATTATAGCTGCTCAGGTATGTCATGCCATTACATTGTCACTATAGATCATTCCTATTTGACACGACTTGATATGATTTCGTTGTCCACCTCAAAATCATATTTAATGTTGTCCTTCAGATTATTATGCTAGGTTGTCAGTCAAATGCATTCCTAATATATTCTGGTTATATCTTAAACTTTAATTTCCTCCTTAAAGTGCTTGGCTTTCTCTCTCAGGGGAGCTGGCTGCCAAGCAGCAGGAGACAAGGCCCATGCTGTCTCATACTTCACACTCAGCCATTAAATCCAGCTACTTAGAATGCAGTAACTGTAACTGACTGCAAAAGATGGCCACAGGCAACCGAAGCCCTCAGGCCCCGTCTTTACAATATAGAGATTAAGTTTATTTGTTTCGTGACTATAGATCCAATCATCCTAAGCTTAGTTTTAATTAATAAGCTAAGGTAAGTAGATAGAGGGTGAAAAAAAATCATGCAGTTGAAACGCACTCTTCCCAGTACTAAGAAGCAGCATGTGAATAGTATGAATACGTTGTAAATGTAGTTTTTAATGTGGCACTTGTTTAAAGCATTGTTCTACAACATACTGTAATCCTGCATTACATTTAATATTTTTCTGTTTTGTCTTCTTTACTTACAGAGAAAGTGTCGGACAAAAAGGGATCGTTAGAAAAGGTGAAAAGTTCTAACAGTGTCTCACAAAAGTCCAAAGGGAATTCCAGCCAAGATAAGTAAGTTGGGTTTTAATTATTATTTTTATTATTGTGAGTTTCTTGGAAAGTGATGGTTGAAGTTTGAAACGAACAAAAAAAATCCTTCTGCAGTGAATGTAACTCTTATTAGATATTTTTTCAAAAGAAATTGGAATAATGCAAAGTGAAACGTGTCCTGATTGCATACATTGGTATGTACACAGAATGCATACATATATGAGCTTAGTTTTCAGTAAGCCAGCATCTGTGTACAAACAGTCTTTCACTCAAATCTTGCCCTTGTTGTTGATTTTCTGTAGTATTAAAACTTTGTGCAGAACAAATTTGGTTTTGATTCGCAATAAGTCATAATCAACTGAATTAACAGTGCAATATAACCATTCAATCCCCTTTTTGGATTGTATTACTGAAATAAATCAACTTCAAACCTACATGTTCTGTTTCTGTTTGTTTGACAAAACAAAATATGAGAGAAACCAAAAAAGCTTTGTTGTATGTTTTAAATTAGAGCAACCTTTTCTGTACAGCTGCACAGGTGTGCCAGTGCTGCACAAAACGGATCAAAGGACCAGTCATAACAAAAGCACTCTTTTTTTTTTTTTTATCAGATGTCCAAGTTTGCTTTCAGCTTTTTTTTAATGCAAATATGAATGCAAATTTATAGTTTAGCTCTTAGGTTTTTATAATTTTACTGCTTGTTAGTGTATCAGTTAATGTGATCTAACAAGCTGTTCAACAGTACTGCTGACTTTGTTGTTAAACCTGGAAAAACTACCTTGCATGAAGGTAGTATTTGGTTGCAATAAATTCCTGGAAAATTACACAATTCTGATGTAATGTTTATTTTTCTCTCATCAGCATTAATTACTACATTTAGTACTTATAAATTATCTGTTTTTTTGTTTATGTAAAATAGAATGTCTTTGTTAATCCTAACCCATCGTGTTGTTCCTGTTGAAGCCTGACCAGGGGCTTTGCTTGGCACTAAACAAATGTTTTAAATGCAACTGTACATTTTCTGGTCAGACTAGCCATTCATCTGTTTATGAAAACACATCTACCCTATTGCCCTTGACGGTCTGTTTTTAACTTGTGTGGTGCAGCCAGAGCATTTCTAGTCGAGAGGAGCGGGATGATCTGGTGCGCTCCTCCAGCCACACCGCCTCCAACAAAGCTCAGATTCTGGCCATGCCTCAGTTTGGCCTGCGCGACAATCTCATCAGATGTGAGCTGCTGAAAAGTGAGGATTCATACACCTATCTGGAGAATTTCAGGTATGATCCTTGTTTCAGTCACATACTGCGTTGGTTGGCTTTTCCAGGTGAAAGGATTTTGTATTTTAATATTAAGAAAGCTAAATATGTAGCTAATTGCAGTTTTCATATTCTAAGTCTTTTGCATCTACATTTACACTTTGTTTCTAACAGTGTGGTGTGTGGAATTTCAATATATAGAAGCTATAAAAAAAATGACAGGCTTTGTGGGTTTGCATTTCTATTTACCTAAAATGAGCAAGGCTTTATTAAAAGCACTAGCCGACTATTTTACTATTCTGTGGCTCGGTATGCAGCACCAACTCATTATGAATTGCATTTAATTGAGTTAGTTTTTCCATGCGTTTTAGTAACTGAAAAATTTTATTATTTTTTTTTTACTCTGGGCACATTGATTTGTACAATTACCACACTGCCACCTAGTGGTAGAACTGCCTAACTATTATTTTACGCACAAGTGATCTGCTAGGAGCATTGTGGGCTGCTTTAGGATATTTTGACATTTTAGGGATGTTTTATCATTCAAGGATCAAGTGAGAATTTCTAGCCGTACAAGGTATCTATATAAATTTGAACATCCTCAAAAACTAAATTAATTTTCTTAATTATAAGATGACTCATTACTAGAAGTTGGTTCACTGTGTTTTATCAGCAGTGCAGATATTTTCCAGAAAATCTTAAAGCACTTTCAGCTTTATGCTGCTTTTCTATTAAGAGTTTATTTCTGAAAACAAAACATCATTTTCAGTTTTCATTTGCTGTAAGTCATAAACTAAAAATAAAATACCAGTTTTTCAAGTTTATCTGTGTATTTTTATCCTGAAATGTTTATACTTATGATTACTTTCTTGTCAATGATATGTGTTGTATTGTTGATTTTTGTGCTTCTTTGGCTTTCAGTATTAGTCTGGATACTTAGAAATATCACTGGCTGTAAATGTACTTAACATTCAAGCCTGGCAGAATAGTATATTTTGTATAAACATGAGTTTATCTTTCTGTGAAACAAAGTCCCAGGCCATCAGGATGGAACATTTTTAATTGGCACAGAACAGGCTTTCTGTTTCCATCCTGTGCAACTGCATGCAGAAATGACCTCTGAAGGTCAATCTGGGCTGTTGAATGGAAGAAACCTATCTTAAATCTGGACCTGAAGAGCAAATCTCAGTGGAGATCTAAATGGAAAGGCTCTGGTGCTGTGTGTCACAGTTAAGGTGTCCTTCTTGGTTCTGTTTTATTTTTCTCAGTCTGAGAATATTTTCAAACTACTGCAGTTTTCTGATCCATAAGTTGTAGAGAACTTATGCAGGCACTTTTATTTCTCTCGGATCTCAATAAACGGGCTTTAATTAAGCCACAGAAATGTGATGTAGGAACATTTTGAAAATTTAGAAATGGCAACTTTTTAAAAACAAAATGCTATGACAGTTTCTCTTATGAATCCTGTAGTTCGTTAGAAAGAATTTTCATGATGAACCCCTGCATTGGATTCAAAGAGAATATGCACTGGGTAATATGTAATAAATTTTGTATCACAATTTTAGCTTACTCATCTGGAAATCAGGCTCAGAAAAGCCACTAGATTTTCCTGTAGACACAAAAAGTCTCAGTCAGATTTATTAGATTACTATTTTTTCTTTTACAGATTCTTTCTTGGCACATACAATGTGAATGGTCAGACACCAAAGGAGAGCCTCCGTCCATGGCTGAGCTGCACTCCCGATCCTCCTGACATTTACTGCCTCGGGTAAGTCATATTCATCCTGCTGGAAAAGAGCTCTGCTTAATCCTGTTACAAAGACCGACGTTTCCTGCTCTATCCTCTGACAGATGCTTGCAACTATTGAACCTGTTTAAGTAAACCACATTCCCACCCACAGATTTTAGCCATGCATGCTCACTGATCCTACCTACGTTTCTATTTACTGCTTTGCTGTGAAGAAGTGAAAAAGTTTGCTGAACATGAGTCACTTTGAAACTTTTGCTTTGCTCTTTTTTTTTTTTGCAGTTTTCAGGAGCTAGATCTCAGCAAAGAGGCTTTCTTCTTTAGTGACACCCCCAAGGAGCTGGAATGGATGAAGGCCGTGTGTGACGCTTTGCATGAAGAAGCTAATTATGCCTTGGTAAGTAGGTTTTTATTTCCTGAGCTGGTTTTTATTTGAATTCAGAAGGTTTTAGCTCTGTTTACATGTTGGAGCCAGTTTCTCAGCATCTGTCCTTTTTTGGATTTATTTGCCAAGTCAGCCACATATAAGTTTTAGTTCATTTTAGTTATCATTTCCTCATTTCCCCTTTCTCAGAGTGCTGACTCTGTCTTGTTAACTTCCTCATTTGTTTGCACCACTAGTTTGTTCGTCAGAGCTGAAGATACATTATATTGAGGTGTAATTTCTCCCTGCTCACTTTTCTGATCTGCTCCTGACAGTTAAATTCAGCTACAAAATAAACATATTTTTGATTTACGCTGGACTCAATGGGAGTTTCTGTGCTTCTCTTTGTGCACTTCTGGGCTCCAATAAACACGTCTGCTTAAAGTTTTCTTCAAATAAGATGCTGATGGAACAAAATGGCTTAAAGCTTAATGCTTTTGTGTTTTGTTTTAGTCATAAACAGTTAAATAAGTATTCATATTTAATTCCATGTGTTAACATAATTTGTTGCTTCAGGTGAAGTTGATCCGTTTGGTGGGCATCATGCTGATCTTCTACGTGAAGAAGGAGCATGCAGAATTCATCTCTGATGTGGAGGCAGAGACTGTGGGCACAGGCATAATGGGAAGGATGGTAAGGATAGCTTCTGCAATGCTCTAATGCTCCTCAGAAAAAGAGGACTTTAAAATAGCACTTGTTATACTGCAGGTAAAAAAAAAAACTAGTCTATTAAATTAGTCTTCTCTCACTCATTTGGAGTGCACTAGCTGTAGACTATTGTTTTTAATTTTTGCCCCTTGTTCACAAAGGACAAGAATATTCAAGGGTTTCAATCCAGTTGGTGTATCTAAATTTAGATATCTATCTTTATTGGTACTGATCCAGAACTTTTGCTTAAACATTCAGTTATGTAAGCTGCAAACTACATACAGTTAGGGCCAGAAATATTTGGACAGTAACACAATTTTCGTGAGTTGGGCTCTGCATGCCACCGCATTGGATTTGAAATGAAACCGCTACAACAAAATTCAAGTGCAGATTGTAACGTTTAATTTAAAGGGTTGAACAAAAATATCTGATAGAAAATGTAGGAATTGTACACATTTGTTTACAAACACTCCACATTTTAGGAGCTCAAAAGTAATTGGACATATAAACATAACCCAAACAAAAAGTTTTTTCTCAATATTTTGTTGCGAATCCTTTGGAGGCAATCACTGCCTTAAGTCTGGAACCCATGGACATCACCAAACGCTGGGTTTCCTCCTTCTTAATGCTTTCCCAGGCCTTTACAGCTGCAGCCTTCAGGTCTTGCTTGTTAGTGGGTCTTTCCGTCTGAAGTCTGGATTTGAGCAAGTGAAATGCATGCTCAATTGGGTTAAGATCTGGTGATTGACTTGGCCATTGCAGAATATTCCACCTTTTTGCTCTCATGAACTCCTGGGTAGCTTTGGCTGTATGCTTGGGGTCATTATCCATCTGTACTGTGAAGCGCCATCCGATCAACTTTGCAGCATTTGGCTGAATCTGGGCTGACAGTATATCCCGGTACACTTCAGAATTCATCCGGCTACTCTTGTCTGCTGTTATGTCATCAATAAACACAAGTGACCCAGTGCCATTGAAAGCCATGCATGCCCATGCCATCACGTTGCCTCCACCATGTTTTACAGAGGATGTGGTGTGCCTTGGATCATGTGCCGTTCCTTTCTTCTCCAAACTTTTTTCTTCCCATCATTCTGGTACAGGTTGATCTTTGTCTCATCTGTCCATAATACTTTTCCAGAACTGGGCTGGCTTCTTGAGGTGATTTTGGGCAAATTTAACTCTGGCCTGTCTATTTTTGGAATTGATGAATGGTTTGCATCTACATGTGAACCTTTTGTATTTGCTTTCATGGAGTCTTCTCTTTACTGTTGACTTAGAGACAGATACACCTACTTTCTGAGAGTGTTCTGGACCTCAGTTGATGTTGTGAACGGGTTCTTCTTCACCAAAGAAAGTATGCGGCGATCATCCACCACCGTTGTCTTCCGTGGACGCCCAGGCCTTTTTGAGTTCCCAAGCTCACCAGTCAATTCCTTTTCCTCAGAATGTACCCGACTGTTGATTTTGCTACTCCAAGCATGTCTGCCATCTCTCTGATGGATTTTTTTCTTTTTTTTTCAGCCTCAGGATGTTCTGCTTCACCTCAATTGAGAGCTCCTTTGACCGCATGTTGTCTTGTCACAGCAACAGCTTCCAAAATGCAAAACCACACACCTGGAAACAACCCCAGACCTTTAACTACTTACTTGATTACAGGTTAACGAGGGAAAGGCCTTCTGAGTTACTTGCAGCCTTTAGAGTCCATTGTCCAATTACTTTTGGTCCCTTGAAAAAGAGGAGGCTCTGCATTACAGAGCTATGATTCCTAAACCCTTTCTCCGATTTGGATGTGGAAACTCTCATATTGCAGCGGGAGTGTGCACTTTCAGCCCATATTATATATAAATTGTATTTCTGAACATATTTTTGTCAACAGCTAAAATAACAAAACCTGTGTCACTGTCCAAATATTTCTGGCCCTAACTGTACACACTGATGGCTGTACTGCTGCAGTTTTTTTAAGTTGTTTTTATTTTGACAATACTGATAGTTACATATAGGTATCAGAATGATCTTTTCATTATCAGATGTTAAATATATATACTTCATTCTATGTATTGGACATGAGGTGGTAAGAGACTTTAAAACATAATGATAACACAAATATGCTGTTGCAGTAAATTTTGTTGTTTTTAGATGTAAAATGTTTGTTAGATGTTAAGGAACTAAATTTTCTGTTGAAAGCGATTTTATGTGATGTCATTAAACAAAGTAGCTACCCCTTAGTAGCCAAATACTCTTCTTCTAATCACTACAAATAATGTAGTTAACATGTTAAATGAAGCAGGAATTTCAGATCTTTCTTATCACAAAGATTTTTTCATTTTATTTTAGAGTCCCAAATATTATTTCCTTGTATTAATCTGTTATCTTTCACAGGGAAACAAAGGGGCTGTTGCGATCCGTTTTCGCTTCCACAACTCTGACATCTGCGTAGTCAACTCTCACCTCGCTGCGCATGTTGAAGAGTACGAAAGACGTAATCAGGACTTCAAAGACATTTGCAGTCGTCTCCAGTTTCGACAGCTCGATCCTACACAACCTCCACTCACCATCTTGAAGCACAAGTGTGTACTTCCTTAATGTTTTTACATTGTTACACTATAATTAGAATGTTGGTGCATCAAACAGGTTTATCATTATGAATATGGAATGATAGTTTGATGTGCGGTCATGTCTTTGTTATAAATACATCTGTGCTTCTTGGATCAGTGTTGTTTTGTGGATTGGGGACCTCAACTACAGAATCAGTGAGCTGGACGTCGACAGTGTAAAAGATCTAATCAGCAAGAATGATTTTGAGACTCTTCACTCTTATGATCAGGTAATTACTGACAATCTATTACCTTAATGTACCTGACTTATCATTTGTGTTTATGCAAACTACATACGCGTAATTTATGAGTGGAGATATTCATTTGCTTCATGTGACCCTCAGCTCAAGAGGCAGATCGATGGGAAGGCTGTGTTTGTCGGCTTTGAGGAAGGAGAAATTGATTTCCAGCCCACCTACAAATATGACACCGGCTCCGACAAATGGGATACCAGGTATTTCTGACTCACTTTTTTATCTTTATGAATCTATATTTTCAATAGTTTAGTGTTTGTATAATAAAAGATTAAAGACTTAGAGAGAGATCAGTAGAACATAAACTATTCAATTTATCCTGGAAACATGTCTCACCTCCATTTCATTCGATTCTTTGAACTTTTTAGTCTTTAGAGGCTTCTTACATCATCCTACTTTATGCAGGATCTCCATGTGGTTTTGAGTGTTCACAAAGAGATCCACTTGTTGATCCATTGCTTATTCAGCATTATTATTTCATCAGAAAACTGGCAAAGTCCAATTTGCTCTGATGTCCTTGTTATATTAATTTGATCTGCCAGAATACACTGTTTATAAACAGTATCTATAAATATGCCTTGACCACTAGGTATCACTAAATATCACTAACACAGTATCATTTCAGTGCTTATTTTACAATAATAAATCGTAAAATAAAATCCCTAATTTATGTGTTTTACCACAAGTAATAAGATAGACCAATTTGCAAATATTGTCAATTTTATTCCTTTGATTTAAGTGAAAAATGCCGCATCCCTGCATGGTGCGACCGTATCTTGTGGAAAGGGAAGAACATTCAGCTAGAGCATTACAAGAGCCATATGGATGTAAGGACCAGTGACCACAAACCTGTCAGCTCTTTGCTCGTCATCGGGGTAAATGCTTCAGTCTTCTAATAAATTTCATGTTTAATTCATTGTCTTTGGTTTGGACAAGATACATTAACCTCAATATTTGACAAGCATGTAAAATGACTTTAAGATTTTGCCTTGTCCTTCAAACTCTTATGTTTGAATTTAGTTTCTTTCTGAAGAGGATATATTAAAAAAGACATCACTCAGCTGAAAAGTACCAAAGAGAGTTAAGGTTAAGAGGCAGCAGTTCATAAATACTATGATGTACAAATGCAGTTGTTGCAATTACATTTTAAGGAGAGTCATGTAATAAAAGTTTCAAAAGTACTGACCTGCTTAGATTGCTTATTATTCTCTTTGATATTTTTTTAATTACGAAGGCTACTCTTTAATGCTACTATCCCATACATTTAATTTTGTAACCTCTGCTCTGACTCCCTTTCCTTCATCAGATCAAGAGAGTGAATCCCGAAGCTTATAAGAAGACCTTTGAAGAGATTGTGCGCAATATCGACAAACTGGAGAATGAATGTATTCCATCTTTAAGCTTGTCCAAGCGGGAGGTAAAATTTTCTATCCTGTAATTTGTAGTCCAATAGAAATCGGTTTATTTGCATACAATTTAAGTAGGCTGTTTTGACACACTTTGTGTAAACGACATAGAATGATGTCATATTTTGACTCTGAATTTGTTTTCCTTCAGTTCCACTTCAAGGATGTGAAGTTCATGCAACACCACGCTGAGACCCTGAACCTTTTCAATGATGGGCAGGTCCCATGTCAGTTTGAATTCATCCAGAAGCCAAACGAATCCACGTACTCCAAGCCCTGGCTAACAGCCAACCCATCTAAAGGCTTCATTGCACAAGGTAAGAAACCTGAACAGTAAAACTTAACTTGGAGCCTCAAACATTGGATCATGGCTGCTGTCACACATCTCCTAATGTTGTATGTACATCTCTTATTTTCTAGGTGCTTCTATGGACATTGACCTGGAGGTTTTTGTAAACCGCTCAACGGCACCAGATCTAAACTGCGGCAAGCAGGAAATCGAAGATATTCTGGTGCTTCATTTGGAGCGAGGCAAGGACTACTTCATCTCCGTAACAGGGAACTATTTGCCAAGCTGCTACGGTACTTCGATCTATTCACTGTGTCACATGAAAGAACCTATTCAAGACATGCCGAAAGAAATCCTTCTTGAGCTGGTCAGCAACTTTTGAAATATCTTCTTTCATTTCTTGCCATTTCTTTTTTTAAAAGTTTCAAGAAAACGTGTCTTTTTTCTTCTGAACATCAGGCGGAAAAGTCTCCAAACGATGATACAGCAACCGATGAAAAGCCTCTTGACATTCCTAAAGAACTCTGGATGATGGTGGATCACTTATTTCGCAATGCTGTTGACCAGGTGAGAAAAGATTTGGATTTACAAAGTTTGCTGTTAGATTTGCCATTTGTATATCCAAGCTGCAGAAATCTGCAAAGGTTAGGATTCAGGGAATAAAGTGCATGCTTTCAGCATTGCTCCAGAGATGCAAAATATAGAAGGTTTTTGCACATTTAAAATTTCCTAACATAAAAAAAAGATTATTGTTTTTTTTCCATTAAACTTGTAAAAAAATACATTCATTGATTGAGTAAAAAATAAGGCTGTTGTAAAGAGATGATTTCCCATTGACCCATACCGGAGTGGATTTTACTTGTTTTGGGCTTTATTATTCTTACTTATTATTGGGTTTAGTTTGAAATTATTTTATTAGATAACAGTGTATATCTTAAAATATATAATTCTAAAATTACATAATCTTCCTTAAATTAAAATTAAAATTTAAGTTTTAGATTTCTCCTGAGGCTACATAGAGGCTAATATGATTAAGTAATTATGCCCTGCAGCTTGTAGGAAGTCATAGTAGATTTATGTAAGGAGTTGCATCTATATTTCATTTTTATGCCTTCATTCAGAAACCTTTTTTTTTATTTAGGTCAGACACAATAAATCATTTATGTATGTGGTCCTAAGAAAAACCAAATGTAGTCTTTCCATTTACAGGAAGACTTATTTCAGCAACCTGGACTTCGGACTGAATTTGCTGAAATAAGAGATTGCCTTGATTCAGGGATGCCGGATTCTCTTCGTATCCTTTCAAAAAAGATTGGCTTAAAAAAGTGAAATACTGAAATATTTGAAAAACTTTATGGTCTTTGAACATTTTTGTTGTTGTTACTAAAGATTTACAAATGTAAATACTCCATATCTGTGCCGAATTTAAATTACATTTATTTCAGAGTGAAATAAAACTCTGAAATTACTGAAAGTGCATGAAGCGCTCTGTCACTACATTGCCTTTTTTTTATTTTTAAATTGCAGTTACCCTACTCCACAGAGTAGAGTTGCTGTGATACAAAAATAGTTAGTCTTCTGTATATTTCACACAAGAAATGTTTCCTTGACTGTGTCAACTTGCAGCGGGTAGTAACCATTCAGTGGCAGAAGCCCTTCTTCTCTTCTTGGATGCACTCCCAGAACCTGTGATTCCCTTTTCGTTTTACCAGCAGTGCCTTGAATGCAGCTCCAGTGCAGACGAGTGTGAGAAAGTAAGAAAAAACATCACAGCAATCTTTTTTTCTGATGTTGGAGAATAAAAAACTAAATGTTCGGTTGACACTAACTTTCTTTTCCTTGTTGTTCAGGTTATTTCCACGCTACCTCAGTTCCATAAAAATGTGTTCAATTATATAGCAGCCTTTCTCCGTGAGCTCTTAAAGAATTCTGCAAACAATCGATTAGAAGTTGCCATTTTGGGTAAGAAAATTAATACTATTACTTTTGTTCTTTTTTCAATGTTTAACAGGAATAATTCTTCTGTGCGCTATAAACAATGAATTCTCTTTGTTCACAGCCACTATTTTTGCCT
The DNA here is from genome assembly GCF_027474105.1 of Poeciliopsis prolifica. Lineage (NCBI taxonomy): Eukaryota > Metazoa > Chordata > Actinopteri > Cyprinodontiformes > Poeciliidae > Poeciliopsis > Poeciliopsis prolifica. The sequence goes on along the minus strand of NW_026562400.1, from coordinate 5,284,855 downwards.
CCTTGCTCCTGAGGTCACCTAAGAAGCAGGACTTTGCAGAAAAGAGGAAAACACAGGAGTTCTTTCAGCATTTCCTAACCTAACATTCCTCTTGGGCACAAAACGTCTATTTTGCTGAAGTGGAACACTAAAAAAAAGTACAGTATTTGAAACAAACTGTAGAAATTTATTATACCACATTTATGTACAGCAAAGTAGTGTATTTACATTAAAGAAATTATGATTGTAATTTCAGTATGTTTTGTGATCCAATTATCACCGATTATTGTAGATCTGTAGACGCCTAAAAGTTTAAAATGTATATTTTATTTAAAGAAAAGCTTGTATTTTAATGTCTTTGTATATAAAATTGTTTAAAAATGTGTGGTCTGCTTTTACTTTTCACTTTACATTGCATTTTATTTATGCTTTTAGAAAATAAGTACATTATACACAACTTTAAAAAAATAAATGTTCATTTTCAGCTATACATTACATTAACAAGCTCGCCCCTCTTCCTTAACAACATGGTAACATAATTTAACATCCATTGAAAAGAATTTAAAATACGCACAAACTGCCCAGTAGCTGGTGACTTAGTTGACAATAGAGTGGGGCTATAAGCTTTTGGCATGTAAGGAAAAACACTGATTATGGTGTAGATAAGTAGTAAAAATGAATGCACATTTATAGAAATGTAAGTTAATAAATGGGAATATGCATAAATTACAGAATTATATACAGAATGTAATTATTTATGGGTCAAATGAATAGTAGAAAAAAATAATGAAAAAACCCAGAAACTGTCCAGTCTTCACTGGAGCTGCTGTAATACAGACTGCTACAGGAGATGCCTACTGCCCACAGCCATCAGCATCTACATTTCACTGGAGAACATCGAGTTACATTTTATGACCTACGATTAATAAAGTATTTTTGTGTATACCAATTAAAGATGATTTGATTCAATAAAATTACACTGGATATGCAGGGTTTTGTTGCACTTGCATAAAATAACATTTTATTTTTTTGCCAAATTAATAGTGAAAGATAATTTCTGCTGGCATATCCTGTGTGGGAATGATATAACTTTATTTTGCTCTTCTGAAATTATTTTATGATCGAGTTATATATGTAGTTTCCCATAATTCATCACAAATGGCTATGATGTGTGACGTTGTTTGGCATCCCCCTGTTGGGAGGAGATAGGAAGAAAGTGCTTGCCATCCTGAGCTTAGGGACAGGGCTCACGTTTTGAAAGGTAAACGTGTATGTTGTTGTCATTTCCTTGTACCAGCTAAACTTCGCCATTGGTATGTCGTCTTGTCGTTTCAACATCATTTAACCATTTATCTGCACAGCACAGTCTGTACGAGATGTCAACTGTCGACATTAGCGATGCTAGCTAATACTTTAGCTTAGCCGTGAGCTAAAGAGTTGCTGCCTCGCACATCTATCTCTGATGTGAAATATGTAGTTGACACAGCTTGCGCAATGCTAACATACTAGCATATATTAAATGACTTTTAACTCGCGAGTTATCAAGAATATTAGAATCTTGTTTGTTTACGATTGAGTTATTAAGCGTGGAAAACGCACGAATGCGCTAAATTGGGTGATAAAACCGAGGAACGTTGTAAATAAATTGAGATATTAGGTTTGTCTTAGCTACTTATAGAGTTTGCTAACTGTCGATGTTTGGCTAACAACCTTAGTACTGACATTTAGAGAAATTAAGGAAATTGCATTGTCAAACTTTTGGACAGTTGTGGCTGCTGATGAGATTTCCAAATGATTATGTTAACATTTTAGGTCGCGTGCGAAAATAGTTGATTCTGGTTGTCATGAGAAATGGACATCGACACGAAGGTTGAAAGTAATTCCATTTTGAGGATTGTAATGAGGATAGTACACTGTAAATCATTATTCGTTGTGTCCGGTCCCTGTTTGAATTGTTACCCAACTGGCTCTAGAAAGTTCTAGACTTTGATTTGACTGTTTACGTTTCTATAAACTCAACTAAACTCACTCTAGAGATGCTGCGGGGAAAAATGCATTTGCCTCCTTACATATTTCTCCTGTTTCTCTAATGTTTAATTTCTTAAAAGAAATTGTGTTATTACACAACAATATCAAGAAAGTGCACAGAGCTTCGGGTATTACATCTAGAAACTACAGATCAGCTCCAAATTTAGGTGTTGTGATGGACTTAGACCTGAGCTTTCATTGACTCATATACAAAGTCAACCTCAGTTGGAGAAAACTTCTAGGATTAAACAACTCATGTCACAATAAGATTTTGAGAAACTCATGCATGTGTTTATCTTCAGTAAATTGTTTACAGCTATAGTGTCTTCACAGGACTGCCTGAAAAAAATCAGACAAGCTGCAGCTGATTCACAGTGCTGCTGCTAACGCTCTCACTAAAACTAGAAAAACGGAAAACATCAAAAAGATTTAGTCTTTTTGATGTGCCAGTCATTAGACTGGCTCATTGTAGCTCAGAGAAAAGATTTCATAATACTTTAGTTTGTTTATGAACCACTGAATAAAACAGAACCAAACACGAAAAAGCAGCATTCAGTTTTTATGCTTCACTAATCTGGAAAATACTTCCAGAAATCTGCACACACAAAAAATGCCGGAACTCTGGGTTTCTTTAATCAACGCTAAAAGTTCATTTGTTTAGAGTTCCATTTTTTTGCTGTTTTGTTTATACTACTAACTGAAAAGTCATTCATTAGTTGGACTGCAGCATTTTAGCTGTGACCCAACCATTATGCAGAATCCACTATGCGTGGTGATATAATTGCAATTATTGAAGGAATGAATTCTATTTTTCAGCAGAAATCTAGATAGAGAATCTTTATCCATCACATCAATGCTATAGCATTTTTTTTTTGTGATGCTGTTGAAGAACAATCCAAGTCACAGCAGCAAGTTAACTTCTGGGTGGCTCAAAAATAATAAAATTGAATAATAATGATAGTAAAAATAATATTTCGGAGAAGCCTGGAAAGAATCTTGATGAAATTTATCTAAACTGCGGTGGCAGGATATTACTTTGGCTAAACATGTTCTAAAAATTATTATTATTATTATTATTATCTTTGTCTGATTTTGACATTCGCTATATGAGCCAAAACATTGTTAGTGTGACGGAAAACTAAAGCAGAAAAATACAAGGATACAAACCTTTTTTTTTTTTTTTTTTTACCCGTGTTTCTACCACAAGCTTCTACCTCCTGCGACTTGAATTGTAATTATTTTATCGGCCCCTCTGTCTCCTCTGAAACAACTTATATTTACTGTTTCAGGTTTAAAGTATATCCAATGGTAAAGATTAAAATGGATTTTTGTTTCAAGGGACAGAGAACAGTTCAAATGTTCTCTGTCCCTGTTTTTAGTAGTGAAAATGTCATATTTAGCTGTAACAAATGTGACATTTTTCCCATTTAGAAGGGCTGTTACAATTGCTATGTGTTTTGGTTGGGTTTTAATGATTCCAGTATCATTTCAAGTTCTTTTATTGTTCTTTTGGATTTTCTTTTTCATAAAACTAACATTTTTCATATCAGTTTGGAAAATGTTGACTTTTTTATTTTTATCTTTCTTTGCCAGATTTTGATCAAATTCCCCTTTCAATAGGATTTAATTGTATTTTGTACAAATGTTGCAAAATATTTTAACAGTATTTCAGAACAAGACTACAGGAAGACTACAGGAAGGGCACAACACTAGATAGCATCCTTAAAATTCTCTTAGTGCATCGTCTTTCTCAGACAGAACATGTATTGTGGGACTTAGTTCAGTAAGATGACAACAGTGCTTTCTATGAACTTGGATGTGAAAAATGCTTCATCTGTGCAGGCTGAGACTTTACCTTGGCAGGTTGACTTGACAAGAATCATACCTGCAAATCTGGATGTGATGAATAGATTTTCTGTCAAAGAATTTTTTCAAAGATTTTCTATACCAGAATTGTCTTCCTAAAACATAAGGACCACCCTATTTTTTCTCTTTTTAAATGAGATGAACTATGTTTTATTAGATATGTTTCAGATATTGTATGTTTTAAAAAAAGACTGTCTGAAAGAATTTTAAAAGAACTCAGGTTTCTTGGTTGAGGTTAAGATGGGTAAAAAAATGCAGAACTTAACCAAGAGCTTGCATTTGTATTCCAAAGTTTTACTGGAAAGTCATAAAATTTATTTGCAATTTTTAAAAGAATCCAAATATTTTGTGAACTAACTAAGCATATGTTTATGTGACAAATTTCTTGATGTGTGCTGTATAGGTGGCACCCTCAATTAATAGATCATTTGGCTAATTTTAAATAGTTGTACTAATCTTCACGCAAATCAAACATTGTTTGATAGTCATAACAAACATCAACAGTCATCTCTGACTATGTTGTCATATGTGTTCTTGGCATCATTACATTTTCATTGAAAATTTCTAAAATAGCACACATGTAGCATTTTCTAGGCATTGGCACGCAGGTAACATACTCTGCTAATGCCACCTGCAGACTTGATGATAGTTACACACTTGGTTTTATTTAATGAAATGTCACTGTGATTAAATTGAATAGTTTTTTTAAAAATTATGTTAAGTTCTCGCCTTTCCTTAAAGTAACATATCTAATCGAGATTAAGGCCAAATGTAATTATCGCTCATTTTTCAGGCATCGCATTCAACCAGTGTACGGTCCTTCTTGCAAAGGAAGGCAAGGCGACAGGGACCATGAGTGAGAATGGCCCTCGAACAGAGGCGCCAATGTACTTCGAGGTGGAGGTGGACCAGCTGGAGCGGGAAGACGAAGAAGAGGACGACAAGATCCACTATGACAAAGACGACGACCTGATCGCTGAGCCGTCATCCTCGTCCGGGCGCGTGTACGACCGCACCACCGTGCTCATCGAGCGAGACCCCATCCGCCTTGACGAGGAAGGCGAAGAGGAGGGGCATTGTGGAGGCGATGAAGATGGAGTCACCTTTTTAACTGAAGGGGAGGGTGATGCGGACGAGGAGGAGGGATCTCTGGCCTTCATGGCCGACCCCGATGGGATGTCTCAGGGTTATGTGCATCACACGATTTCTCCTGATCAGATCCAGTTCACCATAAACCCAGGCTCCACGCCGATGCCCCGCAACATAGAGGGCGCTACGCTCACCTTGCACTCCGAGTGCCCAGAGACCAAGCAGAGAGAGGTAAGATGTTACACATATATGTTCTATAATGTAAAGGATGTATCGCTGTTGTTTCCAGACAAACCTGTGTGTGATATGTTTGCTAGGCTAAGGCCTCTCATTGATTATTGTTAAAGTAGGACATGGCTTTAGTTGTTTTTTGCTGAAGTAATGGTTTCTCTTTGTTTGCATGAGATCTGTCAGCACTTGCAGCTAATTGGTCAACTGGAAAGCCTTAAAGATTTTTCTGACAGGTTTAATTCTCTTCAAAAACAAAACAAATGCATATTGTGAACTGGGAGTGTTTCCCACTTAATTTCATTATACGTATGACATAGCAAGTGGGATGAGTATATACAAGGCTGTTTTTGTTCTCCTGGAGTTTGTAATGCAATTTCTTGAAGAAGGGTTTGAAGCAAACAGTAAGACAGAAACTAACCTGGTTGCTCATTTACTCTGTAAATCTCCCCATGGTTTTGGCACGCATCTCACAGGAAATGACTCAGAGACATAAAAACATTATATAAGCCTAATTAACAAACGACAAGCTGCATTGCTTATAGTGGGAATACTCTAACAATAGCTTAGGCAGGTGCACTGTCCTCATCCTCTCAGGTATTTATTAAGTCCGGATAAGGTCCCTGTACATTTTAGGTCTGGATTTGGTTGAAAACAAAATTAAAGAGCTCTTACTTGTAGTCTCACCTTTTAATAATCCAAGCAGGTAGAATATGAAATCTCAGTTATTTGTAGTCTTATTATGATCATGTTTTTCAGCTATCGCTTAAATGACTAATTATCGCACCTGTATTTTATGTACTGTGAAGGTAAAAAGTTTGTTAGAGAATATTTATGAACAAACAGCGTGGTGAAAGGAACACAACAGACAGATCAGGGAGTTTGAACTAAGGTTAGGTTATACAATGATGCCTGGAGTTTTGGACTACTCAGAAAACTTTTCAGTGAATCATGTGAAGATAAAAAGTGTAGCTTAAAGAGCCAAACTGTAGAAAAAAATTAAATTTAATGTAAAAAAAAAGATCAAATAAAAAAAACTTTGTAAATATGTTTTACCAATATTTACAGATTTACCCATAGCCAGATTTACAGAATAAAAGGCAATCAGGAAGTCATAAAGCTTAGTTTTAACTTGACCTTGTTCAGATTCTCTTAAATAGAAATAAACTTTATTGCTGTCCATTTATGAATTCCTTAATTAATGATCAACAGATCAGTCTTACATTGTGTTGATGTTAAGTTGACCCGAAAGGCTGAGGCTGAGCTTTTCTCATGTTGATGCTACATGTATATTTGTTTTTAGCTGCTGATGCAGATCTTTTGCTACAATGAATAAGGAATGCTGTTATTGCATTTTAGGCAACAAAATGTTTATTTTCTTATTTAAAAAACAAATTGTTTTTGTATTTTTAACGTATAAAAAAGTTTAAACGAGTCCATGAAAAATCTAGACAATGTGCTATTTTTTTTAACAGAATAATCAATTTGCAAAATAATCTTTAGTTGAAGCCTTAATATGGTAGAGTTTATGATGTGTGGTTTTGTGCACATTAGGCTTAATTGAAACAATATTATAAATCTGTTCATCTGCCTGATTATTTTACTTTATGACCTGAGAACTAACAAAGTGTGTACTTTCTTTTCGCTATAACTATGTGTTCTGGGCAAGTTGCCTTGGCATTGTGAGTTTCTCACTTGACACATTACACATTTAGTAACCTCTCTTTTCCTGCTTTTGTGGTAATTGTTCTCCAGTTACGTTTGATCTCTTTAGATAAGATTGAGAACAACAGTTAAATGAAATGATGTCAGTTTTTTGTCAGGGAGGCCATCTGAAATGTAAACGTTCTTCTCCTGGCTTTGTGTTCACAACACGGTAGTTTTGTTTTTCCGAACGGTGAATAGATTGCTATTATTCACGCAACCCGGGGGTAGTTGTATGAGACTTTTGTGCTGCACTGGACATGTTGGTGCTGTGAAGCAATATTGAATGGATCCGTTGCATAGGAGGGTTAGTCATCTTTGCTGTCCTTTCCGCTCAACCACTTTGAACACTGACATGTGGCTGAATCATTCAGCTCAAGTTCCCTCTGAAAGGTCGCACTGTCACAGATTGTCACTTTCTATATAATGGTCTGGTATTTTTTAGCTGAGTCAACAAACTGTTTACAGTTTTCTTTCTTTCTCTCGTTTTTTTTTTTTTTTGTTCACTGAAGTTTAAAAATGAGTTACAGACTCTTTCTTGGGCAATTATTTCAGTAGACTTGAATATTGTGCTTTTTTTTCTCTTTTTTGCTTCAGGTAAAACGCTATCAGTGCATGTTTGAAGGGTGCACTCGGACCTACAGCACAGCAGGAAACCTGCGGACACACCAGAAAACACACCGTGGCGAGTACACGTTTGTGTGCAATCAGCAGGGCTGCGGAAAGGCCTTTCTCACCTCTTACAGTCTCAAAATCCACGTACGTGTTCACACGAAGGAGAAACCTTTCGAGTGTGACGTGCAGGGCTGTGAAAAGGCCTTCAACACACTGTACAGGTGAGCTTCCACCCTTCTTCATGCTGCTGTTTGTTCAGGGCTGTTTTGTTTGCAACTCATTTCATTAAAGGCCAAACCAGTCATCCAGCAAGAAGAACTGCACTATGTTTTTGTATACATCCCTAATCCGGAATTATATACAATTTTTATTTCCTTTTAAATAAATTTAAAGATTTGAGAAATATATTATCCAAGATTTAATAAATGTATCATGGGTTAAATCTATTTGTAGTGTCTTGGAAAAATAGTCTCACCCCTTGAACTTTACCGCGTTTTACTTAGTAACAGTAAGAAACTTTCATTACTTTTATTGCCATTTTCTTGAATAAATGCAAAAAGTGACTGATAATTGTGAAGTGGAACATTATACTTGTTGATTTTTTTTTTTGCAAGTAAAAATTTGAAAAGAACATATTTGCACCCCTTCTACCCCCTTTACTGTGATAAGGGGGGAGAGGTCTATTTAATAAATAAATGTGTTTTAATTAATTACAAGTGAATTAAATAAATTTGCAAGTCATTACCATCAAAGTTATTAGAAAAATAGGCTTAAAATATTTCACTCTTCGTAATGACAATATAAGATGTGAGTTTCTGAAATGATTGGAAAAAATAAAGACCTATTTTTCACAGTATTCCAATAGTTGGAGCTGTACATCTTAGCCCACATCATAGCTGCCTGGTTCCTCCAGATACTGTAGCATAAATGCCTTGTTCTTGATGGCAATGTGTTGTCAGCATCTCTTATGTGTCAGAGGCTTTTACCCCAGGGAGCCATCGCAAGCAACACTCGGATGGATTCTCTCCTTAACGACATTCATTTCCTTCTGTCTTCTCCTATTGCCACCCAGATGCTGCATCACTGCAGTCAGTGGGTGTGGACTTTGCTCTGTTGCTTTTCTTGTTTTCCAAATTAAAACTATTGTAACATTTTTTTTAAATATGTGAAAATAACTTTTTGAGTAAAAAATAAAAATACTGGATAAAACTGATGTTTGCCTTGTTTATTTTCTGTAGGTCTGCCATTAAAGAGACAATAAAGCAAACTTGATTGTTTTCGCAGGCTAAAGGCTCACCAGAGACTTCACACAGGCAAGACATTCAACTGCGAATCGGAGGGATGCACAAAGTACTTTACCACACTTAGTGACCTGAGGAAGCACATTCGCACTCACACTGGGGAGAAGCCATTTCGGTGAGAATTTCCATTAAAACCACAGTTTCATTTCTTTTCTGTCTGCAACTTTGGGAACTGAGGCTTTAATAAACACCCAAAAGTAGTGGAGATAGGATGTTCGCTGGTGTTCACAAACTGTTTTTAATGAACATTTTTAATGTTTACACATGGGCAACATAGGCTTGGGTCTATTTTGGATGAATAATCAATACTTTATTTTAAGGTACTGAGTCATTTCCTGTTATTCCTTATAGGTGTGATCATGATGGATGCGGGAAAGCCTTTGCTGCAAGTCATCATCTCAAAACACACGTACGAACACACACAGGTACGTATTTTTCCAAACTTTGGACGTCTCAGGAAGCTCCAGCGACTCCATCAAGTGGAAACTGAAAGAGTAAACTGATCGTAAATGTAACAAGACAGGACAGTCCAGTGGTGGAATATATAAACCTGAACACATCATCCCCACAGTGAAACATGGTGGTGCCAACATTATATTATGAAAATTGTTTTAAATAGCAGAGACAGGAAAGTTGTTCAAGATAAGAAGATGACTGGAGCTAAATCAAGGACAATCCTGGAAAAAAAAACTGTTAGAGGTTTCACCTAAAACATTAAAAAGTCAGATGTGCAATGGAATAAATGAGAAAAAGGTTTAAATCATAAGGATTATTTTGAAAGCACTGTGCGTTCTTTACAACCTACTGAGCACATAATTACACCCTTTATTCAAACGTTTTTCTTTTTAGGCGAGAAGCCTTTCAACTGTCCCAGTGATGGCTGTGAAAAGACGTTTAGCACTCAGTACAGTCTGAAGAGTCACATCAGGGGCCACGACAAAGGACAGCCGTTCACTGTGACCCTCACACACCCACACTCTGAAGTGAGTCATTCCACAGCAGCATCTTGGAATGTGAAACACTTGTTTGCAGTTTGTTGTGCAGGACAAGTGTGAATCTAGCTGGGCTCTGTTTGCAATGATTGTGTGTGTGTTTATGAGCTGTGAATATGGAGTTAATTTATTTTCACAAGTGAAGCTTTATTATTTAATGGGATGTATTTTAGGGGTTAAATAAAACCTTTTTGAATCATTATTTTTTTTCATTAAACCACTTATAATTTGATTTATTATTTCCAGCTGGTATACCACACTTATAATAAAGTTACTTACACAATGCAGCCCCCTCAAAGTCCTCAGTCACCCAGCGCTTATTCAGATTCATATTTTTATTTTAACATCTCTCACTTTGACAGTATTTTGTCACGGTCATTAAAAAAGAATTAGAAACTGAAAGCCCTTCTGCTGGTTCCAGAAAACGGAAAGAAATGTTTGTTCATATGTTTGATAGCAGGGGGAAAATAATCTTGTTGAGACGACGGCTGATTTTGAAAAAAAAAAAGAAGTGAACAAGAAGACCCAGATTTATAAATGATGGCTCGTACTTAAAAGTCCCACTGTTATTGCAACACTATTCTAATTGAGTTTCTGTCTCAAAAACAATTTTACATCAAAAATGTATGTAAAATATTAATTTTCATATGATCATGTAAAAGAGTTTGTGGTTTAAAATAGGTTTTGTTTTTTACTGACCCATTATTCCTTAATTATAGGATGCAAATCACTCACTGTGCCTCAGTGACTTGAGTCTCATCTCTACTGACTCAGAGCTACGAGAGAACATCAATAATGTAAGTGGAACTGTTGTCTCATCTTTGTTGAATGCAGTTTGGATTAATGTGGAGGATCCATCAAGATAATCACGAATTAGTGAGTGTATTACAAAGCCAGGTAATTGGATACCTTAGATTTTCTCCTATTAATTACTGATTTATTTATTGATTGATATTATATGTACATGCAAGCGAATCTCTAACTACACTTGTTAGGGTTAGGGTAAGTTTCAGTATTTGAATTATAAACTTTTATGGGGTTTTTTTATATATATTTAGCCTATAGGTAAATAAATCTAAACATTCAGTTCAAATAACTTGAATATTACTTATCATATTCAATTCAATATTTAAAAAAATTGCTAAAGAAGCTAGCTCTTCACAGAGCTACGTGTGTTTGCTCTTGAACCAGAGACAACGTCAGCATCTTATGGTGACAAATTATTGATGCCAAGTGGTCCAAAGTCATCTGTTCAGATGAAAGTAAATTTAGTTTTATTTATATATCAAAGTCTAATGTTAAGTATTTAAATTATACTCTGTACAGAACATGGATATACCTTTGCTGAAAATTTATTTTTTATTTCAATGGAGTTCATTGGTCTTAAAATCCTCAAATTTTCTTAGAAACCAAATATGGGTTTTCATTAGCTGTAAATGATAAATATTGCAATGAGCAAGAATGAAGACTTGTGATGATTGTAAGAATCTTGATTTTTTTAATTATTTTATTTGATTACTATGAGAAAAAATCTCTTTTGATTGACCTTCTAATTTGTGGAGATGCTTCTTGATCTGTTTTACAGGCTCAAAACCTGGACCTCAACAACGTGACTCCTATAAAAATATTTGAACTCATGTTCCAGAGTCCTGAAAATAGCATAAGCCAAGATGACCCACATCCCACCAGTAAGATCTCAGAATCAAAAATGTGTGTTTAAAGTGTAACAAACATAAATGTCATGGCTGAGATTTTTTTTTCTGCCTTAGAGAATTTAGGTGAAACTTTCTGCATAGAGACCTCTACCCAACCAGGCATGACTGATGTTTCGTCAGTAATCTCGTTCTCTGTCAATCCTACCTCCTCATCATCCTGCACCAACAATGCTGCTGTCCTGGAGGCTTCTTCCCAACATATTCAAAGCTCCTCCCCTCAGGCACACACTCCTGTCCCTGTGACTGCTAGTGTCAACTCCACACAGAACCCTCCTTTCATGCAGCTCAGTGGGGCTCAGCAGATTTCAGATGTGCCTCCGGCTCCTGTCCAAGCGTCAAACCATGTCACCTCTCAACACTATGTGGCACTGCCACCTACATTCCTCCAGACAGAAAGTGCTACTCAGACTTCTCCTCTACCGCAGCCCATCTCTGGTCCAGCTCTGACCTCCGCAGCTCCAGTTTCTGCAGCCGCCACAGTGGATGGGCTTTCAGCTGCACCTCAACCTGTGCCTTTGGCCAGCAGCGCTGTCACCAACAGCGACCCCAGCCAGGTTACCACTCCTGCCACCATCACCATAGCGTCGACTCCAAACGTGCTCCAGCCCAGCCTCGTCATGTCAGACCAGAACCTCCAGTGGATCCTGAGCAGTGCTGCTAACAGCCAGCAGAACCCTGAGCAAGCAGTGAGTACTGCACACACCCATGGATAACATAACAAATGTCTTTTTTTTTTTTTGCTGAATCTTTTTTGAGAATAATGGAGCAGTCACTGAGGATTAGCTTCCACAGAGACGTTGCCTGCTCAGCATCTCTAAGTCTTATATTTAAGTAAATATTTTCAAAAAGTGGCTTTTATCATCTCCTCTAAAAGTTGTACGACAGAGTATTAGGGCCAGGATACAACTTTTTTTGTGTAATTGCTTATTATTAAAATATAGTTCTATAATAAACAGAACAAAGTGAATTTTAGCAGAAGTCTTAAACTTACAAGTAAACGTAATTTTAAAGCAGAATAAAGCTTATAGTTACTGAGATCTGACCGAATTCATGTGTTGTTTTTTTTTTTCTTTTCAAATTAGACTCAGTTGTTTGTGCAGTTGTTTCAAAGTTCTCCTACTGGTAATAATTTGATGCTGTGTGTTAAAATTTAAATAATAGACGCTCAACATGCTTCGTCATATTTTTGTGACGAAGTTCTCATAAAATTGCTGTTTTATTCTCCTAATATTACAAACTTATTCTCATATCATTTTGGCAATCTCCCATGGTCCTATTCTTGTAATATGACTACTCTCATAATTAAAAAAATACATCAATAATTCTTAGCCTGTTCCTAATAATATGACCTGAAAATAAATAAATAAATAGAAGCTTTTTAAACAAGATTGCAGCCCTGGGTGTGCTGACAGATAGAAAGATAGAAACACAAATATTGCATAATAAAAAATAAAAAAATTTCAAAAATTAAATCTTGAAAAACCAAAAATTGCATTTATCTGTAAAATCAATTTATCAGCCATACTTCCTACAGTTCTTTAGTTCAGCACAAAAATTGTCTAAATCAAAGGAGCAAACCCCTGTTTTGATGTTTGTTTACAGTCTCACCAAGGAGCTCCAAAAGTCGAAAAGGTCTTCTTTACTACAGCCATACCAGTTGGAGGAAGTGCTGGTAAGCCTTTTTATGTTTTTTTGTATATTTTTGGACATCTGCTAAAAATAACATTAAATCAAGAATGTGTTTTGTGGTCCGGTAGTGAATGTATCAATCTCATTCTAAGCAAAAACAGGGTCAGTATTGCTATGATTGTTACAAATATTGATACTTACCATTTACATATCAAACTTCTGACCTTCAGGCATTTTCTGTTTTTTCTTTTGAATTATTTGTTCAAACCTAGAACTGAATTTAGATAAAAATTTACAGATGTCCACAAAATACTTTAATAACATGTGTATATGACAGATATAAAAATGAAACACATTTGTATACATTGTTTTCTAAATAAAGTGCCAAAATTTTGACCAAAATCTTTTTATGTTAGTTGAGAAACTACAATTCAAATCTAAACATATTTCAAGAGGGAATCTGTAATTTATGTATTGATCTTATCAAGAGAATATTGAATCAGTACTCATACCAACAGGGTATTAATATTTTTAGATGAATCTACCCACCTTTATCTTTTATGCTGAATCAATTAAATATTCAGTCAACATACTGATTCTGTGGGCCACTGAGATGGTGTCACAATAGTTTTGAATGATATGTGGTTTATGTGGACCTGTTTTATATAGTTTTGCTTTGAGTTCTATAAATTGGTGACACTAAGACAGCAAATTGAAAAGGCTGATTTAGAGTTTTACTTTTTAATGGCGTTACCAAAATGAATTTTTCCATGATACTCTAAGGTACTGAGTTTGTAAGTCATTTGTTTATATTATAGGCCCTACGGTATATATTAGCAGCCTGAATTTGAGTCGTTTCTTTTTCAGGTAACTCTGTCCAGCAGATTGGCCTCAGCCTGCCTGTCATCATCATCAAACAGGAGGAGTCCTGCCAGTGCCAATGTGCCTGCAGGGACTCTGTGAAAGACAAGACCGCAAAGAGTGCCTCCTCCATCATTTCAGCCCCTTCACAGCAGCAAACTGTAGAGCCCACTCCCCAGCTGTCATCTGAGCCTCCACCACACTCAACCACTTCATCTTTGTCTTGCTGCCTCCCCAAGTCTTCCTCCAAGGTGGGTGAGCCAAGACCAGAAGCCCCCTCTTCCTCTTCCTCCTCCTCTACTGCAGCTCAGAGTTTCTCCCCAATAGTGAGCAACACTGCCGCCCACCCACCCACATCAGACGGGCTAGCCAATATGGACGTCTCAGACTTCCTGTCCATTCAGAGTCCCGAGACAGCCGCCAACATCGAAGCTCTGCTGCTTGTCGCGGATGACTTCAACATGACCACTGACAGCGGTCCTTAAGAGAATTTCCACCCTGCTTTACTTTTCCACCCACAGCTCCAATAATTCTTCAAACAGATGCCTCATCCTTCACTGTGCATATTTTGTGCATGTCCAACCCTCTGTGCAGTGCATTCTGTTCTGTATGGCACTGTGTGGCATATATACAAACCTGTAAAAACTAGGAGTATGTTTTTGATTTCTGCAGTAGTTGCAGTTAGTTTGCTCACAGAGATTTAGCAGCCTTTAGGCAAATCAATTCTGCAAGAAGCAGTTGATCCTTTGTGGAAAATATTGCCTGTATATATTAATCCTATTGATATCTACTCATGAACTGATGAAATGTTGTCAAAGCACTGATAATATAAAAAGGTTGTGTTACTGAGCAGTAAGGAAAACAAAAATATTTCTATATCTTCGTACTGTACCATAGGGCCTATCAAACGCTTCAAACTGGTATGCAACTGACCAGAATGCACTGTATATTGGAGGAATTTGCTCTTACTTTAATCATGTTTGATTTAAAGCCTAATTTAGCTCATATGAAGTTGTTTCCTTAGCATTCACATTGAAAAATGTATGTAATCAGAAAATGTGATTACTAATTGAGAAGAACTTATGATTAGTTCTGCCTGTCTTTTAAATGGCATTAAGTCTATTGGTAAGTTGCCTCTAACTTAAACTAACTTAATTTTTTGTATGTTAATTTATTTAAATGCTTGATTCTTTTACTATACAGGTAAAATTCTACTTTATTAGAGTAGGAAATTAATCTAATTTATTTCAATCAGGTGTGCTTTTAAGTTGAATTTTATTTCTTTCCTTATTTGGTTACTGACATGCTTAACGAGTTTTGCTGAAAGCAAGTTTGTGAAAAGATTAACCTCTAGTTTAATGCACAGTAAAGCAAACTGTTGTCAAGGATCTCCAAGATATGACCACACTTAGTTTGCAACTACTGTCACCATCCCATGTTTTCAGGGTTGGGACCCTCTCAGGGATGCATCAAGTCATAACTGATCCCTGTTCCCTGAGTTTGTTAGACTCGTTTCCTTTTCCCAGAAGACACACTTGCAGTAGCCCTATGTTTTGCTGCACTCTTCCCTGTTTTTTGCACACTTCCTTGTAAAAAGAATAATTTCACAGCTTGCAAGCTGAGAGGCGACACCACTACAGACTTTTTTGTATACAACTGCTGTAAAGTAGCATTTAAAAGCTGGTGTCTGGAGATTGTAGATAGAGTACATTTTAGTGTAAGCATCTTTGAAAACCTTGTAAGACTACAGGATTTGTATTTTTGTATAGAATTTTGAGCTCAGAGTTTGAACCTAATCTATCCTGCATCTTTACATTCCCCACTCCTTACCCCAATCACATTTATGTAGAGCAGTTTTGAGTTTTTGCCGTGTTTAGTTGAATTGTTCTATAACCAACTGGGCTTCTGTACAGTCACTATTTGTATAAAAAATGTAACTTATAGCCTTTTGGTAAGAATATAATTTAATAAGTATTGTTTCACATGGGACACAATGCAATGATGACAGAACCAAGGCATTATTTCCAGCAGGTTTTGATATGGAAGCTCCTTGACCTAACAGATCATTCTACAAGCATCTTTGCCTTGATCATCTCTCCATCACATTTCAAAATATTAATTTTTATCTCTTATATGGATCACTTTGGCCAAAATAGTAAAAGTTTCTTCACAATGTCTAGTTTTTGTTTTCTGGAACGGATGTTTGGAAGAATGCAATGAATTGCTCTATGATGGAACAGAAAGCTGACTTTTAATTCATGGTCATAGTTAAAATGTTAAAATCTGGTAGTTTTTGGCCATTTCACATAAATTGAGAGGCACAATAATCAGGATATGTTGTCTTGAGTCAGTAAACTCAATGCTGGGCTCATTTAAAATGTAAGTGTAGTACTGAAAAAGTTAAGCCACCCATTTTTTGTATTTTGATAAAAGCAGAACAGATTCTTATAACCATGCTAAAGGACTCGAGCAATGGTTTTTCAAAAGTTGCCTTTTCATCGTTTTCAAGCTGGTCCTAGTGCCTAATCATTTTGGTGATCAGAACTGCTTGAAAATGAAATTACAGATCCAACATGGGTGTCAAAAATGTTAAATTATAAACAGGTGTGTAAAGAAGATGTATTTAAGCTCAGAGCTCTTTGGAAGACCTTTTTAAAATTTAAATGTTTTGGCTTTGAAACAACTTTGTCCCCTAATATCAGTTCATTAAAAGGTGCCTCCTTTCACAAACTATACTTGAGTCAAGAGCTGAATAAGAATCTGCAACTTTGATTCTACCTTAAGCATGTCAAGTGTAGTTGGCACAAACCCAAAGCAACATTTTTCCCCAGCATAGTAAACAGTTCTTTAAAGTTTGAACAGAAGTCAACTATTTTAAAGCAATATACAAATGTGTGGCTTACAATTTTTAATATCGTACTGCAGTGTTCAGAATCCCACTCGCATAGTGCTTGAAATCACTCCCTGCATTTGAAAATGTCTGAAAAAAAAAATCTGACACTAAAAACTACTGCAAGAAAGCCAAGCGCCCATTCCTTTTATTTTTACATGTACTGTCAATTTACAGTGCAAAACTATGCAATTTAAGGTGGCATTTGGAATTTAAATACTGACTCAAGATTTCATTTTTCCTTCTACATGATTACAGTACATGATTACAGTACAGTTCTTAGGAAAACATTTTCTGCAGACTTGTGTATTTTGAAATGAAGAGTGTGAATATGGACTTTAGAGTGCATTTCAGGTACAGTGGCCATACATTTTGTAATTGCCTTTGATTTATTAAATTGATTTAAGAGGTCTTTAGAGAAGAATTCTGTTTTAAGAATGAGTCAAACGTACAACTTTCTCTTCGGTCCTGTGTTTGAATTTTGTCAACGCATCTTTTGACTACATAATTTGTCAGCTTTTATCCTAAAACCTAAAGCTTAGTGCTGCCGATATTTACCTTCGCGATAGTTTCACAGCCCAGGTTTGTTTAACAGCTACATGGGAAATTAGTTTATATGTTGACATTTGGAAGCAGAAAGCTTGATGTAAAATGTTTCATTTTGTTCCCCCACAAATGACCAGTTTCACATAGGAAACCAGATGCTTCCAAAAGAATGTCATACACCCAAAGAGAGAACTTACGGATATGTATTTTTTAAAGAATGTATAATGTGAAAATGTTTGCTTTTGCTTGTTTTGTACAAAGTAATAAATACCTATGACTTGAGAGCAATATAGTACTAATAAAACCTTATTCATGTCACATTAAGCATTCAGTGTGCTTCGACTGTTGCTTGCCTCCTAACAGGATTGACAGCTTTTATTCTATTACATTTCATGGAGACGTTTTGGGGAGTGGCGCTCCAGGTTCTGGCTGTGACTTTACGAATACATCCGGTAGAGATTTGTCCTGCAGAAGAAGAAGCATTAGTATACGTCATACAAGAAAGGAATTGGGGGCAAGAAAAAAAATTATAAAAATTCTCACCACTAAAACCTTCAGTGCTTTCAAATCATCCAAGACAGCGTTACACATATTTATTCCGTCTGTCAGGGCAGCAATCCTGGTAGAAATTTCACCCACTTCCTGCAGCATTGAGTTAGACTTTGTTTGTTTGCATGAAAAGCATTATTTTGGGTTTTAAAGCACCTGCAAGCCATAATCATAACTGAGCACTTGGACTCCAATACGGTTGTTGTTGTAAAGTTACAGCCAGTTATTTACCTTCACCTTTACAGCTGAAACAGTTTGGACAGACATCTCTTATGTTGGAACTGACCTGGTGCGCCAAGCCCAGAGTATCAGCAGCATCCTCTGAGACACCTGCTAAAGTAAACATGATTAGAATGACAAACTTACTGTTTTTAATTTTGATCCTCGAAGATTTTACCTGTGCCCGAAGCCATGGCCGTACATGTAACTCACCGGCCAAGTCCGTCGGTATTTATTAAAGCAGTTACAGGTGCTTTACATTTTCCTAATTGGTCTACCGCGTGATGACGTAATGCCTAAACGTGCAACAATCCCATAAACGCAAAATATACAACTAATGTAAGTATTTGTTTTCTAGTAATATTACTTAATAATACATTTAAGTAATTACATTTCATAAATTACTGAACCGCATATGATGGGTCGGTCAGTGGGTGGAGCCAGTACTAGTACATGATCGGTCAATCGACGACGCAGGTTAATGTCAGGGACTGTTTAAGAAAGAAAAACGGAGGGATATATATTAAAAGAAATACTAGTACATTTTTACAGATATATTGCCTATATTTTTTCATGTAAGATTTACGCATTTACTTAATTGTTTTAGTAACTTACTGACACATCCATAATATAATTTATTATTATTATTTATGTGTTTATTTATTTCCATCATTAAATAATCATATATGTAAAATATTATGAATTATTTATTTTGTGGGTTATAGCTCTTTTGTTCGGAGCACGCAGGGACATGGAGGAGAAAAAAACGAGCTCTGTAGTTTTGATCATTGATATAAATAATTTAATCTTATCAAATTTTGCTTCTCCAGTTCCGCAGATATATTGGCTTTGATTTAATAAGTGAATTTCAGAGTAATAAATAATTAAATCGTTATCTGACTTTATGTTCTTTTTAATTTTGTTCATTTATGTTGTTAAAAAAAACATGAACAAAAAATTGTGTAATAAAAGATCTTGTTTGACTTATGAAGTTTGTTTCTCGTCAACTAGGCGGTTGTGCCTTTAAAAAAGTGACGTCATAATTTAGAGGAGTAACCCGGAAGATCTCTATCATTGCATCAGGCATCAACATGCTCCTGGTTAGTGGGATATGACGCTTGTGTTTCGCTTGATTTTATGCGTTCGATTGCATTTGTCGCTGCTGGATTGATCAAATATAGAGGATCTTACTGTTCAGCGGTCGCTGGTCGACTAAGAATCGAAATGTGTAAAGAACCGAAGACTAAACTGCTCCGCTTGTACCCGCTAACCTCCAACGGACCGACGGTTCATCAAGAGACCCGAACAGGTACCTGTGACAGCGTGTCACTCAGAATAAAAGAGTGTCCTGGTCACTTTATATAAATAGATAGTTAAAGATGTAGCTGAATGGGGGGAGAGTTTAACTAACACGCATACTTTTTTTTTTTTTTACTAAAAACACGTTAGCTTTCTGAAAGTGATGCTAACTTTGATTTTTTTTCTAAAGGACCCTTTTCAGTCTAGCATTGCCAGGTCCAAATGAATCAATGTAGTCTCTCTCTTACCGTAATACAGGAAAATGGGAATCTACTTTAAGTGCATTTCAGTAAAAGGTAATTCAAGATGCTTTACGGGATGAAAACGTAAAACAAGAAACTACATTTTCTTAAATGTTGACATAAAAAAAACATCATAGAATATTGTAGAGAAAACTGCAATTAAACTACAATCAAAGGCAACTCTGAATAAGTGATTTTCCAGTCTTATTTGAAGAAACTCATGGCTCCAGCAGTTTTGCAGTGTACATACCCATATGTGTATGTAATTGTTTGCTTTCATCTTAATGTTATTTCTTCTTAGGTCCAATATTTATCTTTAATGTCTGTATGCTGTGAGTGTGTGAAACTGAAGTCAAATTCTATGTTTGTGCACACCATCTTGGCCATTATACTGGAACTGGTTCTGATTCCCATTCATACCAAACTGAATGTAGCAGGGGAATGGCTGCAAAAAGTGCAGGTGCAACTTGCTATAGGATAACTGATCAAAAACTGAAGGGGTGGTTATGTATATATTTTTCAATGACAGTTAATATAATGATCCATCTTTTACTGGAGAAAAGATTAAAAGATGGATCAATGCACCCATAAAGGCCCCAAAATGTATTTATTAATGCCAGTGACAAGCAAAAGTGAACTTTTTATTAGAGCTATAGATCATGCTATTGATGATATCTGCTTACGGTTTTGTTTCCCCTCAGATGACTCTGAAATCCTGAGCTGCACAGTGAAGGCCCTGAAAGACGGTCACATTGTTGCAGTGCCGACAGACACTATCTACGGTCTGGCATGTTTGGCCCAAAACTCTGAGGCTGTCAAAAAAATCTACGAAGTGAAAGAACGGAACGGACAGAAGCCGCTGGCGATCTGTGTTGGAGAAATTCGGGATATCTATCAGTGAGTGTGCTGATCTCAGTTCTGATTAGACTCTGACTTAGGAGAGTCCTTTAATTTGATCTTTTGGACTCATGAAATCACTGCATGTTCTGTTTAGTTATTAATGACGTAGGGAACCACTAACCTCTTGTTTCCTGTGTAGGTACTGTAAGGTGAAGGTGAAAGAGGATCTTCTAGGTGATTTGCTGCCTGGTCCCGTCACTCTTGTGTTTGAAAGATCTGAAAAGCTGAATGCAAATCTCAATCCTTTTACTTCAGTAAGTCTCCTTCTTTAAACAAAATCCCAAGTGATGTGTCTTTGCAGGTTGTCAGCTGTTATTGTTTTGTCCCTTAGCTTGTAGGCGTTCGTATTCCTGATCATGCCTTTATGAGGCGCCTCTGCCAGATGTGTGGGGAACCATTGGCACTGACGAGTGCCAACATCAGCTCAAATACCAGCACAGTGGAAGTACATGTAAGTCTCAGAAACATTGGGTTTTTTCAAGCATGTGCAGCATTTGGTAAGCTGAATATGGCTGTTTTCCTGTTAAAGGAGTTTCAGGAGCTCTGGTCAAAACTGGCTGTGGTGGTGGATGGAGGACCAATAGGAGACCAGACCCGACAGGGGTCAACTGTTATTGATCTGTCGATATTTGGTAAATACAGAGTCATCAGACCAGGCTGGTAAGTTTTTCTTTTTTCTTTTTATTTTATTTTTTTTTTAATATTATCAGGTATTGCTGTTTGAAGTTTTGTTCACTACTACTACATTGTCTACTCAAAGTTTTTCTGTAGAGGGGCAGGGTTGTCACATTTATTAGCACCCTTAATATTTGTTTCAATTTACCAAGTGCTCCCCACTCTGCTAACATTTAGTCCATCACAGACCTAAAAATATAGTCAGAAGTCAGGGAAGCAGAAGCGATGATCTGCAGAAATTGAATGACGCGAAATGGTCAACTTCAATGTTGAAAGTACAATATTGACAACAAGGATAATAATAACTGTGCCATTATTGATGACAATTTTTTTTTTTCGGTGAATGAATTTACTCAAATATTTTTCCCCCCATTTTACCAATGTGAGAAAATGCTACTCTTGAATTTGAGGCTTTATATGCATTTTTACTATAGGTTCCAGTAAATGTCCTGAGCAATGATTAGTAGTACTAGAATTAGAAGGAATTCTGCTAAATTATTTTAGGTAATGACTACAGTAGTAATTTTTGGATTTCCAAACACATCATCTTTTCTTATTTATACAGATTAATAGAGTGTGGTCTATTGCTCTAAAACAGGTGTTTAAAGTTTTAAACTAAGCAAACTGACTTCAGATTTGTGGATTTTACAGAGGTAAAATTTTTAATTTCTCATAAAAATTCACTACAACATTGTTACAAGGTACTCAGTAAAAATCCTACTGTGAATATGAATTTCAATTAAAGTTAAGGACATATTTTAATCAGCTGTTTGACATTAATTAGTCTAACAAAATACAACCTCAGCTTACTACAGGCTCCCCACAAATGCCTGCCAGCTTGGATTAAATACCACAGAGTCAGCTCGTCACATTGTGTTTATTTTTGCCGCTCTGACTCTTAGCTCCATCGCCGTCCCCCTCTCCTAAAACCTCCCACGCTCCCTCTGAAGTGGACTTGGTGTGTTAAACGACAAATGACCCTAATTCTGTTTTCAGTGCCCTTTCTGCCACGCTTGACGTGTTGGAGCACAAATACGGACTGTCAGAGAACTCAAAGGAGGAATGACCTTTAAACCCTACGCACTCCAAACGCACGCTAAGACGCACAACCAGTTCTGGCCCAAAGATACTCAGGAAACTAAGCGTATGAGAGTTGGACATTCCCATGGAAAACAAAAAATGTAGGGAAAACCTAAATCTGTCATTGCAGATGGTGGCTCTCTTCTCAAACTGAGAGTTGCTTTTTTTTGGCAATTTGTTTTGTTTGTTTCTTTAGTTTTGTTTTTTGCTTAACCACTGATCATGATGTGGTGCAGAGGTTCAACATGTCTCTGTTCAGTTTATTCAGGAATTCAATAAATGAAATGAGCTGAATCTTCTGTAATATTTTTCTCTTTAAATCTTTTTATGTGAAACTTTTTATTGTGTGCCTAAATTGTCCTGAAAGGATTAGTCTTCAATAAATCATTTATTATTGTAACTCAGCCACAGGTATTTTATATCTGACTTATTTTACCATTTGTTGTTCCATTTGTCTTCTTTCATCCTTAATTGGACCTGGGTTTTTTTATACCTTAATTTCATCATCCTTTTAATGTAGTACTATAATAAAAGCTTTATTTATCTTTTCACTGTGTATTAAAAACTTTATAAGCCTTTGCAAACATTTTAAAGATGATATTAAGTACATATTTATCGAATGTTCATGGACAATAAAATCACTTAACGTATAAATTCTCACTGCAGGGTTTCACAAAAAAATAAAAAGATTCTTCCAGTGTTGTCTGCATTTTTGTTGACATCAAAAGAAACAAGCAGGATTAGGCTAACTAAAGTTAGCCCAAACAGCTGATTCAGAAAGGTTTGCTTTAACAAGTAACAGTCCTTGGGCATTTTTTTCAATTGTACATAAAACAAAAACTATAGCACTGATAACTAAATCTCCTTTTGCTAAGTACAGGTAGGCTACTGTTAGTCTTGCTCATCTTTCTCTTATACAAAAAAATGAAAATAAAAATATGGTCGTTTTGGTGAACTGAGCTTTACTTAACCGAGGAACAATTAAATCATCTTTGTGATGAATGAAGTGTTTTTGAATTTAAATTCTAATTGAATTGATGACAATATTCTTGCATTTTGTCAACCATCCAGGTTGATTAGTGTCACTCTGCATTCAGCAGACCATGCTGATCAATTCACCAAGTTTAACTGTTTTGGTGGAAAAGAAAGACGTCAGGTAAATGCAGGGCAGCAGGTCCTTCTGCCACCAGATGAAGAAAAAACAGAAGTGATGTAGTATTGAGGTGAATTAACTCTCAGTCGTCATACATGAGTGATGAATAGATTTGTGGGTTGGGCATGTCATTGACTTGCTATACAGTGCACTGTATTTCTTTTGCTGTCGTGGCAGAGATGGTCTCCAATAACCTCTGACCTACTCAGAGATAAAAACATTTCTTTCTTACATGTACACTAACATTAGAAAAAAATGTCCCTCATCAATATTCTCTTGGCATAACTGGTGGCATGTTTCACCACTTTTCTTGGCAGAATTAGACTTCATTTAATGTGATTGGTTTCCTGGCACAAAGTCAGCACTTTTTTTTTAACAACACTGAGGTCCTTGTTTAAATGGCTATACGCTGCTCTTAATGTCAACCTGCTTTATGCCTTCCAATACAGGTTGTTATGTGTATTCAGGATCATTTACCCTGTTGGGTTACCCCATTATGGCCAAGTTTCAATCTTCTATCTGGTAAGCTGAGGTGAAATTCAAGAATTTGAAAGAAATCCTTTCATTTTTCTATATGTCTCTGGAAGTAAAACCCACATCATAATATCACCTCTCAGCACTTTGTACATTGTTCAAATGTTGGCTAGCCTCATACTGACTCATGAGCCATAAATGATATATTTCTAATGAGAAATGCTAATCACGTTTTTGATCAAATATGGATAATTTATATTGTACTCAACATTCTCAATTTAAAGATTTCTTATTAATTATCATTGAAAATCTTCTCCTAAAACTTTTCAAAAAATGCCAATTTACTTTAACCAACTCAGCTGTCCTGTCCAATTTGTACCATTCTTCAGTTGCGGTTCAGAGTAGCACATCATTTTTCAGGCCACGCTTTGTGCGCACCTGGACTAGATTCAATAGATCAGTGTCAGGAACCAAACCAGTTTAAATCATTTCTGCCACAGGTTAAATAACCTTCCTGATGGCTACATAAAGCACATAATGGAGATGCTAAGGGACAATAACTGTAAGTATGCATTTGATTATTTGTGAATTAACATAAACCAAAGCTTGTGAATCTAATTATTGGTTTTTTTATTTTTTTTATTGAAGTTTTATGTTGTATTGTTAGTCCACATAAAGGCTAAGAATGCTCTTAATTTATATTTTTCATCAATTTAATATATAAATGTGTTTTTTTTTTGTTGTTGTTTTTTTTTTCTGTATTATTTTCAAGTCAATGTTCAACTCCACACCTTAGTCTAAGAGAAGTGATACAAATCAAGTCATGCACAAACAAAAAAATTATCTTGGTCAAGTCATTTGAAATCCTTTAGTGATGTGATGAAGAGAAAAACTATACTGTGGAGATAGACTTCACAATTTGTTTTTGATTAAGAGGTGCAAGAACAAATAAGACATGCCCATTTCAGAGTCCTGGACTATTAAGTATTAAGCAAAAAATTCTCTCAGCATTTTCCCGAAAGACCCGGGATACTGTGTTTTAGTCACAAAAATGAGCATTTGTTGCCACTTTGATCACTCTGATACTGTGAAGCATAATTCTGTTTCAAGCTCACATCAGCCACTGCTGTTTCTCTTTATTGTACTGCTCGACCCAGCGGCGGGTCAGTTCCAGATAGTGTTCAGGTCCATGTGGCTGATAGTCCAAGTACACACGGGTCACGGTTTTCTTAGGCATGGCCCTCTCTATCTGCGTCCCTTCATGCCATTCGTTAAAAGACGTGATGGTGACGATCTCCGGCCTCACGTTGAGTGCTGCCTGCAGAGCCGTCTCGTAGTAGCGACCGTTGACCCTGTTGCGAGTGTTGTGGTTGTTCCATGGTCGAATGCTGGTGTCGATGTAACCGGGTCCAACGCTGGGGATGAAAAGGAGGTTGTTCCCATCACAGAAGGCCTTAATGGCCTGCCAGTTCTGGTGGGAAGAGCCGAACGAGAAGCCGTTGGAGGCGAAGTAAGTGTACATTCCGTCGAAGCCGCCTGCCAGGATGTCATGCTTGTGACGCTCCTCAACAATCAGAGCGATGAACATGGAGTCGTATGGGGAGTCGCGCACACTGTGGGAGCCGGTGGGAGTCAAAAATTCAGACCAGGACTCTGGTGGAGTGAGATAGGAGTCATAGATGTAGAAGAGAGGAAGACTCTTCCCTGTGCTGGAAGTGAACTTGTAGAAGGCCCCATGATCACCGTACCTTCAGAGACGAGGATGTGAAAAAAAAAAACATCAGCAAGGCAATTTATTTCAGTAATTTAATTCAAAAAGTCAAACTTCACGCACAGAGCGATACATTTCAAGCATTTCTGTTGCAGTTTAAATGAATAAAAGCTCTAAGGTTAGTTAAAACTAAAATATGTTGATGTTGTTACTGCACACTCAATGCTAAGTCTGTGCTCCATTTGCATGAATTACAGCAACAGTGTGGTAAAGCATCAAACTGGCTCTGCAGAGGTTTATTTAATAGTGACCTCCAGTTTGTCTGCACTGTTGGCTCTGCTGTCTCATCTTCCTGTTGAATACTTTATTCTCTGTGGATTTTAGGCCAAGTGATTCACTGATTCAAATCAAGCAGATTATGAATCTTTAACTAGATACTAGTACATCTTGCATTTTAGGAAGGTGCCAAATACTTTTGCCTAGGTATTAATTTTATCAGTTTGAGGTGATTCTCCACAATTTTTGAAAGGGTTTTCCTTCATCCTCTTTAAAAGGCTTTAATTATCCCCTTTGCATGTGCACCTCACCTTTTTTTTCTATACCACACCTTCTGTTTCCATGCAACTTTCCTATAGTTTGCCTAAATGCAGAATTCTGTGAATTGCCAACTTCTTCAGCAATTATCTTTTGAGGCTTGAACTCTTTGTAAACTAAGGTGTCTCTAAATATCTGCTGAACAACTCTTACATCAGTTCCCCATGCTGATAAAGTGTGATGAATCTTTGGATTGCTTTTAGGGATTGTAAGTGCTTTAATGCAAAGAGCTATATTGTTAGTTGATTAAAAAAATGCCTGGGGTCATTTGAAACATTAATATACGCCATCAGTGACACATTAGTAAAGACTACAGTTTATTTTTCCAGCAAATGAAAGGTGTATATTTTTTACCCAACACATCCTCACCAACTTTGGTAAAATATCTCAATTTTCAGCAAAACTATAAGAGTTTGGTTTAAGTTGGAGGCTTTGCATTAAGAATGTACTTTATGCACACTTTTCTTTATGCCCTCTTTGATACTAAAAGATTGAAAAGAAAACTGCTTTCATATCAAGAACCCATTTATAAGTCATGAACCTGGCCTTACATAATCTAGAAAAGCAACCTAAAAGTCTTTCTATATTTGACCCTTGTTCCCTCAGCTATGCATGCAAACCTAATGGATTACTGTTTGAGTTGCATCAGTGATGAAGTTCAGCCAGACAAGCACCTACCTGTCAATTATGTACTTGATGTTGTCGTGCAAAGTCTGGTCATTTCTTCCTCTGTAGGGTTGGATCTGAAATGCGACCTGAATAAAAAAAATCCAGGAGAGAATGCATATTGTGTTTTAACTCATATCACATTCCAAACTTTTGCCAATATCTAAGTGATCCTCCCTGAGCTGATAGCTAACCTTTTTGAGCATAAGGTTAAAAGTAATGTATAACTGAAGTTAAGCAGAAAGTACTCAGTGAAAGGCTTTTAAAGTCAAATTTTATTGTAAGTAAAAAGACTTAGAAATCCCTTTACCACTGCTTTTCTTCAAAACAAAGTAAAAATTTTGCCCCAAGATAAAAGAAGCATAAGGAACACTCGCTTCATGTTGCCTTGTAGCATATTACAGCATTTTTGTGAGAATAATTCCAAAAAGAAAATAACTACTAACTGAACTCCTGCGCTTTCATGTCAAATTCCCCAACAATATATCATATTTTTTTATCCTGTGCAGAGCCCTCTGGGGAGGACTCTGAGACATTTCCGTGTTTAAGAGAAACATCAATTTTCAGTTAATGGCAAAGTAAAAAGCTGCAATATTACAAAAGAACTGAAATGGCGTGTACACAAAAGGTGCTAAATCTGAATATTTTAAAAGGAGGAGTGAAAATTCAGTGAGTTTTATTATGCATAATTCAGATTGAAACACCACTTTAAAAGCAGTGAAAATCCACAGAGAACAATGTGAAGAGAAAAATGGCCTTTTAAAATGACAGCAGTGACTAAATGGATGTCATCAAGGGAGCTCCGTGAGGAAGCTAGGATCAGCCTTAAGTACTGTGCAGCATGTAGTACATCATTGGTGTTATATCAGATGTAATCTTTGCTAGATTTTGAAGCACATCGCTGTTGTTTGGCACAATGGGAGTCTGTATTAGAGATATGGAGCACTTCTGGAAACCACTGTCAACGTGACAGTCATCAGAAGTCTACTAAGAAACTAAGCGGATGTTTGCACAGTACCTTCACACAAAATGATATCCAATTTTGAAGCTGCTTTACAAAAAAATATGAAAGGTGTGATGCTTATTTATATTCAGTCTATTTACTCTGACGCCCCTAAAAAAGCCCAGTCACTTAATTTGTAGAGTTCACCTGAATTCAGTTTAGTCCCAGTATAGATCCATCTGTGAAATAGAAAGCATGGTTCGTTTTAAAACAAATGAAACAATCTCATCTAAAAATGGAAATCATTTGGGCCAACTGTCAACCTGTCAAGACATGGCTCTGATGTGAAAGACAAAAAAGCACAACTTTTACATCTGACACAAAGCTAACACTTTCCAGATTAATAATAATAATAATAATAATAATACAGATAGTTAAACGTAGTGTGATGGTCCAAGTCCTCATTGCTTCTTTTGAACCTCATGTATCTGTGGTCATTATTGGAACCATGAATTCTGTTAATCCTGAAGGACAATGTCCAGCCATTAGTTTGTGACCTTAATCTCAAGCGTATTTAGGTCATGTAGCAAAGCAATGATCCAGAGCATACCAGCAAGTCCCCTCTTTGTGAAACTAAAGAAAACAAACCAAAAGTTCCCTTGTAAAAGTCTGGATAAGATGGGTCCGAATACCCCATAGTGATGTAGAAGACTCATTGCCAGTCATCATGCATGCTTGATAGCAGTTTGTTGCTTTCAGGGGCAAATTACTTTTTCAAACTAGGCCAGCTTTGTTTTGATAGGCCTTTTCCTCGTAATGAAAAAGTCACCATTGAAATACTGCATTATTGTCCATGCTTAACTGTTAATATTTATTTGTTGATTTGACTCGTTCGTTTGGCACAACAAGAGAAATCTGCAAGGAGTAGGATATTTGCTTCCACAGACATGTTAACTTACAGAGAGTGTTCAGTCAGCATTAATTAGACAAGCAGCCCAAAGCACCGGAGTAAGGCTGGAGGAACTGCACTGGACTGAGAATATTGTTCTTCAAAATATTGACTTATGGAGGAAAATGTACATAACCAAAATGTATGTCTGAGTTCCCAGACATTTACACTTTGTGTTGGAATATCATATAAAATATGAAACATAGAAATAATATAAAATTTGCTGTTGTATGGTGACAAAAATGCTGTGAAAGTACTTTTGTGGACCCTATGAATGATCTGTCAGGATTCTGTGGAAGGCTTTAAGGGTGACAAAACTGTTGCTTTGATTTCTCTGTAACTGCAGACCTTAGGAAGTATAAATCACAGCTTTGAGTCTAGGTTTATGAAGCCATAACTTTCTGGACGTTGTCAGCCTTCAGTGTGAACCTCTTCTGAGGAGCTGAGGATATAAAGCCACATGATTATCACCCAAAGGGGAGACACAAATTTGTTTCTCGGCGGCTCAGAGTAGAACCGCTACAGTACTAATTTCCCCAAATACTGCCCAATAAATCTCTTGTAAATTTTAAGTAAATGAGCTCAAGCATTTTTATACTTCATAAGCACTGACAGCACGACCCTGGAACAACTGCAGCATGATTTATGCTGAGCAGGGAGAAATTTAATGCCATCTCATGCAGAAAGCACAAAGGGAGGAATTAGGGCAAACACAAAGCTCCAGATTTTTGCAATAATTAGATAAATTCCAACTAAGCTTAGGACATTTCTGTAATTGAGAGTGCCACTTTCTTTTGTGGTCACACCCCGTGGACAGACACAACAACAAAGAGTCCCACAAGAAAAAAATTGTGTTATCCAGAGACAAAAATAAAACAGTCTGTCTGATCACAGGGCACCCATGGGCCATATTCCCCTGTGCACTTGACATGGCCTACTTACGAGACAGAACTTTTACAGCCCCTCCGGGTGCAGATTGTTCAGAGGCACAAACTGACTCATGGGACCTTTGATGCTCACTTCCCCTCTGCTCATTTCCTCCCCACACCCAGCTCCCAGGACACCCCACCACCACAAACCCTGTCCCCACCAAGCCACCCCCATGCACACTCCCTTAGGCAGAGAGACTATTTCAGCGCCGGTTCGAGTTGAGGTCGAGAATCAGCAGCAGCAGCAGCGGTTGTGCTTTTGAGCTTTCCAACTCTACTGTGCATAACACTCAAGCTGTGTGTGGGAGCTGCTGAAAATACCTTTCACCTTATATAATGAAAACTCCATTGGTTTCTTTTGTAACATTACCCAAAGATAGGTGAAGGGTTGTTTTTAGGTGTATAGTGTGGGATTGCTGGAATGATTGATGTCGGGTGTACAGAAGTTTTTCCTTTTTCTTTTTTCCAACAAAATTTCTTACAAGTCAGAGAGCAATGGAAAGTTGTCGTTTCAAGTTGTCCGTACCCGGCCATTTATGTCAATATTTAGTTTCAAAACCACTTTTTTCTGAGAGAAGTTTACGTCCACTTGTTATCTGTATTAATATTGTATCCTGAGATTTATTTTAGATTTTCTTCTGGGAGATGGAATGAATATATGTGACTTTTTCTAAGTATTAGGCGGATATGTTTTAATTTATCTTTGGATTTTCTCTACTATATAAATCAAAATATTCATGGTGAAACTTATGACCCTAACTCACACCAAAGTGTTGCATTTGTCCTCCTCACTTGTCTTTTAATTTTTGATTCTTTGAACCCAGGAAAAACGGCTCAATCCAACATTCTGCACTTTGCACTCTGAAATTCTAAGACTGCACAAAAAGAAGCAGTCGGAAAATAAATGTTGCTCTCTGCAGAAAGACTGAAAGAAGCTTGGTAGGAGGATGCTTAGAAAAACTGCACTAAGTTTTTTTTTTTTTTTTTTTATTCACAAGCTTATAAGAAGAAATCTCCTAATTCAATAAGATGCTGACATGTTGCAGAATGAAAATGGTTTGAAGAATGTCACTTATTATTTTCTATTTGCGTTCAACAAAAATGCCACACTGACCAGAGCAGAGCTGACAGCAAACTCTGGTGATAAAGCCTATCTGTTAGCTTTGTTCCTGACAGCATCACGTGTGAAACCCTCACAAGCCCACTGTTGCATGTCTATTCTAGTAGTTCTTGTCTTGTCTCTCCGGAGATACTTTATTTATTTGCCTCCAGCCAGATAACTGAAGACATAAATGTGATATAAAATCTGACAGTCTGGCCGGAGCCCACTGCTTCTCACTAGAGCTCTTTATAGAGAGGACTCTTATCTGTGCTGGAAAATGAACTATCAGGATGTTCATGTGAGAATATGAACTGTCATTTTACTGAATTGCGTCACCATCAATCATCTTCATAATTACATCACCAAGTTGTAAAAACAATTTGTTTTGGATATTCAAGCAGTATAGATTTTCTTAACAACAGTGGTCTAAAAGGGATACATTTGCAATCAAAGATCATCATATTAAGGAACTCTGCAAATGCACACTTCCTTGAAAAGTGTACCTTTTTACCTTACATTCTGTAATGTTTAAACTATGAGATTTGTTATATCTTTTTATGTTACAACAGCACAGTCTCTTTTTCCTCCATGAATCGGTTCTCAACAATTTCCTCATATGAACTTCATACCCTTACAAGTCAATGTTTATCCGTGAATATTCAATACTCTAACTGAAAGCAGGCAGCTAAAATAGGGCAGGACTATTTCATTTTTTCTGACATCTGAAAATAAAGGCTGCAATGTTTGATTATGTCTATGTATCTCTCCATGTAAAAGTCTTGTTTCAATTTTATTTCTCTGGTCTACATAAGCCAAATAGCTGGATGACATTAAAAAATATCATAAAAATAACATATTCATGTGTAAGTTCAGGAGAGTGGACATCAGAGTAAAGCTGCTCGAGCCTTTAAGGAATCATTTACGTCTAATGATGTTTTCAGAGTCATTTTGAACGATGAGGAACTATTTTCTGCATCAATTTGAATATGGCATTTCCAATCTTATGTAAGAATTTCTGTGTGATTAAAAACAACTCCCACCCTCATTTTCACAGCTCTACCAACTGGAGTTTATCACCTACAGCTCCACTCAGATACAGTTTGCAGCTGTTCACAGGTTGCTAATGCTTCATAAACCTGGTTCCCAATTATGAGTCTTCACATTTGGCATGCTGCATGTGGGAACAAATATATTAGTTTATTTGTCAGAATCAGTGCACATTATTAACAAGTACAGTATTTTAAAATGACAAGAAAGTAGGAGTGACATGCTTTTAATTTATGTTCATGTTAATTACTAACCATAATTTCAAAGTTGTGGGGGTTTTCAGGCCAAATATAAATTAAGACAAAAAGATGTTTCTATGATTCCAAATGTGACCTTAGTGTTGCTAAAGTTGGTTGGGGTTTGTCCACTACTGTAAATCAATGCAAATATACTGTAAGTCAATTCTCTGTTACTCAGTAGCAGAAGGCTCCAGGCCAGAGCATCTCCTCTGAACTCTGAAAGCCATGGACGTGTTTTATGGTACTTTTAGGTTGGTCCATTGTTATCATTTTTAACACAATGTTACACACTAACGAGAGTTAAAAATAAATCATTTAAATAATGTCAAGTTGAAAGTATTCAGGGGGACACAAGGCTTTGATTATAATTTTTAAATTAAAATTGTAAAGGGCAATTTGTTCATTTTTATTTTTTTCTGCTCAAAAACAAACTGAACCTGTTCTTCTGCTAACAAGTTGATTGAGTGGAAGAGAAGGAAGATCATAATGCAATTATATGACTACCATTTTAATATTTGATCAAGGCCAGCATTATAACATTATATTATAAATTATATATTATCTGAACTAGTACCTCGTTGTTCTTACTACCAGTGTAGTTTTACTAGAAACTGAAAAGTTTTATCTTTAAAAATTGCATTTTTATATCAGAATTACAATATTTTTAACAGATTTGGGGTTCATCTTTTCTGTGTCGGAGGTAAAGAACAAATTAAAACAGAAGAACAGAAGTAAAAATAGGCTTATTTTTGCTCTGTTCAGTAGGGATCCGTGTGGTTAAAGGTTAAGCATGATGGAAAACCTTTAGCTGCATTAATGATGAAATATGACCTTGTCCACCAGCAAGGTGTCGACTTTAAATAGCACAATCAATAAAGAAATTAAACCTTCCCTCTTGCAATAACAAATTTGATATTCACAGTGAAAAATATAGAAGAATACCCTGTTTTACAGCAGATTGCTCCTTTCAGAGCTTTCCTTCCACCAGTTTCCAGCACTTTATCCGCTCTTACAAAATGTGCTGATGCATTTTACCTTCAGGCTGTGTCTGTATGCAGCATCCAGTACAGCTGGCACCAAATCCTCAGCGGGTTCCCCGTTGTCATCAGCGAGGCCGGGAGGATACCAAGACAGCACCAGAACCCCTAGAAACACAAAGATGATTCAGGCTGGAAATCTGTCTGCGCTTCCGTCTTCATGTTTTCATCCTTCACATCGAGTAGTCATGGTATTTATATTTACTCATCTGCATTTCTCATCTAAGCCTGTCATGTCGCGTTTAGGAGGAAATCTCTCAGCACACTGAGGCACTTTGACAGCTCATGCATTTGAAAGCATTATGCAGAATCATCCACTGATACTGGCAGAAAAGGGACTTAGCAGAGCCTTACAAAAGTATTCATACCTCTTAAAATTTTCCTGATATTTTTTTTTCCATGTACAACCATATCACAGTACCAGTGATATGGTTCAATAAAATATTATTGAAAAGATCTTTTATGTTCCCTTTCTTTAAATTCCTCTTCCTGTTCCATTCGCTCAGTGAAATACATTAAATGGATCAAATCAAGAGAACAGAAATCAGAGAAGCAGCGAAGAGGCTAAAGGGAACTCTGGAGGAGCTGCAGAGAACCTCAGCTCAGGTTGGAGAATCTTGCTGAACAACTATTACCAAAGTCATGAAAAAATATATATGGAAGAAAACCATAGTCAAAAGAGAAAGTATTCTTAATCTTTATAGAAAAAAAAACAACAATGCAATCGATGGAAAAATAGTGGTGTCACTATGGCTTATAAATGTCCCAATACAATACAAATTGAAGTTCTAATATGAAAAATGGAAGGTACTTCATAGCTACTACATTTGTCACTGGCATCTGACAGGAACTGGCACATAAGATATGCAAATAAAAATCCATTAAAATTATTAGAGTTCAACACTCTCTCATACGTATGTGTATAAACAGTGTGGCTATTTCTATTCATTTTTGTTGTCGACGTTGATGCGGCAGAATATAATTTATCAGCTCAAGCGGAAGTGTTAATAATTTGACTTGTTATGTTTCTAATTAATTGGGCTGTTTTAACTAAGCATTAACAGCCAGCTCTCCACTGGTCCATCTGTTAAAGTGATGAGCTTTCAGAGGATTGTATGGCGGTGGGCTCATCAGTCCGGATGGTGTACAATAACCCAGTGAGCCGCGGGACAGAAACATCAGGGCCTGTCACGTGTAGTCAAACACACGAGTCTGTTACTTGACACCCTGCAGCAGACTTCAGATGTCTTTTAGAGCCAAAGAAGCTTTTGGGAAGGCAACAACATGTACGCATTCATAATTTATGACACTTTTCAAGAAGTACTTGAAGTTCACAACACTGGAGACACTGGACCTGGCTGATCATTTAATACTTTGTATCATTTTACTGCTGATGGATTCTTCTCATTTTATTTTTTTTTTATTTTCAAGCAAGGCTATTTACAGTGCCTTGCAAAAACATGCAGGTGTTGGACTTCACATTTTATCACTGTGCAACCACAAACATCAAGACATTTTATGAGGATTTATTGCAACAGACAAAATACACAATGTTGAGATGTTGAAAAAAAAGTTAACCATGTGTTTTTCACGAATAAAAATTTGAAGTGTGGCATGAACTTGTTTTTAGCCCCTGAAGTTAATACTTTGTAGACTCACCTTTGTGATTAGAGTTCTATATCTTTTAGGGTTTGACTGAAGTTCTGCCTCAGATTCAGCTGGATTTCTGTCTGAACTTAGTTGTCATCTAACACATGCTTCCATCTAAACCATCTCATTGTATCTCTGGTTGATGAATTTCTGCCTTATCTTTTTTGAAGTCTCTGACAGGTTGTCTTCAGAACATCCCTGTTTTTTGGGGGGTTATCTTCTCATCAACTCTGACCTGCTTTGCTCTGCTGAAGAAAAGCCTCCTACCACCTTGCTGGAGTCAAACTGTTATGAGATTTCAAAAGCCAGTGGAGGATGAGACTTGGTCTTATCTGCTTGTGTCAGAGGAAAAAACCGAGCTTCGGCATTTTGTTCCAGATGTGAGCGACTTGAGATTTTGAAAGTTTGGCCATTAGTTTTCTAACCAAACCATCCTTTATATCTGACCTTTCTGGTGCCTTTTATGTTTCTTGTAATGATGTTTACTTCACAATGTTCTCTATCAAACATCTGAAGTCTTTATAAATAGCTGTATTTATGATAATAGATTACATTTACTGTCACATATGTCTAAAAATTAAATCCCAATAAAATACATTGGTGTTTTGGAATGTAACATGGAGAAAATAGTGAAGCTGTAAAGAAATATGAACATTTTTGCACGTCATTGTAAATCCATGAGCAGTAAACACAGGAGTGGATCGACAGAGAGTTTGCGGAGCTGTCCAGTGTATTTGTGGTGCTGAAACTGTTCAGCGTTCTACCAGATTTGTAAAGTGAAACACCAAAACAAACCAGGGAGCACCACGGAGCTGCATACCTGCTGCAGAGGCTCCGATCTGCTCCATGTGGGACTCCAACACGTCCGGATCCCGGGAGCTGTACGAATTCAGCTCCGGGTAGAAACTGGAGGCGATGTCCTCGGGCGGCATGTGTTTTCCTCTCGGGTAGCTGGATGCGACCTTGGGGTCCCAGTGTGGGACCAGGATGTGGTCCCAGTGGATGTATTTCCCGTCCATATGAGGGCTGCCGTACCAAGTGTAGTAAAAGATGTGAACATCGTAGAATATTGTCCCCTCTGGACCAGAGTTGGACAGAACTGCTTTTGTGTTTCCCCCTTGCGGGCGGGCTTGGACTGGGGACGCGGTGGCTTCCCGGGACATCCTCCCTCCTAAGATTGGTAAGAGGTCCAAGCCAGGAGCCAGATCCGAGAATCCGTCAGTAGGCTTCAGGGTCCTCAGTCCCATCAGAGACCCGAAAATGAAGAGGGTGAAAAGAAAAAGGGCAACGCAAGCCTTCCTCCGCAGCCTTGCCATGGTTGGTAGGGGTTGCATGGGATGAAAACGGCGCAAATAAACCAGTTTTCAGATGAAGCACAACTACAAAGCTGCAAACAACTCTCTGTAAGTGTCCCGATGGAAATCCAGCTGAACTATGCATGGCTGCAGTTCGATCTCAGCAGACAGTCTAGCGCATTTGTTTGGGAGATATTTAACTTTCTTTTGCTCCCCTTCTCTCTCATTTTGCTAATCTGGATCAGAAACTTCAGAATAATAACAAGAAGACAAAATCACCCTTCAAAAGCAGCACTCATGTTTCCTCTTGCTGAGCTCCAGCAGCAGCGACTCCATTCGCCTAACATCCAACACATGATCGGTGTCGGACCGCAGCAGTGATGCTCCACAGTGTCGGCGTTTGAAAGCCTCTGTGGTTGGCTGCTTTTTGTTTACAGTTTCTATTTTGGACGCCAAGGGGGCGGGGCCTGGCTCGTCATACTTTAGCCTCAGCCTCCTTTGCTGCACACCCCGGGCTCCATGTGGACTCCAATGCATCAGCATTTAAAGACGAGAAGGAAACAAAACAGCAGAGCATAAAAGTTTAAAAGTATATGCAGTTGTTGGCAAAAATGCGTGGGTGTGTGTGTGTGCACGCATGTGTTCCACTGTTTTGTTTTGTTTTTTCTCTAGTTAAATAAGTTTTACAGTGTCAAGGCATTTTCTCTTACTGTCCTCTAGTGGTTATTTCATGAAACAGGCGCCCCAGTATCTCATTAGGGTGCTGGCGGTACCCTAATGTGTTTAAATGCATTAGTTTTTGTATATATATATATATATATATATATATATATATATATATATATATATATATATATATATATATATGAAATAATAATAAGCAGAAATGGAGTATGCTATCCTGTGAGCAGAATCAATTCAAGTCATATGCAAATTAGCTCCTCAGTAACATTGTAAAAGAACCCTTTTCCCTCATTTTTTCGTGGGATAATCATCAAAACTGTGAAACCAATATCACTATATTGTCATAATAATTATGGTGGATGTAAAATGGAGAATGTAAAGAGGATATTTGTTTTTGTATTCTGCTGGGATATTTAGTAATTGAAAGTAGTTGGAACGACCCCAAAATGAATGTCATTTAGGGCTCATTCAGTAATGGACTGGATCTATTTTTGTGTGTGCGTGTGTGTGCGTGTGTGTGTGTGAGTCTGTTTTGTTCAAAAGCAGAGTTTTTTCCAACTGAGACAACAGACTTTTTGTTCAAATGAAAATGTTCCCGGAGAGGTATTGCATAGGTGACAGCAAGGCTTAAAAGTGTATAAAGTGATGTAACAAAGTGGTTCCTTTTTGTCTGCTGGCTCAGATTTAGCTGTGTGGTCCAGAAAACCTTGGATCGTGGCCGAGACATTAGACAGCACTTTAGAGGAACTGACCCCCACAGTGTGAATGAGCTGACGTGCTGATATGCTATGAAATCATTTTTTCTTATTCAATAAGTGCTTTATAATAAATAAAACCACTGTAGGCTTTAATTTGTCACTGAAGCCATCATTTAATTTCACTGGCTTCTCAGACAATAAGAGGAAACAAAATAAAAACGTTATAGTTAGAAACGACAGCACATGGGCATATAAAGTAACTTTCATAGTACAGTTGTGTATAATTATTGCTCATGTTGTTGAAACAGAAACTGTTAGGAAACATCAGGACCCATGAGCTTTTGGGTTACAAATAAAAGATGCTTAGAAGAAAGTTGCTGGAAGAAAGCAATTAAAAATTTGATCAAAATCTGCTAGAATCGATGTAGAGGACTTGATCATACGAAACAAGATGCTTTGGAGAGATTATTCTAAAAATGAACTTTCTGCCCTATGTGAGCAAAAAATAACACTTGACAACACACTAACACACTACCCCATGATAAAGGCCAATAAAGGGCAAATACTGCAAGAAAACATGTTAGAGATTCAAGACTTGAATCTCAGGAGGAGGAGATTCATCTTCCAGAGGGACAGTTTCTTATACAGGCAATAAAGTTCTTCTCCCAGAGTACAGCTGCATTTGTCATGAAATGGAGTGTGGTGGTGGAGGTGGTGAGGCAGGCGCTGGAGACCCATATATGGTGAATAATGAAATATTTAATGAAAACAAGTCCACAAAAATACAGAGTCCGCGGCCAGGCAGCACGGCTGAGCGGAAGCCAGGGCTCACACCGGTAGCAACTGGTCTTAAGGGCGGCACAAAACAAACGAGCGACAATCTGACAAAAGTACGACAAGGACCCGACGAGGAACAAAGGACACAGGAGGGACTAAATACACTGAGGGTAATCAAGGGAACAAGACACACCTGGGAACAATCAAGGGGAAGACAGGACAACGAGGAGACTCAGGACACAAACTCGGAATTAAAACACAGAAAAACACAGAACCTGACAGTACCCCCCCGCCCCCCCTTAAAGGGCGGCTACCAGACGCCCAAAAACAAAATTCAAAACCCAAAAACCAGGGTGGGCGGAGGGGCGACGGAGGAGGGCCAGAGTCCAGAAAACAAAAAACTACCCACAAAAGGTGGGCGGAAACACAAGGAGGGGCGAAGAGTCCAAAACTAAACAGAAAGTGGGCAGAGGCGTCGAGGGGGGTCCGGTGGGCGTCCTCGCGCCGCGGCAGACCCACAGGGGAGGCGGAGGGCGTCCTCGGGCCCGCGGCAGTATACCCCAGAGGGAAAGTCCGGAGGGAGCCCGCGGTGCCGAGGAACACTAGGGGGCACGGGAGGAGCACTAGGGGGCACGGGAGGAGCACTAGGGGACTCGGGAGGAGCACTAGGGGACTCGGGAGGAGCACTAGGGGACTCGGGAGGAGCACTAGGGGACTCGGGAGGAGCACTAGGGACTCGGGAGGAGCACTAGGGGACTCGGGAGGAGCACTAGGGGACTCGGGAGGAGCACTAGGGGACTCGGGAGGAGCACTAGGGGACTCGGGAGGAGCACTAGGGGACTCGGGAGGAGCACTAGGGGACTCGGGAGGAGCACTAGGGGACTCGGGAGGAGCACTAGGGGATTCGGGAGGAGCACTAGGGGACTCGGGAGGAGCACTAGGGGACTCGGGAGGAGCACTAGGGGACTCGGGAGGAGCACTAGGGGACTCGGGAGGAGCACTAGGGGACTCGGGAGGAGCACTAGGGATAGAGGCTGCCGGAGCAGCGGCACGAGGAGCAGAGTCCACGGAGGCCGGAGCGGAATCCGGCGGAGCAGGAGCCGAAGCCGGAGCGGGGTCCGGCGGAGCAGGAACGGCAGCCGGAGCGGGGTCCGGCGGAGCGGGAACGGCAGCCGGAGCGGGGTCCGGCGGAGCGGGAACGGCAGCCGGAGCGGGGTCCGGCGGAGCGGGAACGGCAGCCGGAGCGGGGTCCGGCGGAGCGGGAACGGCAGCCGGAGCGGGGTCCGGCGGAGCGGCACGAGGAGCTGAGGATGGAGCTGGGGCTGGGCTGCCGGAGCGGATGTCTGGCCTGGGAGGCAGAGGTTTAGCATCCCAGGCCGCAAAGGCTGTCCGGCGTATCTCCTCTGCCTCCCGCTGCAGCTCCACCAGCGCGGGGTGCGGGAGACGAGGAACCCAATAGTCCAATAGCAGACCCAGGCGTATCGCGAACCCTGGCCGTCTCAGGGCGAACGTGGACGTGCTCTTTGACTCCTCATACTCCTGGATAGTACGGAGTAGCTCCTCTAAACCCTCTGGGTCCATGCTGAATTCAGCTAGCCTCACCTTATTCTTGGTCGGGTCCTTCAGTCATGAAATGGAGTGTGGTGGTGGAGGTGGTGAGGCAGGCGCTGGAGACCCAGATATGGTGAATAACGAAATATTTAATGAAAACAAGTCCACAAAAATACAGAGTCCGCGGCCAGGCAGCACGGCTGAGCGGAAGCCAGGGCTCACACCGGTAGCAACTGGTCTTAAGGGCGGCACAAAACAAACGAGCGACAATCTGACAAAAGTACGACAAGGACCCGACGAGGAACAAAGGACACAGGAGGGACTAATACACTGAGGGTAATCAAGGGAACAAGACACACCTGGGAACAATCAAGGGGAAGACAGGACAACGAGGAGACTCAGGACACAGAAACTCGGAATTAAAACACAGAAAAACACAGAACCTGACAGCATTAAGGGAAGAACAAACAGTCAAAACAAGAAAAAGAACACTGAACAAGTTTTAATATACTTACTGACCGATCCTATCATTCAAAGAGGACATGTGTTTTATAGTGTAAACATTGTAAGCTAAAGATGATGAAATTGGTATCTGAATTATATTGAATTAAAGAGATTTTTCACTGTTTTTTTTCCACAATTTATGATTGAATGTGATTACTCAGTCATAATCTAAACCATGGTTTGGGATGCAGGATTTTTTTTTAGTCTTCTTGTGAAAACACAACCAAAAATATTCTCCATTTTACCATTGAGACAAACACAAATGTTGCGTTATTTAGACCACTCAAACCTGGTTTGAGGTAATCTTCACTGTTTTTCAATGCCGTAAAGATACTTAACAGTCTCAAAAACAAGTTTAAATAATTACATTTCTTATCAAATTCTTGGTAACAGAATAGTGATTTCATTCAAGCAAGAATCGCCGGAGGAAAACTATGAGCATCAGCACGGAATGGATTAGATCAAATTCATATTTTATAAAGTCAAAAGTGATTAGTAATCAATTTAAAAGAAGCAAAGACTGTAAATACATTTAATTTATGAACAGCAATGTTGCAGGAGTTATGAAAAGTACTTTGAAGTTATTTTGAGTAGCATCATTTATGAAAAAATGATGCTTCTCAAAACATCATTTGCAAAATGATGCAGAATTTGCAGAATCTTAAAATGCCGAGGAGGTAGTTGGACTAGGTCAGCTTTCTTGTTCATCTAAATCTTTCAGGAGCGGGTCACTCTTGCTTCCAGCACACCTCGTCTTAAGTGATGGCTGGATAACTGCCAAGTCAGCAATTTTCCACATTGTTGTGTCGATCACTAAATGACAAATATCCTCTTTTATTTAATCTTGAGTAAAATTCAAATTGTCTGGTAAACAGAACTTTGGGTTTTCATCAGCTGTAAGCCATCTTCATTCAAAGTGAAATGATTACTTTCTGTGTAATAAGCGTGCTTTTTTTTTTACCTCACTGAATTTAATTTAAATCAGATTTCCGATCATATTTTCTCCATGTGTCTTTTTTCTCACTGCTCAACGTGAAAACAAGTTATGTATATTCAAACTGATTTTCTGCTTTTGTTCTGTCATCTCTTTAGTGTTATCCTCATTTTCTGTGCGAGCCAATTATGTAACATTTAATGGTTTTTCGGGTCCACAAGGGGTCGTTGTGGTCGCATTGATAAACTTCGCTCAAATTGTTCAGTCTTTTTGTGACAACTTGACATTTTTAGATATATTTAACTCATGTGACATTTCTATTCGTATCCTAACAACAGTTTAGTAATTCAAAGAAATCCCCAGTGCAGGGGACGTTTCCTTTTTACTTTTGTTGCAAAATATCCCCTTAAAAGACGAAATAAGAAAAACAAAAAGAAAGCCATATTAGAGAATTATTTTTGCCCTCGTTTCCATTTCTTTGTGCAAAGTATTTATGCAATTTGAACAAAATTCGTTTGATAATTTGTACTATTTTATTTTGAAGTTTTTTTTATTACATCCTCGTTCTTTAACGTGTCCATCGCTCTACTAAAGACACGAGTCAACGTTACAAACTGATGTGATCAATCACTATTGATCCATAAATTCGTTTGCTTGTTTTAATCAGCACTGTGATGATTTCAAACATTTTTTTAAATTTATTTCTTTTTCATCTGGAAAGGAACAACAAGGGTTTACTTTATAAATGCCATACTTGGGCACCTTTTGAAAATCGGCATACATAAATATGACTTTTAAATTCAAAGCAGTCAAATTAAATTTAAATGATGACGCGAAATTCAATAATAATAATAATAATAATAATAATAATAATAATAATAATAATAATAATAATAATTTAGAACAGTAGTAACATTAATAGTATATTTTTTTAATAAAATGTCAACCATGTTAGGTACAATTAGGCATTTTACCTATTTTTTTTACTTTTATACTACAATGAATTAGATATGAGTGAAATAATGATACTACTACACATGAATAAATAATGTTCGATTTTCAGTTTCAGACGAATCAAATAAAATTTGTTAATGAAAACACAAGATATTTTTCAGAATTTCAGCTCATGATCCATAGTCATTTTACCAGATTGTCATTTTTGTTGCAAACATTTAAGACAAAATAAAACAATGCAAATACTGAGAAAGTATTTTGAACTAAATTGAATGTGAAATTTCAGACCTTTTTGCACATAAGGACACTTTAAGAAGAAAATAAAGCAGATTCAGCATTTGTGGACCAACTGATGCTGCAGTTTGCCTCAGCCACCTCACTGCTGCAGAAGTCCAGCTCTGAATGGAACATCAATTTATTCATTTTGTGTTGATTGGTCCTTCCGTCACACAATGCATATGCATCCTTGGGGACTGTAATCGTGTATCACGTGGACATGACCGAGAGAGTGCGTGGGGGGTTTGTTGGATAAGAAATTGTCATTTGTATTGACCAACAGTGCTGACCACTGCAGGGGAGCGAAAAGCAGCGATCAAGGAGAGAACAACAGTGGGGACTGGGACCGAACTGGCCCACAGGCATGGCAGAAGGTAAACCTGAACGTCGGGATGCTTTTTATTTTTTTTATTTTTTTGCAGAGTTTTATCTTTAAAGCGCGCTCGGAGTGGCTTATGGAGGGGCAGGGTTTGGTTGCATTGTTTGAAATGTTAATTGGGGTGTGAGGTAGTGGAAGTGGAGGTGGTGGTGGTGGTGGTGGAGATTCTTCAGCAAAAATTCTCCCCCTCCCCACTTCTCATTGTTGAGCAGAGGAGGGGGGGGATAGGTTGCCACCCCCCTTTTGTTTACCTCCCCTCTCCGGTTTTCCCTCTCGCTGCGCAGCTTCTGCTTTTCGCAGCATTTTGCATGAAAGTGGCAATCTGTGCGGATTACCCAGCTTGAGGGCTACAAATAAAAAAAGGGAAAAAAGAAAGAAAATATTGTATCTTGGGTGCTACTTTTTGACTCAAGGCTGAGGCAGAAGACATGGGTTCCGTTTCTAACCAGGAGTTCCCAGGTGGAGTAAACTTCATGAGCAGCATGTTAATCTTCCGAGTTAATTAAGCTGTTTTCGGATCGACTGTCTCACTGATTGTAAAGGAGCGTTTTAAGGCATTGTTCGCACACGTGACGAGCATTGCACTCA
The DNA here is from genome assembly GCF_027474105.1 of Poeciliopsis prolifica. Lineage (NCBI taxonomy): Eukaryota > Metazoa > Chordata > Actinopteri > Cyprinodontiformes > Poeciliidae > Poeciliopsis > Poeciliopsis prolifica. Next base: position 5,241,314 of record NW_026562400.1, on the reverse strand, counting down.
AATTCGACCCTTTAAATAGTTGCATTTTCTGAAAGTTTTGCGCACATTTGAATGCAAGTTTTACGCATGTCTTTTTTTAAAGTTTTGCGCACGTTTCTTGAACAATACTGTGCAACTGGAGGTTTTTAAATCGAAAATGCATACTGAAGCCTCAGCATGGCGTGCTAAGTCATTGATTCATATCGATTACTGATCCGCAGAAATTAACATTTTTAAATGTACAAATTTCCCTTTTTGTTAGTTAAAGCGAGGCGAGTTCTTTTTCTTTCCCTTTGTAATCTTTATATTTGGAACTTAAGAGTGAACAAATGTTGAATTTGCAGGAGTGTGCAAGACGGAGGGAGATGAGGGACCGAGCACAGAGGAAGACACGCAGTCCTTCCATGGGGCCGGGGTGTGCAAGTGGTTCAACGTCCGCATGGGCTTCGGGTTCCTGTCCATGACCAACAGAGAGGGAATGCCGCTGGACGAACCGGTTGATGTGTTTGTCCATCAGGTAGGTCTGGCAGCTCTTCCCGCAGAATCCCAACAAAGAAGTCCCAGACTCCTCTTTTCTTTTTGTCTGATCATTTTTAGCCAATTGATCACTCCTTATTTCTCACTCGTTACTCGTTTCTAATTTAACACGATTTTAAGCGTCTTAGTTTTTGTTCTTTTAAGTTCTTGCAGCAATTGATTGTAGAGTTTTGAAAAGAGAAGTTTAGATGGACTGATTGCAAAATTGACTTGCCTTTGCAGACTAACATGCGGTTGATCAAAAGTAGAATGAAAAGACTAATTTACTTGATTTAGATGGATGGTTGTTGTAAGGTGTGGAGTTTTTTTTTTTAAGAAAAAAATTGTTTTGTAATATTAGGACATCTCTCGATTTTCTATAGTTACATTTTTGGAACAGGAAGAAGAAAAAAAAAACCTCGATGGAATCACAAGAGGCACAGGGGCGGATTTAACAGAATGTGGGTTTCTGGGCTGCAGTTTTGGTGCCCTACTCACACAAGTTTCAGTTCAGGTGATTTGTACTGATCCTAATAACGACCAGCAATTTATAGGTCTAAAAGATTCACTTTACATCCATGAATATATTTGGAAATTAGTCTAACTATCAGGGTGACATATGGGAATTCATGCATGTGCAAAATTCTTTGTGAACATTTTTACTGAATTGGTCCCAATGCTGGTGCTAGTCAGTTATTAACTGATTCTTTAAAAAAAAGGGGGTTGCTTTTTTTTACGAACCGGTTGATGTGTTTGTCCATCAGGTAGGTCTTGATGGACAGACTTGCTATCTGAGCCTATTTTATGTTTTATTTCAATGTTGAGGATGGTAGGGCAGAAAGTTTGACTACACAAAACAGATTATTCATTCCTGTAACCTGTTGACTCCTTATTGCTGCTATAATTTATTGACACTGTTTTTCTTTTAAACAAAAGAGGGTTGTTTGTGAACACAATCCTAATCAATGTATCACTAGTACCAGCAGCATAAAACATGGGATAAGAGCAATATTTACAGCATGCTTTACATAATACGATGTTAAAGAAACTATTTGGTAATGACATTTATCAAATCAGTGGAAAACATCAGCGTGAATGCATGTCAGAAATCTACTTTAGCTCATTGATGAGTGATATAAAAACAAACAGTGGTAAGATTGATTATCTTGAGATGATGTGTGACTTGGTTCTATATAAATGAACTGAACTGAAATTGATTGTGTTTCTCCAATATCAATGTAAAAAAAAATTCTGAATAATGTTGCTTCGTATTATTTTTAATTGGATTAATGCAAAAACGAAGCCCTGGAGTTTTAAACATGGTGCCTTTTGATTGGCTGCTGGTCTCCATGAGTCTTAATCTAGCTTCTTCTGTCCCAACTCAGACTTAGTACTGTAAAAGATCATTTATTTGTGTCAGTTTATCAGGAGTAGCAGGGACTGATGCCAAGCAAGAATCAAACATCAGCTTAGCAGCAAAACCGGTTTGGTGGAGTAGTAAAATTGTGCACAAAATTAAACACATCACATCATTCCCAATGAGAAACAGGATGGTAGCATTATTATGCTGTGGAGATGCTTTTATTCAACGTGGACAGGGAAGCCGGTTTGAGTTGATGAGAAGATAGTTTTAGGGAAAAGCTGGAAAATCTTGGAAGAAAACTCGCTAGAGGCTGAAAAATATTGGGGCAGGAAAACAAGCCTTCACACAACTAAAGCTGTAATAGAATGGTGTGCATCAAAGTGTGTGTTAGAATGGTTTGATCAAATTTCTATTTGATCTTAATTATAATACAGTTAAAGTCAGTTAATCATATAATGTTAGGCTAAGTAGCTGGGCCGATTGCATTGAGACTTTACAGAAACAGAGCAAGAGTGGAAATTAATGGTATTAAATAGAGGATACCCTCTAGCTCATTATTATCACCATCCATCTGTTACAACTGGATTGTGAAAGAGACTGAACACACATTAGGCAGAGACAATGGTTCAAAGTTACTTTTTATCTTTTTCTTTAGGTGTCTTTTACTCATGCAAAGTACAGTAGGTTGATAGTTAGATTAAATGTTTTTTGTCCTTGTCCACAAGTGATTTTTAGTCATTGTATTTTTTTTTTTTGTTTTTACGTATGAGATTATATCCAGAAAAGTCAGGAAATATCATCCAAAAGTGTGCAACTGGCCTTGTCAGGCCTATTTGTGGCAATGTGATGAATTCACTTAAATACACTAAACACGAAGACAAATTGAGCTTTTGCTAAAAGCAGCTTCAGGTGAATTCCACTTTTCAAACCCAAATTTTTTTATTTTTGTCCAATACTAGAATATAGCATATGCATGTAGTTTAAGCATTGCTAATCAGAAGCTATTTTACAAAGATAAAAGATTATAAAAAGGCTAAAATACTACATATAATTTAAATGCATAATCTGAAACTCCCATTTCCATTTTCTGATACCTGTTTGGGTTAGCTGGTTGCAAAAATATGATCAATTATGGCCAGTCTGTCCTGCTGGTAGACTCAGTTTCCCTTTAGTGGATTACAAGTAAAATCTAAAAATGAATTAAATCATTGGTTGTAAAAGTACATAGTTGACCAGGGGGAAAAAACAAATTTACTAACACCTGTGCCTCCAATTTGTACCCCAAAAAGTCAGGTAACAAACAACCAAAGGGGTGAAATGTCCAAGTTGAGGTCAAAAGTTTTAGTTTGTGAGATACCGGTTTTCAAATAGTTGCATAGTAATTATCGGCAGAAAAATCTAACAACTAAAACCACACAGACACCTCTGGAATACTGTCAACATAAAATCCACTTATTTAAAATTTTATTTTTTGAGGTACAAAACTTTGAGTACTTTCCCAGTAAGCCCTTGCATACGTCTGGCCTGACTTAAATCCCTGTTTTAAGCTACTTTGTTGTAGTAGCTTACAACAAAGCTACTAAGCTGCACAAAAAAGAAGAACAAATAAAAATCTTTTATCATCCTCCAGAAATGTGTGCACATATTTATGGCAAGAAAAACTAAATAATCTTTTTATATATATCATTTAAGACAGTGCCTTTCTTCTGAATTGAATAATGGTTGGCCGATTAGATTTGTGATCCACGAAATACCTTAAATAAACTGTTAAATATTACTACTTTTTCCTGTTATACTCTTTTCTCTCTGACATGATTATAAAAGTTAAGACAACTACTTTAAACTTTGTCAGCAACAAGTTTCTGCCTTGGTCTCATCTGTGAGAGACCATCTCCATCTTCTGTCTGATAAGACGACGTTTAGCATGTGAATGAGAGGAATCCCTACAAGCTGCTCATTCACCTCAGAGTTCCTGTCATAAAATGATTAAAGGGTCTCTGCTGTCTGGTCAACCCGTCCACCCTCCTCCCTGTGCCTGTGTGTGTGTTGGCAGTATAGAGGTACACTACAATTTATTGCTAAACCCTTCTTTGAAAAGGACTATTTTTAGGTGCCTTTTCTTGTTTATGCACCAACAATCTATCTTGGCTTTGAAAACAGCCATTTGCATGAAGTTTGCATGATTTCACATGCAGCCCCTGTTTCAGTCTTACTACCATCTGACCATGATGACGCTTGTAGAATTATAGTTGTGAGTTTTAAATGAAGGCTACAGGAAGCTGGATATTTCATTACTGATACTCTTAAACAACAAATGATAGGAACCTGCTGTTTAGATCTCCAGTAGTTAGAGAGTAAAGTCATTTGAAGTGGCATTAATATATTATTCTGCAAAGTTTCCATTTGTGAGCACCCAATTCTTTATCAATTCCCATTTATAAGCTTTGGCTTTTCTAATTTAATCTACTTCTACCTTCAGAGACTGATAAAAGAATTAATAGCACAAAGATTCAACCTTTTAAAAGTCAAATACTTTATATTGGATTGTTTTAAATGAAACGATGCCTGGATTTCTTTTTTTATTATTATTGTATCATAATTGATACATTTGGCTTTTTGTTATCATCATGTATTGTGTCCTCAGCAAACAAAATGACATGGATTGCATGTTTTTAATAGCATAAACCTAATACAAAAACAATTGATGCACGGGCCCCTATTCCCTTCTAAAGAACTTATAATTTTTATTATACCTCATTATGAAAGACTATTTTCACTGATAATCCATTTTTGAAGTATTTTATTTCCTTGTAAGCATTTGAAAGGGCCTTTAACTCCACAAAAACTTCTTCTTAAATGATGTTTGTGTCCATTGGACACAATTGTGTCCATTATTTATAGAGTAGAAGACAAATGTAGGATGCAACAGAGCAATTTTTTGAAAGCCGTAGAAACTTTGTTCAAGAGGCAGAGTTCACAGAAACATCTGTATCAGAATTTATGCATTTGATCTAATGGAGTTAAGTCTCACACTGAATGGCAAGATTAAAAGAAATTAGATATTTAAGATGGAATTAAATCTTTTTCTGCAAACTTTACTCTGGTTGAGTTTTTTTTTAAAATGGTACCTCATCTCACATCAGCTTCTGCTAACTGGCTTTTAAAATGGTGACCTTGTTTCTATGAACCATAGCTTTTAAAAGCAGGATATAAAAAATAAGAAAATGCAGCCGTAAAAATTTGAACAGGTTATATAAGTAATACATAGATTTTCATCACAATTTTTAAAAAAATATCTATTGTTGTTTCAGTTAAGTCACATCTGGCCATCTTGGACATTGGTCATCAATAAGAAGCTAGAAGATGAGAATGGAATGCGATACAGCAGGAAAGGCAAAGTGAAAGCATTTTAAAGAGGCAGAAGCCTCAGTAATGACACACAAAAATATGGTGTTTATAAGGTTAATAAGCCCTAAATAAAAAAAATAGCCTCCTGAGTTAAACATAGGTTTGTGAGTTTCATTGATCAAAAAAGTAGTAATGTTTACTTTTTTCATTAGAGAAAATTGATGCAGAGAATCTGACAAACAGTAAAGCCAAGCATCCTAAAATTAGTGGCCACGCGTCAAGGAAAAATTAAGTCCCACGGTTCGCTGGCCTTTGTGCTGGTGCACAATAGAGCCATGCATCCGAATCAAGCACCCCTCAGCCATGCCCCGAGCCCCTCTTTGTCCCAGCAGAAGTCTTTCTATTGTCCCTCTCCACTCTGATGTCTTTCTTTGCCTTGCTTCGCTTCCAGACATATTCTAATGTAGTTTACTCTAGACCCCACAAATAGCACCTCCACATCAGGTCCTTGAAGGATAAAAAGAAAAGAAGAACCTCCCCATCCTGAGGCTTTACCTGTGTGAGAGTGGCCATGTGGTAGGTTGAGGGTGAGTTATGGGGGTGGGGATGTTCACACGTTTGAGAGAGGAAGTGGATGAACAGTCACCGGGTGAAGAGTGGTATTGGGACGTCCATGTTGCCAATCAGATGTCTTTTGTCACAAATGGTGTTCAAAATGTAAAATATTATCCAGACCATGCTTGTTTTTCAAATGTGTCAGAGTGGGGGGTTTGCAGTTCACCGACACCTCTGATTGTCTTTTTCAAGAGGAGCGTTTAAAGATTTAATCCTTGTTTTCTTAGAAGCCCATTTCCAAAATGACTCCCATTACAATGAATTGAATGTTTTGTAGGGTTCCAGTGAGTTTTGACCTACAAAGAATCCAGACGTTTAGTTATAATACACAAAAGGATGAAGCTTTGCTCCAAAATAAAATCAAAGAGACAGGATTACTGTTTTATCAAAGCAGATTTGCTAAATTACAGCTAGATGTTCTTATGTCAACAGTTTGCAGTCTGCGTGACAATATAATCTTACAATCCCACCTACGGATTTGTTTTTTGAGGGGCTTCCCATGATGTGTTAACCAGTCTGAGGTATTTATCCACAAACCTGTGCCACACCTTTTCTGTTTTATCTTTTCTGCATTTGTTTTGGAGATGGAAATGTTCTTTGCACATGTTAAGGAGAGGACTCTTTTCTCTTCAGGTGACTGTGGCATCAATAAAAAGGCAGTTAAACATTCAAGCCTGCAGGCCCATTGTTTATTAAGTAAGCAGATCCACCTAATGTCATCAAACCTGTAACAAAGTGAAGTTATCAGCTCCTTCTCACAAAGATATTGAGTGAAAACGATGCTATCAAGGTGAGATATTAGTCATTTGTGCTCCTTGTCAGTTTATATCTTTTCACATCTTTCTGCCAAACAACTATCCGAGGAATGTCACCCTGACCCCCAGCCTTCACAGAGAGATGCCTTGCTTGCCGTGTCACCCCACCCCCAACGCGAGCACCAACCCCTGCATCCTGTAGTTTAGGGTTAGTGGTGGTGGTCAGTGTGTTAGTGGAGCTTTGTGATGTGGGTGGGAAAAAAGGTGGGGGTGGGGGCGGCTGTGTGGAATGCTGCTCCTCCGGTGAGGATGGGGGATGAGGAAGAGTGGAGGGGTGGGGAGTGATTGAAGATTATCCTCGTCAGGTTTTTTTCTCCTAAATGCAGAAAAATAATATGAAAATTCAGTATTGGGTCACCATCACTTATGTAGTGTATGGTGATGTGAAAACTAGCTGTGGAGAAGGAATGATGAGCTTTGTATGGCTTGCTTATCTGGTTATAGGCATAAAATGCCAGATACTTGATAAGATCAGTTGGGTTCTGGGATAAATGTTTGGTGGTCAGAATTTCTACAAGCCAATGGTAGCTGTGATCTAGTCAATAGGGGCAAAATCACCTTCATTTTTTCCCATACAAGATAGAAGGGGTGCTTGAAGAGAATCAAGCACCCCTTCTATGAGATTTACAGTGAGATAAATGATTTCCACATTTGGTGTTTCCAAAACACTTTAACAAGAGGTTAAAGTTGAATGAGCTCCTGCTTTGTTGCCTTTCAGAGCAAGCTGCATATGGAAGGTTTCCGCAGCCTGAAGGAAGGCGAAGCGGTCGAATTTACCTACAAGAAGTCATCGAAGGGCCTCGAGTCACAGCGGGTTACTGGACCGGGCGGCATCCACTGTGTGGGCAGCGAGCGGAGACCCAAAGGCAAAAAGGTCCAAAAGCGCCGCTCAAAGGGAGACAGGTATGTACTGGCAAACTGGGAGGTTTTAACACAACAGAGATTTTAACTATTTCAAGGTTTTTGAATAAAAGAGAGTGAGGTAATTTGAAAAAAACAAAACAAAAAAAATCAAACCTCAGAAATGGATAATATGACCCAAAAGGGAGGGTTTTAAAGATTGTGCACAGGAAAAGAAATATTCCTAAATACTATGCCTGGAAATATCAGTGACAATATCAATCACAACACACATTTTCAGACTTTCTTGATTATTTCTGTGTGCTGACGTTCTTAGCCAGTAAAAATACACATTGAGTGTTGACATTAATGACTAATATCCTGTTGATCACGTATATTATTAATTGGCAGAGCCTTAATCTCTTGCTCTCGAAATATAATACTTTGTCAAAGCAGTGCATTAAAACTGCAATATTTCACACAATAAGGCAAAAATGATTGAACATCCTTTTATTGTAGTTTCCTAGTTTTAACTCTTTATTACCTGAAGGAACAGATATCAAAATGTATCTACATTTTATAAATTGGGTTGTACATTCAATACTTTGGACAATTTTTAAAAAAAACCCTGTTAAGTTAAGTAATGAGACATACAGATTTTCTGTGAAACATTTAGTCTTTTTGCAGTGAGTAATTACTTCATGTGTCCTAATCTTGGAAGAATTTCATTGAAGACAAAAACTGGCAAAGGACAAAATAGTCTTTTGAACTAAGAGTCGAATACAATTGTGTTGCTTGTGACTTTTTTGTGTGTTCTGCTTGGATCTGATGTACAATGGTGTTGTAGTTCCTCTTCACTTTTGTGCCTTTCCCTGGATCCCAACCCCCCACTTTGAGCTCTACCGAGGGTCACATCAGCAGGGCCTGATGTGTGACCTGGATCAATAACTGTTTAAATCTGCTCGTCCCTGGTGAATTCAGATCTGCCCACTTTCTCCCTCTTCCTACCAACCCTCCTCAATGGACAGAAGTTTTCCTCTAAATCCAAAATTAATCATGCAAAGACAGACTCTAGATTTCCCTTTTACTTTTCTCAAGATAAGATGCAAGTTTGTTGATTACTGTAGGTGATTTTGTTTGGATATAACATGATGCCCACATGGAGAGGTACCCAATAATCCAGCAAACAATTCACACAGCGTAACTTTATCCAAATCCATGTTTTGAGTGTAAAAGAAAAGATTTAATCTAACTGGTGCAAAGGGAGAAATGGCATAAAGAGATTCATTCACAAAGCCGGAATTAAAATGTAACTTTATCTTAAGATCCACAGATGGACGACATCTTTGGATCTTATCAGGAGAAATGAAAGGACCTAAAGAGATCAGTGTTTGCAGATCACTCTGAGCGTCAGTATGATGCAAGGTTAGAGGTGTATCAACTTCACCACATGTCAGTTGTGATTACAACCAGAGCGAAGTGAGTGTGAGAACAGAGATCATTATGGCCTCAAAGAGTCCTGGGAGGCCATCGTGGTTCAATACTTCTCCACAGACCTCTCTGATTCGTGAATAAGGTGCGTTTTCTCTTCATCACTTTGTGTTATGCAACACTGGATTGGACTTCATGGATAGGGATGTGGTTAACTGATGACTTTTTATTTAAAAAAGTAAATATTTGTATATAAATTAGAAGCACTGTGAAGCAGTTCTGACTTATCTAATTTAGAGAGAGTTGCTGTATTGGCTTGGTTCAGATCATTGATAAACTCACATATCTATCACTTTGCAAAGGAGAAAAGTTCCTGTTCATTTAATTGATAACAGATGCAGCAGCCCAGGCAAGGGGCGTTAAGGGTCATAGTTGTCATAGCAACCGCGTATGAATAAAAGGAAGAGGGCTGGGGGCTTGGATGGGATTGGAGGGAGGTTGGAGGTCAGGGTTCAGAGGTCATTACTGCAGCTTTTTTAGACAAAGGGACCACTTCCACTTTCCTCCTGATGGATGCTGATGTGAGGAGCCTCTGTGATGGCGATGGTATAGACCTTGACACCACTCAAACAGCCAGGGCCACAAAGCCAACCTGACCCCTAGGCAGCCGCACCGTCCAAACCTCATCTGCTGCCACAAAGGTGGCCGGGGGGATCCAGGGAGGTACCGAGTAACTGCCCCACGCCCACCACCCATCTGTCTTCCACCCCTGTACGCGTGGCCATTCTATAAATGATGTCCAAACAGCGGTGGCCGATGGTAGCCTGATGCCTTCAGCTGACCCCCATGCATAGAGTCTAACTAAAGTTCAATGGTGATGACACTTGTGCCACACTTTGATTGAACTGGCCCCAACTGGAATCTTCTCTCAGTGACAAGCTAACAAATAGTTGTACAAACTGTGCAACTAAAGAAAAGCCTCCAGTAACTTCACCAATCTGCTTACTAAAATATTGCCTTTAATTGCAATTGTTTCCTAACCTGGGATTATTTCAGTGACAAACAGTTTTGAAATGTTCTTAAGTCTTGCTCTCCTCATGAAGTTCTGCACCATCCCCTCAAATGCACCTTAAATTGGTGAGTTATGTAAAAATTGAAGCTAGGGTTTCACAGGTGGAACATTGCCATCTAGAGGCGGAAATGTATAATTTAGAATCCTTGAGTCAAAAACAGGCCTAAGTTAGTTTATTAAAATGCTTCTCCAACAAGGTTTACATATTTTTTGACTCAATTAAAACTTTTTCTTAGTAAAGTAGAACATTTGGGAAATATTTTAAAGGAAATATGATAGACTGCAAATTGTGATGTTTTTGGTAAAACAAACAAATAGAAAAAAGTAAGGTGTCTCTTTGATGTGTCTGTGATTAATATTGCATCATTTATTGCAATAAAATATCACATTAATAGCAACTTTGAGATATGTTAATTTGGCCCTGATACTGGTGAAATTAGTTTATGGTACTGTTTGAATGACTGAAATATTGTTGTTTTGTGGCCAAAAATCTGCTTTTACAAAGATAAAGGCCCAAATACACATCCCGCTTCATATTTCTTTTTCCATTTTTTTCCATTTACAACCACAAACATTAACCACAAAATTTTATGTACTTGGATTTGTTATAATAGTTACAGTTGAAGGAACAAGATACATTTGTTTTTTCATCTGAAAATCTGAAAAATGCAAAGTGTACCACTGTTGATCCAGGTTTAGTCTGATATGCTTAAATAAAATCCAGTGCACAATTACAATTTCTTGTAAGTTTAATTACAGCTGTTCTGCACAGGTATAAATGGCATGATGAAGGTCAGGGATAATGTCGAGACGTTTAACCTAAGAGAGATATAAAAACAATATCCCAAACTTGGTGCATCTCAGTGAGTGTTTACTGCCCAACCCATGATACAAAAACAGAAAGAGAATGCTACTCCTGCAAAACTACCAAGACATGGACCTCCAACCAAACAAATGGAGCTGACAAGGAGAAGCTGTGAAGGTGCTGTTGCAGAGATCCACAGCTAACCCAACATGCAAAGTCCTTACATGTCATGATGCTGTAAATCCAACAAAAAGTTATGACATGTTTCATAACTTACAGTGTCCATACTTTATCAAAACAGCAATTTCATTCCATTGGATGCTCACAATCTGTCCTTTCTCAGGTTTCTGTCAAAAGTAAAAGTCATGCATTTTCTTGTAGATGTTATAACTGCGGAGGCCTGGATCATCACGCCAAAGAGTGCAAGTTACCACCCCAGCCCAAGAGGTGCCACTTCTGCCAGAGCATCGACCACATGGTCGCCAGCTGTCCAGTAAAAGCACAACAATCTTCACCGGTTTCTCAGGGAAAACCGTCCCCCTTGAAAGAAGATGAGGGGGAACACAGCCAGCCGGCGCCACCTCCTGAAACCTCTGATTAAACGGAGATTGAGCCCCGCCGAAGCACAGAAGCCAATCAAATTGCTCCGATGGTTGAGAGAGGAGACACAATTCTCCTCCCTAGCTGTTGAAGCTGCTTTTGGAATTACCTCAGGTTAAAAACACTCATGAAGAATATTTTCTTTATTATTTTTTATTTGGTGTAACACTCAGGAATAATGCTTCACTGTTGCACTCAGGAAGTTTAAATGTATGAATCCTTGCTACCAGAAAAAGTAATCCAAAAACATTGGAATACATAGAGATAATACTGAATGGTGTTCACAGGCATTTGCAGACTTCTTTTGTGTGACTGCACTTTCCTTGTGAGCTTCATTAATCAATTTCATTTGCATCGTACTCAGTGTGTTGAGAATAGACCTTAACTATTGCTGCCTTACTATTCAGTATCCTTCCTGATTGTTACACCTTTCTGTCGACAAAGCACAGATGTACCGGACAGTGTCTCTGTGATGAATGTTAGCTAATGGGTTGTGTGGGGAGGGAGGAATGGGGTGGCGATCTGGAAAGAAAAAAAAAACACACAAAACGGGTTTAAGGGTATAGGTATAGGCAATGCACTGTTGTAAGATTTGCCAATATTGCTGTTGACCATCCAGATTTCTGGGGCCAAATGAATGTCAGACCAAAAAGTGTTTTCTGGGTTTTGGTCAATTATTTTATTTTATAATTAGCTTTTTTTTTTTTTTTTTTTTTTTTTTTTTTTTACCTTTTTGTACTCAGCATTTTGCTGGCTGTTCTGGTCTACCTCACTAGTGCATGTTAGGTCTGATGTTTATAGATATCTGATTTTAGGTGGGATTAAATCAAATCATTTTTGCACTACAGAATGTATACAAGATGAAAACCATCCATCACATACCACCTTAAAGAGTAACTCATCAACCTGACCTGCAGCGATTCAGTTTCACACTCTGCTGCACTGTACGCGTGTACTTTAAGACCTGAGAAATTAAAACCGTCTTGTGGTTGTTGGGTAAAACCATGTGGTCAACAGACTTCTGAAGCACTCTTTTCATTTCAGCCAAATCTTGACAGCACAAAACCAATACTTTCACCTCATCAGAGACTCAATCTGTTGCTTTGTTTCCTGTCACAATGTCCAAATATCAGAAGCTCGCAGAAAAGTCCCCGGTGTCCTGACAATGTTTAAAATTATGTGAGTATTCTGAGTTTAAAGCTCCAGGGTAAAGTTAAGGACACGCAATTTGGTTCTGTGATGAATCATTTTTCACTTTTAGTTATGCAAACACCATCATCTCTTATGAATGAACCACAAATATCCCCGAAAGGTCTTAATGTCAATTATTTAATTCAGAATTTGAAACTCGTTAAATATTCATTATACACAGAGTTTCAATAATTTCAAGTGTTCTATTTCTTTTAATATTGAAAACAATTAAGTTTTTGACAAACTTAGAATATTACAAGATAATTATTCAAAAACAATATAAAGTAGAGAAACACCTGCTAAACTACGCACCACAGGCATATTTTTATCGGTTCTGGGCTCCTTTTAAATTACTGTATAAATGCAGCGTGGCATGGAGGTGATTGGTGCTACAGAAAGGTTCAGGATGTCTAGCTTGGTTTAGAAGCAACTTTCAACTCATTTGCAATGGTGGGTCTGGAGTCTCATCTTCCCCTCGGCAGCTCCCATTAACGTTTTGACCAGGTTTAGATCAGACAAGCATATTGAGCAGAGTAGCACACTGACTTTGTTGAGGACACCAGTGATTGTCTTCTAGAGACCTGGCAAGTCAGCTGTCTTTTCCATTGTTGTTTAAGCCATAACATTTCTATACTTAACTAGTATTATGTAATATAGTAATTTTCCTCAAGGTGATAAGTTTTGGGCATTTATTGATTCAGTATCATCAAATTGAACAGAAAAATATGTGTTTAATACCTCTGTGCGTAATGAAGCTAAATAATTTTCACTTTTTAAATTATTGATGTAATTTTTCGGTTGTTTTCGCATTTGAGATGCACCTGTACATTCTTGCAAATCAATCAATAATAGGCTAATGCCTGGCCTACAGGGGGCAGCACAATGACGCTGTTTGGCTTGAATTCAGTTGGTCTTCATTTCTGGGTTTTCTTAGACACTTTCATCTCTCTTTGAACATTATTCTGTCTTTACTGGCTGATCTGTAAAAGTCTGTTGCTTTATGAAAATTTTAAGTTGGATTTGACTGAATTTTCTCAGGGTTGAAATATACGTACATAGCATAAATATTTGAGCTTCTACTGAGTTACTGAGGGGTCCAGCTTTACTCTGGATGCTTAAATTTAAGAACAGAAACGAGGCAAAAATCTGACATGATGTTTCTTGTGAGCTAGCTGCTGCTGTTATTTTTTATGTCCAGTTTGATCTATTTCTAGGAAGATATTTAAGGCACTGTGTAGGCTTTTGACTTAGGAGCACCCAGTCTGCAAGGAGAAGCATGTAGACCTAGCTAGTCAAACAGCATATTACTCCCATTTTACAGGAGATGCTGACTGATACTTTAACACCCAATTAATATATATGTAAAATTATTTTTAAGAAATGCATTCTACTTATTTATTTTCATCCGAAAGCAGCGCATCTTCTCCCTGTGCTCCTTTTGAAGCCTGTCAGCAATGAATGTTTCAGTAGAGATCATCATATAAAACACAAATGGGTCGGTGAAAGCTTGAAGAAGATCTGGTTTACAATCTTAACATCATGGTATTCTTGCTGCTGTGTACATATCTGCTTGAAAGATCATTCCGTTAATTTAATTTGGCCTGAATGCAAGGTAACAGTACTATATTGCAACATAAGAATATGAATATGCAAAACGTACTGTGCAGGTACATAGAATGAAGACTGATCTAAACTGTGAGGATTTTCTTTTCCTTGTTTATCCTTCTTCTTTTTTTTTTTTTTTTTTTTAGTATATTATTTTTTATGCGCAATGAGCCTTTTAGGAGAAAAGCTCATTGATATTCCTATCTATGCCAAACCCAATGCAATGCCACTCTGCTCTAATCATGTGTAAGATGCATTAATATGTTTTCTATATTTCATTTTTGTTGCGCCTGGATATGTTTAATGTTTTTATATAAGATTTTAATGTTTTTACATGCTATAGAAAATACCTCCTCTTAAGCTCACCTCAGGAATTGCTAATCTGAAAACTCAGGGATGGTTTTAGATTAAATTTGAGGAGTCAGTGTTCATTCCAGAACAAGCATGGATTAAATGCTCAATTAACAAAATGTGAAAAATGTAACAAAGAAGCCAAACTACTGAAAATGGCTTTGTGAGAGTCTTGATGCTTATTTTGTCTTTTTAAACATGGTGAAAATTTATTGGCAATTTCTTTTTTAACTTTTGGTCAGGAAAGCAATCTTGCCCTAACATTGTATATCAACACAGATTAATGGTGTTTTTTACATCTCCTTTGCCTAATATGAAGAAAGTGTTCCACTATTATTGTATTCTTTTCTCTGTAATGGTTGTAGATTGGGATAAAAGTAGGATATTTTTAAGGGACTGGGGCTAGTAGTATATAATCGTTGTCTCATCTCAACGTGTTGATAATTGGTGTTTCAGACTATCAATGCTTATGACAAAAAGAATGTGCCACAAATGACTTAACACACAAATGACTTCTTTTATTCCAAGTGGATTTTCCACAAGTTCAGAATGTGTGACGTTAAATCATTCAAAAGTTTGATTTAGTTGTTGAATTATTTCACTCAAGAATTATTGGAATGCAAAACCTTATATTAAGTGAATATTGTTCATTTATAGTGTCAGTATATACGTCAGTTTTAAGAATTTACTCTTTTCCTTATTTGTCACCTATCTGAGCACTGACAACTTCATTTGTTAAACTGACTTAGGCAATGTTTACATGTAATTCTCAAATTTGGAGTAAGTTAAACTGCTATGATGGGTTAGGGATTAATTAGTTGTACTGTGCTATCTCTAATTATAACATTGGAACTCAGAATGTATAAAAACCTACAAATTTATTGTCAAGAACTTGGTTCCTTTAAAGTGCAACAGCTTGTATGACTAGCCCAGGGTAACATTTGAAGCAGATCAAGGCGTTTTAATAGTTTTTCTTTTTGTACTCATGTTGTTTTTGACCATCAGTCAGTTCATTTGTGGTGTTATTGTATTTTATAAGACATATTTCTACAGGGCTATGTCAGAAAAATGTGCATTTACTATTAATGAATGTATTAGTATTTACTGTCATAAAACTTACAATAATCTTTAACTCAGGAAATTTAATGATTATAGTCTGTCAGTGATGAGCAGCATGTGAGATTTTCAAAGTAGTTTCTATATGTAAAATGTTGCTTCATTTCATAATAAACTTGTCAATATTGTTTTTTTCCAGCTTTTTATTTTAAAAATATATTTTGTCAAGAGTGCTGTTTTGTTACTTCTGAAGTCAACTCAGTCACTACAATCAAAAGCAATGTATTTATTATGCTATTACATATTCTGTCTACCTCTTGTATACTTATTTATTTTTGACCAGGAAAGAATCAGAGATTTAAATTTTCACAATAGTGCTGACAATATAAAAGCAGCTCACAATGCAGCTGAAATATAACACTCAGAGTTGACACAGTAAAGAACATATAAAGGTTTTTCATTTGCAAACTTATCAATTTATATACAAATGTTTTACAATGTTGAAAGTTTGTGGTATGACTTCAACTCATTCTGCAGCGTATTCTATAAAGTGTAATATCTGAAGGCTTAAGCACAAGCTTCTTGGTGCATGTAATAGGAATAACCTGAAACTAATGCACTTTTGAGGAAGTAGGATTTTTAGTATGAAGGAAGAAAAACATAAACATTCAACATAAGAATACAACAAATTGGTTGATTGTACCAAGTGTATTTTGGCACTATGGACATACAGGACACCTGATACATAAATGTAGCATATATACAAATCGTTCACCAGCTCTTTGTCATAATGAAAATATGATTCTACAGCAGTTTTATCTTGATTGCGTTTTGACCAACCGCTTGATGTATGAAAATCAACAGTCAGTATTCTTAAACTTTTTTCAGATGCTGGCTCTGTCCTCAAAACAAAACAACATTAAACTCAGTAAATTTGCAGTATTGTCAGCATGAACATATTTTTAAAACGTGATAGGATATAACATTTATTAGAAAACGTGTCTCTGCAGTATACTTTTAGCAATAGGGAGCTACAACATATATCGTTAGTTTGTGTTTTTGGTTAAGTTAAATAGGTACCACTAGTGAGATATATGCCAAAAGATTAAAAGAGGTCAATGACAAAAGTTACCTTTCACCTCCTCGAGCTGTTGCGTTCCCTTTTCTAAAACCAAACAGTTTTTTATTTGTTTCACTAGATATACAAAAAAATATATATATTTTTTAAAGTAAATTAAAACAAATGTAAGTCTCCTATAATGTATATTCTTTGTTTCTGATGCTCTTTCAACACAACTATTTTGGGATATGAAACATGCTAAAAATGGTGCCTGAACAAAGTTAGACATGCAGTTTGTTTCTCTTTGACATGTTTCCTGTTGCTGATGTTGCACACCCCACAGGGCCAACTAATCTGACCTTTCACTTCTGAAATTCTTTAGTAAAATGACTCCTTTCATGTATTTATTGCAATGACTTTTTTTGTAATGTCCTTAGGAAAACTTGCGGGAGTGAATTGACTCGTCATTGCCGTTTTGGGGAATTTGCCCATGTATTACACATTCCTTTACTACATTTAAAAATAATAATATAACAAGAAATGTTTTATTCAATAGCCCTGAAATACAAAAACAATAAATAAATAGACTTAACAAAAATCTCCAACAAATACTCAATATTCCCATGTAAAAAGACTCATTGGCCCTAATTTGTGGCTCTTCAGGTTACATTTATGGGTGGGAAGATTCAATTCTTCATCTGCTGTAGGGGAAAAGCAAAGGGGCGTGACTCTCAAGAATTCGAAGAAAATGAATAAGTCATGTTTAGTAAATACAATCACAAACTTTGGCAGTTCTTTCATAATTGGTGTTGAGTGAGTCCTTCCTTCTGTTGCCCTCCACATAATCAAAATGAAGAAAACCACAAAGCACATAAAATATTCCCCCTTCTCAGCAACAAGCAGGTGCTGCTAATGCCCCTATTGATTACAAACAAATACATTTATTTTATATATTTATGATATATCTATTAGCTACCTTGGCTATACCTATCAATAAATCCTGATGAATCCGATCCATTTGGTAGATCACATCCATTTCTTAAGCAAATGCATTCAAATTTTGATGATACTAAATTTTGTTCCTTTTACCAATAAAAGAGCTGTCGTTTTTGGATCAGAACCTCTGATAAGGACACTGCTTAGACAATCACTTGATCAGGATGCCATTAAATCAGCCACCAATAATAAAGAGAAGAATCTCTACTATTTTTGACAAGGAAATGTCACTTAAATCCCATTCTAAACAAGTTTTTTAGGATTTTCTTATTTCATCTCTGGAATGTTACCAGAATCAAACATATCTTATCCAGGAAAAAAAATATTCCATGTATTTGTAAGTGCAAGACTGGACTACTGTAATTCTTTACTATCAGGAACCCAACAAAATGCAGTTAAAAGTCTTCAGCTAATCCAAAATGCTACAGCAATTTGGATCGGGACTTTTTTTCATCATTTCTGATGAAAAAAAGAGATAATATTGTAGCTTCACCAGTTCCCCGTTAAATCCCAAATATAATGTAAGATTCTTGTACAATAACCAAGCTCCATCAAACATCAGAAATCTTACTTCTCCAAACAGAGAACTGTCCATTGATGTTTTGCTGGATTTAAACAATCAAAATTAATTGATAAAGAAATCGCTGTTTGTTACAGAATCAATGTGTTTCTTTTCTGAATTGAAATACCTTAGTAATTACATTTTTAGATGATTATTTGATTTATTGGTAAGCACATGACCTATGAATTAGGATTTATTTGTCTTATAAATGCAAACATAAAGTAAACATGAACAAAATCTCAGCATTTTTAGTGTGACTAACAACGTGAGTAATGAAGGTTAGTTGTTCGGTCACTCTCATAGATCCACGTTTCATGAAGAGAAAAAACAAGAAATTAATTCCTCTCGACTTTGACACAGAGTCATGTAGTACCGCGTAAATCCACCAGGGGCGCTAATCTCTGTTTATATTTTCAATGACAACCTCGTGCAAAACAAACATGGCTGCCGCCGCAACACTAGCTTCGCAGTCTATTGCTGCCTTGAATTAGAGCTGTTATTTACGACTACTACCTGTGAAGTTGTGTTCTCGGTTAAAATGGGGCTTTCGGTTCTCTCGGCTATTTTCAGAAGCCGGGTAGTTTGTCAAAGAGGTTTTGAGGCTCTTTTAAGTTGTCCGAAGCAGATGAAAGCTGGCGTTTCTCTCTTCAGCCATTCATCTGGACGCTGTGCACACACCTGTCAAGCTCTGATCTACAGAAAACACGGAGACCCTTCTCGAGTGGTTGAGTAAGAATATGCGTCTGGGGGGGAAAAAGCATTAAAGTTTTTCTTTGTGTTGCAAAGAAGACCTCCTTGGGATCCATTTAGCTGACCTCGTATGTCTCCTCCAATCAAATTTAATACCACGTCTGTTGCAAACCAGAAAAATCTCACCTCTCTGTGGTTGTTGTCTTTCTTGCTTTGTGCTCGTAATTGTCCACCGAGGTTCTTGTACGGGGAATCCCTGAGTAGCACCTTGGTTGTGGTGAATGTTTTTCCCCTCGATCACAATCACGCCTTGAGGGGACTGATGGGCACATTGCAGCCCACACACCAGCTATAACAGCTTGTTTTCATGATTGAAAACATTGTTTCAATCATAAAATAATGTTGTTTATGACTAAAAAATAAAACAACATTGTATGGTCATATGATACGCCTACCATATGAAAACGCAGATGTTTATACACCTCAACATAAATTAATACACTTATATTAATAGAAATGTTTTGAAGTTATTTAATAACCCATAAAGAGATGCCTTGAGTTTATTTTGTTCACTATTTGTTTGATATCTTTCACCTTTATTTCTTGAGATAATAAACTCCTGTCTCACAATATCATAGGGCTGGATTTGCCATAATCCCAATCCCACTTTACTGACATTGGTTTTGATCATTAAGAAAAACTAAACCTTGGTAATTGTCTAAGATAAAAACTGTTTTTTTTTTGTTTTGTTTTTTTTTTTGTTTTTTTTACTCATTTTAGGACAATGAGAGCAGAAAAAAAAGCAATGTTAGCACAAAACCAAACAACAGAAACCAGTACCAAATACTTTCTTACAGTTCAGGCCTTCCACTGAAACTTTACTTTCAGCAACTTAATATGGAGGTAATACAGCAAATTAGTCAAATTATGAATGACTACAGACTTGCCTGTTGACAGTTTTGTGTATATTTTTTTAATCCATTTTAATTTTGGATGTAGTCATTGACAGAGCTATTGGCAGTTTTACTGATGTGCATTTGGGTTTTATTCACCAAAGGAAGTATTCAGTTCCATTTTTAGTGTTTTCTCACTCACTAACTTTCTCTAATCTGTTTTGCTCTTTGAGAGAAAGTACTGTAGTTCTGACTACTTATGTGTGTAGTTCTGTATATTTCCTGATGACATTCTTAAGTTTGTTACCTCTTTAATTTTTCTTTCCCATAGATTCCACTAAATCAATATGGCTGATCTATGAGATGTTTTGTGACCTGGATTATTGGAACTTAATGTATCTGTTCCTTAATATTTCCCATAGAAAGTACCCCTGGCTCAGTGGTTTTGTGTTTATTTGTGTCTTTTTTTTGTAGTGAAACCTTTCACAAAGCTGTCATTGCATTTAAGCTCATGTGTTACTGTGCTTTTTTGTTTTAAATTCCATTGAAGGTACTCTTGGGTACAATGGTTTTTTTGTGTAGCAAACCTAAATGGAAGGGTTGATTGAGCTATGAACTCTGCTTTTGTTTTTTTTTACATAAAAGTACAAAGTACATGTGGCACAGTTTTTTTTCTTCACTTTTTTCCCGATATTCATGTTATTTTGACTCTAAAGAAACATAAAAAGACTACAAATATCATGGTTTGTGTCTTTTAACTAAATGTGTATTTTATTTTTTTACCATTCCAGGTTGGAAGATGTACCAGTGCATCAAACAGGTGCAAAGGAAGTCCTGGTTAAACTGCTTGCATCACCAATAAATCCATCTGACATAAACATGATTCAAGGTATTGGTGGTTTCATTTCACATTGTGCAACAACAAAAAGCTACATTATTATGAAAATACTATTGTAATTCTAACAGTTTTTTGTGTTTAGGTACCTATTCTATCCTGCCAAACCTTCCTGCCGTTGGTGGCAATGAGGGAGTGGCTCAGGTCATAGAAGTGGGGAGTCAGGTGAAATCTCTTAAAGAAGGAGACTGGGTAATCCCCAGAGATGCGGGTCTTGGTAAATTAAAACTTAAGATTTCTTTGTTTTAGAAAGTAACATTTTCTGCTATTTTTTTTATCTGGTTTTGTTTTGATTTGTGTGATCAGGAACATGGAGGGAAGAGGCAGTGTTAGCGGAAGATGACGTTATCTCAGTGCCAAACGACATTCCTCTGCTCTCCGCCGCCACACTGGGAGTCAGTCCCTGCACCGCCATCAGGATGCTCTCTGACTTTGAAGATTTGAAGCCAGGTAAGTTTTCCAACATGTAATCCATATGTTCTTATTTCACCAAACTAAATCATTGGGGTTTCTAGTTTTATAAAAACACATCAGTAATCATTCTGAGTGAATACATTTTTCATTACATTCATTATAAATTTTCTGATGATAAATAACATTTTGTTTTGGAGGTGTCTTGACAATATAATTTTCCAAAATTTTCTGCCCTAATAGGAGACTCTGTGATCCAGAATGCAGCCAATAGTGGAGTAGGGCAGGCTGTCATACAGATTGCTGCTGCAAGAGGAATAAACACCATAAATGTTATTCGAGACAGGTAAAGTGCCATTTAAATACCCAAATTTACCAACATTTTTATTAACCTTTTAAATATTTTTTTCTTGTTTTAAACCATGCTGAGGGTCTTGTTTGTTCCATACTCTCCAAAGGCCCGATTTCACACAACTCAGTGACAGGCTAAAGGTTATAGGTGCCAGTCATGTAATCAAAGAAGAGAGCTTGAGGCGACCCGAGATGAAGGAACTGTTCAAGGTCTGTTGCTTTGAAGATAAGCTCACTGATAAAAACAGAAATGTGATGTGGTTTTGGCCTGTTGTTCAATGTATGTCACGTTTTTTCCACAGACATGTTCAAAGCCTAAACTGGCTTTAAATGGAGTCGGAGGAAAGAGTGCAACAGAACTGCTTCGTCATCTACAGTGAGCGTCTTTGATCTGTCTTTTTTTTTTTTTTGGTCTTAAGAAATGGCTAGATATACTTCTTTTCCATTAATTTGGTTCTGTTTCTAGAGTTGGAGGGTCTATGGTGACATACGGAGGGATGTCTAAGCAGCCGGTGATTGTTCCTGTGGTAAGGCATCACTTTAAACAATAACCACAGAAAAGATAGATACAGTGGCTTACAAAATTATTGATACACCTTGAACATTTTCACATTTTGTCACATTATTATCATGTAGTTTACTGGCATAATAATGAAGTGAAGGAAAATAAAAACCTTAAATGTATGACATGAATTTCTACCCACTAGTTTCAGAACGACATTTTGTTGTAGTTTTGGCAGAAAGTATTTTGGCATTTGTCTCTACTCACTTTTTTTTTTATTTTGAAACTAAAATGACTACCAAGTTCCCCATTGAAAAAAATTTATCTGAAATTGAAAGGGACTCCTTTTTTTTAACTTTTAGCCATAGATTCTCGGTCTGAAGTAGCTCTGGACATTGACTGGGCAACTCTAAAACATAATCAAGCTTCAATCTAAAACATTCCTCTACAGATCTGTGTAAAGTAAATCTCTGCAGCTCCTCCAGAGTTACCACAGGACTCTTGGCTACATGTCTGATTAGAAAGGCTCGCCATTGATATGGTGTCAGTTTATAGGCGGATGGTTATAAACCATCCGCCTGCAATTTGAATAAACCTATTTGAGATGTTAACAGCTTGGCGTATTGTTTTAAAGCCTAATCCTGCCTTTAACTTATCCACAAGTCGCTGATAGGTCTCCTGTGTTCTTTGGTCTTGAGTAACAGAGTAATCTACACACAGATGGATTAAGAAAATTAATAAAGTTGTTGTATTGGGTTTTATTTTGGAGTATCAAAGTTAAAGAGCTTCGATGTGAATGTAAGTCAACCTTTCAAAAAAATCAATAAAAAAAAGATGACTATCCTTTTCAAACATTTAGATAAAATCATAAATGTGAGAAAAGTTTAGGGATATGAATACTTTTGCAAGTCACTAAAAATTAGATTAGCTGTTGCTGAAATGTTTTCCTATTGTACATTAATTCAATGTGGTGTCTCTAGAGTGCTCTCATTTTCAAGGATGTAAAAGTTCTGGGTTTTTGGGTGACACAGTGGAAGAAAGATCACTCTCACGGTAAGCAAGCATATTACCTGCTGTGTGAAATGAGAGTGAGAGTATCACAAAGGACTTTTAAAATAGATTTGCTGTTATCATTTTTTTCCCTAGATGGGAAGGCATTCAGAGCCATGCTGGATGAGCTGTGCTCTCTCATCCAGCAGGGGAAGCTAACAGCTCCTGCCTGCACAGAAGTGCGCATGCAAGACTATAAAAAGGCACTGGATGCAGCCATGCAACCTTTTTCTTCCCGTAAACAAATCTTAATTATGTGAGAGTTCTGCTTTCATTAACCATGTCGTGACAGATGTGAGTAAACTTGTGTCACTCACTTCTGGATAACAGAAGTGAGTCACTTCTTACTTCTCACAGGTAGTGGGTCCAGCGAGTGACCCAAGAGCTGGGACACTAGCTATTGGGCCTGAGTTACCTCATGGGTCTTAGGTAACTCAAGCAAATGTCACTTTATCGTTGATCCATTTACCAGCAGACCAGTTAGAGTGTTCAATAAACATGCTTTCTCAACAGTCTCAAAGTTCACTGTCTGTCTTTTCACCTCATCATAATATTTCTCGGTGTTTGGTTTACAAGCAGTAACAAAAACCTTTATTTGAACATAGGAGATAACAAAAGCTATAAAGATACTCAAATAACAGCTATCTGTCTTGCGCAACAACAGAAAAAAAAAATATGAAGAGGAGCGACACTGTTATCGGGAAGTATATTTATTGCTGCAGAAATAACAGTACAGTGAGTTATTTTTTTGTTTTTTCCCTCTTCATTTAAATAACAGTTTCTGTTATTTACGATAATGTCATTCAGTTTTGAGTTATGAGAATGTGATTGTGATACACAGCCAAGTTTAAGCTGGATGTTAATTACAATATTTTTTAATATCTGGGTGAAAATCTGAACCCACTTCTACATTAGACTTTTACAAGAAATGTCAACAGAGACCTGTCACTATTATATGTCAGTGCTGTTATTCTAGAGTCTAGAGTCAATCTCGGTTGCACTATGAGCTAAAGTGTTTTCTCAGCTTTTATTTTAAGTGTGTAACAAGTGTGATGTTCTTTGCCTCCTGAAACTATTGATACACTACTTTGCAGCACAAACTATCTTCTAGTAAGGTGTGACACATTAAATTCAGCTCGTCAACTTCAATATGCATTAAAATAAATGAACACTTAATTCTCCATTAATATTGATGGACATAGCTTTCTGTGAAAAGCCAGCTTCTTTAGCGATTAACTTATGTGTATTCCCCTTGTTACTGAGGGTGACCGAGCTTCTGCAGTTTTCTTCTTCATTGTGTAGGCCACAATATTGACAACATATTTTTATATATGTAAATATTTTTTTTATGTTATGTACAGTTATTACTTTTAGAGAAACTGATTAGCCATAATCATAAACATTAACAAACATCTGAAACATCATTTGTGATAAATCTGTTTATGCATTTTTGGATTAAATGCCTGAAATAAACTAACATTTTAATAATATTCAAATGAATTTAACTTCACCTCTAAATGTCCTAGAAACAAATTGCAATGCTGATCATCTCTACCACCCAGCAACCAACACAGTTGCTGCCATAGAAACAACCAGAAGCAGCTCCCCATAAATAGAAGCGGCTCCTTCCTTCAACAGGCATTGCTCATACCTATTAAAGTCTATTTCTCTTGCTGCACATACATGGTCAACACGGCAGTCGCCATCACACTCTGTCAGGTCATAGCTGACAGAGTTGAACTCGTAGTATTTCTGCAGGTAGCAGCGATCAGCCGCCATGCGTTCCAGAACCTGGTGCATGGAGCCTGGAGAAGCATTGGGTACTCTGAAGCTCTCTGTCAGACGGTACTCTTTCTCCCAGCGTTCTGCATCTGCATTGGTGTGTGTGAGGTTCAGATAATATGTCACCACATCCTGTTCACACAGTGGGGTTGAGAGACAATATGAAGCAGAACATTAAGAGTGAGAAGTATTATTTTTCTGAAGAGTTTATAAACTCATAACATAAAAACAGTGTCACCTAGAATCTATGGCTCTTATTGAAACGATTGCATGAGAGACCAATACTTACTTTCACAAGCAATGTTTCAGTGTCATATTCAAAAACACGAATCCCGGGGTTGTTAGCTCCGTTCTTGACACCAGGAAGTGTCGTTTCCCATGGTGTGACCCCTGGGCTCAGAAATATTGTACTTATGGGCAAGCCTGTGGAAACAGAGTTCAAGTTTAACAGTTGCAAAGACATACCATTTCAAAGACAGTCGTGAAACACTTTGATGTACCTTCTGTGGTGTAGAACATGCGAAAGCTGTCAGTATGATGATGGCCAAAGAACTGCCCGATAATAACCGAATGATGCTTCTGAATCAATTCCAAATATCTCGTGTTGAACTTTTGTGTGAACCATGATACACTTCTTTTCTTCTCAAAGAAACCTGGAGGAACATGACCAATGATGTAGACCTGAGAAAATAAACCAAGTAAAGTCAGCTCAAATAATCTGTTTAGTTTTCTTTGTTGATGTTAGAATTAAAACAAATGAAAGAGATTTAAAATGTCAAACTTGGCCATTTTTACACATTGCTTAGTGCAACCCCTCATGTGAAAAAAATTAAGAAATGTTCATGTCATTTTTATCTCTGGAAGAGAAAGTGATTAAAGAAAATATATCAACAGAAATGTCCATCCTGCCCACTAATAACTAGTGTTACTCCACGCACCCACATTTTTTAGTGTGCATATTACATTTTAGAAAGTTCTGTTTTTCATAAAGATTTTCTCACTTACATGTGAGGAAATATCACGCTTTATACCTTCTCTTTGTTGTTGCTGGCTGCTGTAAGGGTCTGATCCAACCAGCTAAACTGACCTGCTGGATCTTCATCATTCATGGTCACCTTGTTCTGGTAGTAGTAGAGGTTGGTGTTGAGGACCAACACTCTGTAACCTGCTCGATTCAGTAGTTTTTCTGTGTAATATCCACCTAATCAAAAATATATATACAGTATATTTCACTGCCTAGTTTTGCTATGAACCACACAGTTGATAACACTACAAACTGATCTTTGGAGAACAAATGTGCAAGAGTCACCATTTTTAAATGTTTCTTTGGAGTCTGCCTCCAGCCAGCCATGCCACATGTCTGCTATTTTGTCATAGATGGAGTTTGGGCTTGGAGGAAGTTGACTCTTGGGGTGGTAGTCATGGTTCCCTAGTGCAGAGTACACTTTTGTATCTGTAAAAGGCACATGATCAAAACATTTCATTTATTAGATTAAATGTGTAGATATTGGTGTTACATTTTTTTTTCTATATAAGCACCCAATGATGTCTTACGTGGAAACACCTCAGTTATGATCTCAGTGAGATTGCCAATGATGTTGATCACCTTCTCTTCTCCTAGATCCTCATTTGGGATATGTGGCGTGTCATCTCTGTAATGTTTTAAAATAACCATTTTAGGGATAAAAGACTCAAAAAGAGTCTACAATGCTTACAATATAACACAGTAGCCCAACTGTGTTATACACATTGTAGGCAGTCTAAAAAAAATTAAAAAGAAAAAAACATACACAACTGCATTAAGATTGATAATCATTGTCATATCATTGACAGATTATTTTTGTTTTTGCAGTTTCTTTTTAAAATCTATGTCAGAGGTTTGCAACCTGCAGCTCTGTGGCCACAAGTGGCTCTTTATAACTCTGGCTAAAAAGATGAAGAACAACAAATGTTTATAAATACAGACATTATAACGACAAAATGCATGTTTTGCATTTGGTAAGCAATGTCTTTACATTTGTTTGGAAACATGTGGTTTTATTTCTTTTTTCCTCCACAATTTTCTACAAATATCAAGAAGACAATGTCTCAATCTTCTTTTGTCAATATTGGTTTTAACTTTATTTTGATACCAAAGAAGAGAAATAAAATCTTTACTCTTCAAAAATTGACAGCAAATCTCCTACAGTAGATATTCATCAAAAATGAGAAGTTTTTTTTTCTTTCAAAAGGTCCTGTAGCATGTGGCTCTAAACTTGTTTTTTAGCTGCACTGAGGCTAGAATTTGATCCAGGATCTTTTGTCTAGACTACTTTTGAGATTTCAGTTTGTCTGTCTTTCTATACACCTATTTTTGGTTCTCATTGTTTCTTAAAATGAGAAACAATGAGAACCAAAATAGGTGTTGAGCTGGAAGGGGGGCTGCATGCAAAGTTCATGCAAAAAACGCCACTGCCAATATATTTGGAAAAGCAAAAAGACAGCATGTTGTTTTCATTTAGTTGCAGGGCAATGATGAATCATAAGTCACATATTTTTCTTTCCTTTAAAAAGGCAAATGTAAGTCGTGTTTTCTTTTATAGTTCTTCGGGTTAATCAGATTTAACCAAAAAGATGAATCCAGTTTTTCATCACAGCAGACTGGTACATGGCCTACCCGGTCCACACAATGAAGTCTGGGTCTGGCAGAATCCTCTTCATGGCGTACACCGAGGAGTTTATCAGGTGCCATGGCGCGTCACAGGCGTAGGCTCCAAATTTACCAGCATTGAGCGCTGGACGTTTACCGCTGGATGCGCACACTTGCTCCGGGTTATCTGTTAGTTTGTACGTCGGGTCCCAGTGCAAATCCGTGATATGCCAAAACCTCCCTGGATAAAACCAGCGCGTAATTACGCACAGTAAGCCACCTCTTTAAAGGTGATATCGGAGAGATTTAAGAAATCCCACAATGTGCAATAACGTTACTTCTTACCTGATAGTGCAAGAGACTCTCCAAAGAATAGACAAGATAAAAGCAACCCTACAGGAGACATGTTGGACACCTCGACAACGGGAAACGCTCGGCAAAAGCAAAGGAGAGGTTTTAAAGGCAAGTGATTAAAGGGCGAAGGACGATAAGATATCTAGAACTAAACACGCTCTCATCTTGACGTTTACAGCCAAATATCTCTTGAAATCACTGCAGATGAAAAATAAACACGAGCATGCTATGACGTTATCATTTATGCGCATTTGATGCAGTAGATAGCAGAGTGACGAATCACTTTATTTGGCTCTTTGATTCAGAAGTAATTATTAAAGTAATCCAAACACTAAACACGATATGGAACGGATGGGAGAAGGAACTACCAGGAAAGGCATTCATACATAAACTATTTTTATGTGGGCTAAAGATATCCAGATACTGTTGCCAGTTAAGATCATGCTTCAGTCTACAATAAAGAAGTGTCCAGAGTACAAGTTTTATATCATCTGTTTGTTACACAAGGTTTCAGTTTTGTTTTGTATTTGAATTATGAGAAAATATGAAAAACAGTTTTGATTCATAAATTCATTTAAACTATGTCCATACCACACATATGCTTATCACACAAAGAGAGATCTGGTCAATTGCCTGTTGATAATGCTATATGTGGTGAAGTCAATAAAAATTCTCAGTAATTTGGGATTTTCACTGTCAGCAAGCTATCATAAAAATAAACAGAAACACGTGACATAGCCTATGTCTCTGCGTGTGAATCTAGAATACATATTTTATGACTTCAACTACCAAAATGAGTTACACTTTTCAATTACATTCTGATTACTGAGAAGCACATAAACAGATGTCATAAACGGGATTATTCAAAATACTGGCTCCTGTGTTGCGTTCATGGTACAATTCCTTTTAATATCGCTTATTTCAGAGCAAAACTATGGACAGTGAGATATTTAGAACTGAAGTGGGATTAAGTACAAAGATCATTATTGTAACAATGTCAGCGGAAAAATGTTTTTTTTTTTAATGGTCCATTTAGTAGGATGATAATTTGCTAAAACTTAATTTTTAAATTCTAGGATTCAGAATTTTGTAACACTATTTTATTTTTTTCATGTATGTAATAGCCTATTAACTATTTTAGTTGGGAATTTAAATATTTACGAATGTATATGTGGAAATCATAACCTACAAGATGTGCAGATCATACTCAATATTTGCAGCAGAGAACGCTGTCTTGTGCTATAATTTTCCCTGATGTTTGTCTGCAAGGTTTCCAATGCCATATGATAAGTCTTCCTGCAGAACCACTAAATAAAGATACGTAACATATATAAGTAAAAATATATATAATAACATCAGTGGTTACCTTCTTAACAAGACAATATGCAAATATGTGATCTGATGTTCGCCTAGCAAGCAAATATCGGGGCAAAAATAAACCCACAATCACTCCAGTTTCGCGGGACTTTAGGGTGTGCGCATGCGTCTTGCCTAAAGTTTAGCGCGGGTACACACAAGAAGAATAACAGCTGCTAATCCCCGCAGACTACCTTGTTTAGCAAAGTTTACAACGTTCAGATTAGTTTTTAACACGTTATATCCGTAGTGCCAGTATGTGGAATCAGGGTGAGTTCACTTCCCATGCTATTTAGTGTGTTTTTAAAGCGGACATTATTTCGTTGGCGCTTTCTCCCTCGGCTAACGTTAGCTCAACAGCCGTGTTGTTTTGTTGTTAATGAAGTGATTGTTTGAATCCGGTGTTGTTGGGAATTATGGTGGATATGAAATAAGCGCCCACTTTTTGTATTTCCAGGAGGATACAGCGAGTCTGGGATGGTAGGGGGCTACACTCAGTCCCCGGGAGGCTTTGCATCTCCTTCCCTGTCTCAGGGTGGAGAGAAGAAAGGGGTGAGTAATTAAGTGATGATAATGTCAGAGTGTAAAGCATAATGGTCATAACATCTAAAACTATATATAAAAAAAAAGGAGTTTTTGTTATTTGTTACTGCCTCCTAACCTATCATGCTCCTCTTCCCTTTTGTACATGTCTTTGCTTCCTATGGATGTCTTTTCAGCACGTCATGTTGAAGAATATAGATGTTAATAGACTGAAAACTGAATTACAGGACCTTAAATATATTTCTATTTTTTAATTTGTCATCAAATTAGAGGACCCGGGCCACACAAATAATCCCCTGCACAGTGTCCCAGCTGATGTCCGCCTCACAGGTCGATGAGGTCTTCAGAGTGGGAGATGTGGAAGTGACACAGGTATGCTGAAGAAAAACACGGTGTGAATCTACATGTCACTGGTTAAGACAAAAGAGGCTGCTCTTGTTTGAATGACCAAGTTCCCCTTGAAAAATTTAGATTTTAACATGTAGTTGGTACTGCAACAAGCAACATAAAATCCATCCACATTTTCTATTGCACCAATCAACCAGTTTATTCTAAGCTTTTTATTTTCTTTACTGGCACTGATTGGAGATTATTTTTTAAAAAAATATATTAATCTTTACTCTTATTAAATGAATCAAAACTAATACACTGTTTTGAATTTATCAACAATCAAATTAATATTATTTCGATCTTTAAATGTGTAATTCCTTTATCTAATGGATTGTAAACTAATGCCACTGTTAGCGGGGGTATTAGTATTATTGTATTGTTTGTCTTTTGCATGGTTTGGTTATGCCATTCAAAGTTGGAATTAGCAGGTCAGACCTAAAAAATAAACAAACAAAAAAGGATGATATAATTGTCCATCAAAAATTTGATCAGTTAATTTTTATTGATGATGTAAAGAACCTGAAAACTCTAGAAAATGTCAGCTTCTTTAACAACCAACATCAGCTGTTTTGTTTGCCGAAGAAGCAACTAAAATAGCTATTAGGTGATTGCTGCCTAATAGCATAAACTTCTGTATTATCATTCAGTTTAAAAAAACTATGGTCTAAGACATCCAGTTGGTCCTACGAAGAACCAGAAATTGTAATATTTTTATTTCTGTACATAACGCACAGACACATAAATATGAGTGTTTATGTTTATTTTTTTTTTTGGTTTTAATGATTTTTTCTGTATATTTGTTCTAGGTCACCATTGTGGGCATCATTAGAAGTACAGACAAATCTATGACCAATATCCAGTACAAGGTGGACGACATGACTGGCGCTCCTATGGACGTGAAGCAGTGGGTCGACACAGAGGTATGTGGTAGACGTTTGTTGAGTTCATATCATCAGCATGACCATTCATTGTTGGATAAAATAATACAAAATGTAGCCCCTCTGAGGAGATTTTTATTTATTTATTCACATTTGCATGTTTTCTATTGTGTTTTGGATGTTGAAAGTTATAAAGCTTCACTCAGAAGAGATGCTGAAGTCAGAAGCAGCCCTCTAACTTCTTTCTGTTGGACTTAAAGTCTTGTTCATCCAAGTTTTAATAGCCTCATCACCACTAATCAAAATGTGAGGTTTGGGTTAATTTGCGAGCTGCTTTTCATATTGCGGAGCTAATGCGTCCATGTACATTTAGGCAACACTATGTAGAAACCAAATAGCACTGGCATGAAAGCAATGCATTGGGCTACAGTGCCGCTGTTTTTGTTTGAGTGTTAGCTTTTAGAAATGTGGAGCGCGAGTTTGCAGCTATATAGAAACAAGAAAGAAAAATGGTCAATGATTTCACATTTTGCACTATGTACACACAGTTGAAAGTTGTGACAAGAAACTTGGCTAAAAACATCAAATTGTCTGAGCAGACATGAACTGACCAATTAAAAATTTTGGAAAAAATGTAGTCATAACAACAAGGAATTAAGCAACCAAACAAACTAACTACTGTGTAAAGATTTAATGTTCGGAAATAATAATTCTACCCATATGTTTTAAAAAGAATAGGCAAACATACTTTTTTCTCTTGGCCATTTTTATGGCGCCCCTGAACTGCTGGCACCTTAAGCTGGCAGGCATTTGTCTGTACTATGGCTTCACCATAACAGGCCAGCAATGAATCTCTGTCTTTGAGTTTTCTGTGTCAGTAAAGCTAATATTTAACCAAATAGCATTAACTTGTCATCAAGAAGGTTTGTGTGTCACTGTTGCAGATAGTGGAGCTTTACTGAACTTTATAAATTGCTCTCGGAGTATAGCGTTGGCGGAACTAGCATCTGTCTGACTTCCTGGCTCAAAAAGAGGCAGGAAGACAGTTTGAGTTGCCTCATAGGGAAGATACTTACAAACAACTCTTTTGTTAGTATTCTCCACTAAGAAGATTGCATTTGTTTATTTGTTTTTCCGATTGACTCATGGTGGCAGAAGTTAAAACGTCTAGCAACAACTCATTGCTTTGATCAGATGGGTAGCGACAGGGAGGGGAGGGCCTGAGTGTCTGTTATTGATCTTCTGCAGCAGAAAGAAGTGCAGTAATTTTGTCAAATGAGTATCTTAGAATATATGTATTTCTTGCATTGAATTTGTTTAAATAGATTATTTTTTACATTCCGACAGAAAACCTTGTTTTTCTCATTTCTATTTATTCCCTAGGACCCAAGTGTGGACAGCACAGTGTTGCCCCCAGGAACCTATGTGAAAGTGTCAGGAAATCTACGGTCCTTTCAGGTAAACAAGTTTGACCTTAAAAATGTAACCTTGTGTGCCCAGATAAGAGGTTTCATCTGAAACAATAGACAGAAGTTTATTTAAATATAGAAGAAGTCTTTTGTCATATCAATTTTATATGAGGAAGCTGCTGCTGCTGGTTTATAAACTCATTAAAGGTTGTTTATTATTATTATTATTATTCTTCCTCAAGAACCACAGATCTGTTGTGGCATTCAGCGTCAGGCCCCTGGAGGACATGAATGAAATTACATCGCACATTTTGGAGGTCGTTCATGCGCACATGGCGCTCAGCAAACCTCAAACGATGGTGAGAAACTGCATGCTTGTCCCGCCAGTGTCACTTATCTGTTACTAAAACGTGAGAATAAGGAAGTACGGATCAGTTTATATGTGTCACAGCTGTGTTTGATTTCCTCATTTAAGTAAATACTCAGAAACCCAATAGACCATCATGAGAACAGTTGGTTGTTTTATGAAGTGAACTCAAGCAGAATCTCCACTTTTAGAAACTGAAGATGTTTGTTAAAAGCAGGGTGACTGTGGTTTTACTTCTTCCTTGGTTACAATTCAGAGAAAAGCAACCTTTATTCTTAACAAAGGAACTAAAATATGTTGGAGTTGCCAAACACATATGACTGTCAAGTTCAACATGGGCATAGCAGTGACTTGCAAAAGTTTTCAGATCTCTCAAACTTCATGGGTTGTGATGTTTCAACTACCATGCATACATTTCATTCGAACTTTGTGGTAGACCAACTAAAAAGTAGCAAATAATTGTGGAGTGGAAGAAAAAAGATGCACTCTTCACATTTGTTTCTTACCGTATAGCTTGCATTACTATTCAGTCCTATTTACTCTGAATCAAACCCCTAAATCAAATTAAGTGCAACCATTTTAATGTAGGTATAGATACAGATGTTCTTTGAAGGCCACTGATGTTCTTTAGATATTTTTCCACCAGAACTGAATGATTCAGAGAAACATTCAATACAGTGGAGGTAACTGTGGAGAGGGTCCAAGGAATGCTCAGCTACCGTGAAGCTAAAACCAGAAGCAAGGATTTCAGTTGCCCTCAAATCACATAGTGAACACGGAAAATATGGTGCTTTGGTTAGATGAAACAGAATGTCACTCTAAGCACACCAACCATTTAGTCCAGTGTGGTGGTAATATCATTTTGCGGTGGGTATTTTTTTCAGCAAGTACAGAAAAGCTAATTTAGTTGCATAGAAGACAGATGGAAATTAATGAACTGTGACCCTTCAGGAATATCAGTCTAAAAACCTTGGATGGGCGACGTTCATCTTCCTGCAGAAAAACAACCCTAAGTAGACAGAGTTAAAATGGAACAGATAAGATCAAACTGTATTCATACAGCATGTTGGAATGATCCAGTCAAAGTCCAGAGCTAAAACTTTTGAGAATCTTGACGAGATACACAGAAGCTCTCTAGCTGTGTGTTATGATCATATAGACACAACCCATATGGACTTACTTATTAATCAGGTAAAATCTGATCATCATCGGTTGCCAAAGGTTCAATGTGAGGTTATCAGGTCATCATGCAACCTTGAAAACCTTTTATCTTTTTCCTACCTCTTCACAAATATGCACTAATTCGTATTTGTTGGTTTGTTACAAAAAAAAAAAAAAATAGCTGGGTTGTAGTATCACAAAATATGCAAAAGTTTTCATTAACTTCAAGACATGAACAGATTTGGTTGGTCACTTCCATGGTTATTTTTGCAACTTTGCCTTGTTCTTAAAATCAAAACATATGTAGTAGAACACTTAGCATTTCTTCCACAGGTTTATAGTAATAAACACATCATTAAGGAATTCAATTGCCCTCAACTCTCTCTTGTATAAATTGATAACTGCGTTTTAAGACTTATTTCAGATTAAGGGAAAAAAAACATTAGTATCACTTCTGTTTTTTCTCTAACAGCCAGGTATTGGTGGAGGAATGGCTGTAAACAGCATGCCAATGCTCCAACAAGGCCCGGGGATGACCGCAGGGAGCTACGCAGGCACCAATGAGAACCCACTAATGGTCATAAATGGGTTAAGTGGGAATCAGAACCAGGTTGGTTTAAATAAGGAACCAAGTGTTTCCAATCATATCAACCTCATAAGCTTCCATATTTCTTTTATCCTTTATTTCTTTTTTCAGCTAAGTTTTATTTTTTTTTTGAGGCTTGGTCAATACATAGATTTTTTTTCCCTCTCACAAGGTGCTGAGTTTGATAAAAGGCTGTCCGGACCCTCAGGGTATTAGCATTCAGGATCTGAAGCAAAGGCTCAGCGGCATCAGTCTTGCAGTGATCAAGTAAGATACATTTTGCTTAGAGTTTCTGTAAAAGTGTAATTGAACATAAATGTAGCAATGTGATTTTCTGTTTAGAAAAAGCAAGTTAAAGCTAGATAACGAATATTTCATTTTAGTCAACATTGGACAGACTTGTCTTTTTGTCTTTTCTTTTTTTTCAATATCACAAAACTGAGATAGTAGAAAAAACACTTCTGGAAGAAATGTCTAACTTTCTTGGTACTTCCTAACAAAGTAAACCAACTTTTATGTTGCTTTTTTTTCCAAAATGTATTGTTAAATAAATTAGTTGAGGATATTAATTTGACCTCTGGTTTATTTGAAAGAAGCATTTAAAGTGGCTTTATGAAAGGTTACAGTTTCATAAATATTTAGGTTCAAACCTGGAAAGTAATTTTTTTTCTTTTACTAAATAAGCTTCTTTAAAATATGTTCAGTTAAAACTTCAATGATTCGATTTCAGTAATATTTTTGTATTTTAAACAGTTAGCTCTTATCGTCCTTATTCTTTTTGAATTAGATTAAAAATTACTATCCAATAATGTTTTGTTTTTTTTTCATTGGTGGTGAGTTCAAATGTCTCTTTGATCTAACAGACAAGCAGTGGAGTTCCTGAGCAATGAAGGCCACATCTTTTCAACCATAGACGAGGATCACTACAAATCAACAGACAATGATGACTAACCCACTTCAGCAGCACTTGTGGAGTGAAATATTTGCATTTAAGCTGCTAGCTTGATCAGTAAAGAGTTAAAAACTGCAAGTGCTTGACGCCTTCACCAATGAATAACTAAGTGAAAACTTGTCATCATTTATTTTGAGGTATTCTGGCTGATGTTTGAAGAGAATGGGGTTTGAGGAATCTTTTGGTTTCACATCCTGTTTTTCCTGAGCTCACTTCTGCCTCTTTGTTAGTCAGAAAAGAATTCAAATATGTTTATTTTTTATATGTTCTGAAGTACTGACTCTCACTTCCTCTAAAACAATTTTTACATTTAATAATTTGCAACATATATACTTTAACATCTAAAATTCATGTTTGATAAAATTAAAGATTCTACCAAAAGACTTTGCTTTCTTGATTATTTTTACTTTTTCTTGACATTTTAAAAATGAAAGAGAAGACACAAATGTACTTTTCACCATTTTATTGCATTGATTGTTCTTGATGCATTTCATAACAGTTTTTGTTTTGTGCAAATGTATTACATTTTAAATGATAGCTTTAAGGTAGATTCTCCACTTCAGCCTGAACCACAACATGAATTTGTATCTCAGGATCACACAGAAGTTGTGAAGCACATTGTAAGTTCCAATAGTCATATGGACCCCCTTGCACTCACTGCCATTTTTCTTTGCAGCTTAAAATATTTAATCAAACCAAATGCAGAGTTTTAATATGTTGTCTTTATAGATGCTTGTGGTTGGGGGAAGAGTTAGAACTTTCTGAAGTGGTTTAGTTTGGCTCCTATCGACTACTTTCTGTTTAGTTTGCATAGCCACAGTAGCACAATGACAAACACAAACACCTTTTCAGGCATATACATCCCTTCAATGAGTCATAGCAGTTTGCATTTTAAAGAGGAAGCTATTGCCTTCATTATTTATTAATTTTTTACGGTTTGCAGGTGTTGCACAAAAAACGGCCAGCATACAATAGATAATTGCTTAGTATTGCACTGTAAAACAGGATCCGTACACGTAAATACAAAAGTCCTCCCAACATATACACCACAGAGGAAAAAAAAATCCTCTAAAAGTTTTTTGAAACGCATGAATAGTATTAGTTTGTGAGTTTCAGTGTAGCAATCATGACTACTGCTATTACATATTTCACAGGAGACTCTTGGACTCATGCAAAAAGGAAAGCTACAATTGTTTTGTTTCTTTTATATAAGCACCTCACCCAAATAGAGGAAGTTCTGCTCTTTTTTATTGTTTTCTTTTGGGGAAAAAACATTTTGAATAAAAACTGAGTATTCCAAGTACTACTAACCTGTGAGACATCTTAACACTTATAGGAAAGCAATCATAATTTTAGTATGAATTCCGTGAAAATGCCTATGCAACGCAGAAAATGATGTTGAAAATCATGTTGAAATGTGCACATATCCAAATATAGCCAAAACATAGACACTGAATCTCTTGTCTCGGTCAGCTTCTTCTTACTAACGTTTTGACATCAATAACGTCTGAAGCAACTTTTCAAACACAATGTCACTTTGCTTAGACATCGTCTGTTCCATGAAACATTACTCGGGGGCTGCAGGTTTGCAGGATGTGGTTTAACTGTGAATTTTCTGTATACTGAAACGCCAGTATTTCCAAGTTTCAGGTTGTAAAAGTAAATTGTCATCTGAAGTCTGAATCACGGTTTGTACAACTGGTAATTTCACAACAACCTAGACTTCAAAGTCCAATATGGCTGCTCTGTGCTTAGAACATACATAATATCTGTGCTTCTGGCTGTCTTCATCTCAACAATTTACTCTCTTCTAACACTGCAACTTTTATTAGAGAATATCTTGCTACAATTTAATTCAAAACATTCAGAGAACAATTTTTATTGCCTTGTATTTTTCATAGCAGTTGGCCTGGTCACTGAACACAGCACAACACAGCCACCAGAACTTACTGCCTCATTCACTGCAGCATCTTGTGTTTCTTAAAATGTCTTGCACAATAACTGCTTTTTAAGTAATTTCTTTTAAAAGAATGACATGGTTAAGCTGTTCACTTTTTTGGTGCTTATGTATTATATTTGCAGAAGTGCTCCCTTTACAATGACAGGCCCAAACTAAATCCTGATCGAGACCTACAGTAGATCCAATTGAGATCCAATAGGTATAAATGTCAGTCTCTAGATGTGCCAAGCTGATGGAGAATACTGCAAAAGATTTGCAGCTGTAAATGTAGGGGAACGTGAATCTTTAAAATATTAATTATGTGGCTAAATACAAATGCATGCCACATTTTTAGATTAAAAACCGACTTGTTTCCTTTTTCTCAAACTCTAACACTAGTCACTCTTTTTATTGGGAAGTCACATGTTTTGGGGTTACAATGTGACAAAACTATGAGATACAATTAGGTTTTCAAAACAATAAATATTCAATACCTATATGTCTAAAGTAGCAATGAAATGTCTGCAAGTAAATCCACTGGTATCTGTACATCAGTTTGAGAACTGCAGATAACCACTGTACACAGCTGTAGGTTTTTGCAGCTGCAGACCTCAATAGCACAGAGTACGTTTGGGCTGCCTCAAGACTCCGTGTCTGAACACTATTCAGACACAGTGTCTGAGAATAATGTTAAATAATAACTGCTGTAACGACAATATACACAAGATCACTAATAACTACTTAGGACATAAGTGAAATGACTGGCAACTGATAAGAAAATAAAGAAGTGTTTCGAAGCAACAGCCTCTTTCCCTTTAACAATGATGAAGCTAATAAGTTTTGACAGGACAGAACACCACATGTTAGCCATCAGAGTGGCAAAGCAGAAATGGCCAATAATTTCAAAGAACATACTCAGAAATTTGGCATGACACCACAAAACCCTGCAAGATTTTGAAGAATTTGATGTTTTGTCCCATCAAAAACAGTGAGGGAAATTTTCTTTGCTTTGACATGTTCCTAATTTAGATGGTGATTTGTCTGACTAGCTATTGAGTGATAAATACACATTATGATCCTCTACCAGATACCCCTGGACTTCTGAAGGTATCCTTTATCTGGACTTGATTTCCTCGCAAATCCCACATTTTCTAAAACTTGCTGTGCTCCCCACATGGTTTGAAGAGCATTCCTCACTGTATTGCTGGGTATACTATTCGCTTAAAGACACCAAAGCAATCAGGCAAGTATTATTTATAACAATGCTTAGGTCATTTTTACTGACAGTCTCATAGTAGCTTCCTTGTGAGTGACACATATGCTGTCAGAACCAGCAGTGACGTCTGCAGCAGCTTAAATTATAGTAGCTTGTCTGTTGACTCAAACCACTGGTCTGTGCCTAATCTTCCCATAAAGCAATAAAACATGGTGTCTATTCCTCACTGACCCACTTTTGATAAATAATTACCTCCAAAGTCTGGAGATAATCAATAAAAGCTGCATTTTTGGAGTTATGCAAACAGCCAAAATGTAGCACTCTTAAACTTTCTTGGATCTTTACACTCACTACTGCTGATAGCACATCGGTGTGACATTCAAAATGTGCCTTGCTGCCAAATTTGGCAGCAAGGTCACCCTGTAACAAATGTAAATGATGACGAGATAAGCAGAGTAACTCTTTTCAGCTATCGGTGGTTAGAGGAAATGCTTGAGCCTCACTCCAAACGAGTCTGCTGTGAAATAGGATCATACTGGTATAAAGTTTTTCATTGGTGTAACAAAGAGGAAATTCAGGAAGGAATCTTGGTGACCATATGAGAAAAGCAATTATAACCCAGGTACGTTCTCAACAGTGATCATCACTGTAATAGTACACTTTTACTATGTGCTAATAATAAAAGACTGAAGGATATAATCACATCGTTTGAAAGGTCACGAACAATGCAGAGGCCTCTACTCTTCTAATTTAGTCACTTCTAACCTCAGCACTCCCTGGATACCTCAGATCCAGTTCAGAGTAATGTTTGCAAGATAGGACTTTAATTTTAATAGAACATCACGTTTTCTTGAGCATTCTTAACCACAGCCACCAAAGTCTCATCCACGGTTTCATAGTCATGGTCACTGTCCACGTCGGCAGCCACATCACGCAGAAGGTCTGGGAAATTAAAAAATAGATATTTTAATCAGAGAGAATAAATCACTGTATCCCTTTTCATCTCCAACCATTTTATTGCTTTTTCAACAACATGTGCTCAAAGAAGACTAAATGCATCCTATTTAGCTGAAGAGCTTTGAATAATCAAGCCGAATGTTTTTCTGAACTCCTGACAAGTTCAAGAGTTCTTGACCCTGTTCAAGGGTCCAGTGTTCCATTTTTTTATGAAATCAAAACATTAGATATTAATTAATCATTACAAAATAATTCCCATCTTTAATGTATATATTGAAGTATAAAAAGTATAAAAAATAAAACGCTACAGTAACCCAGTTGCACAGTTTATATACTTTTAGCATTCAGTCCTCTTGAGTTTACATCTGCTGACATTTAAAATTTATTCCCTGTTGGGTTTTTTGAAAATATGTATCCCATAAAATACTTTTGAATTTATCTGCAAACTATCTTATTGAACAAAGTTAGGAGAAGGTTAGTTTAATATCCACTACATTATATGTTCAAAGAGAAGGCAGTCACAGATACAAAAACTGTACATCTCTCCAAAAGAAGAGACGGAAACTCTTTAAGTGGAAAAGAGCAACACATACAAAGCTGCAGCATCTTCTGGCAAGTACTGGTTGATAAAGGATTATGGTTGAAAGAAAAGTTAAAATGTCCCATAGCCTTGCAAGTGTGTGTGTGATTTGGTGTGAAGAGTCCAAACTGGACTGAAACAAGCAAACAGAAAACCCCCCAAAGCAAAACAAAACAAAATATTGTATTTTATGGTTTTACATGGAAAAGATGCTGTGAAATCATCACCAAAGGTTACTTTTTAGGTGGAACTGATAGTTTTGACATGATAACTGACATTTTAAAATTCAGATTTAATTCAAAACATTCAAGTATACAACTTTGACCAGATAATTGCATGACAAAAGGAAAATGTTTGCAGATGGCCAAGAGCTGTCAAAAATTTTCACAGGTCTCCCGAAGAGAGCTTCAGGCAAATTTTTCTCACTTCTGAGAAATATGGAGATATGTGGTTTGCACTCTTTTATGAAACCAAAAAATTTAAATTCTCTATGACTTCACAGTTAAATTTAGAGAAAATATGTTTAAATTTTAACTTGACAATATCTGAAATATACGAAGAAAATTCTTACCCCTTTTTATTGCTTGGTTTATCTTAACATAAGTGTTTGGCTGGGCTTTGCTTGTGATATCCGCAGATGAGCACTTCCTCGGTACGAGCGGAGGAGGTTCATCATTTACACCATCCTGCATTAGAGGAGGAAGTCAGAAGTCTTTTGGTTATTACAGAAAATGACTGTGACCACAACAAAAAAAGAAGAAAAAAAAGTTGAAGCTTCTAAAGACAAATGTTGCACTGTGCTTTAAAGAGAAATGTGAAAAATGGGGTGTACTCACTGGAGGCAGTGGAGCAGGGGGACGTTTTTTGTGATTCAACGTCAAGTCGTTGAGCTTCTCCGTCGGTACGCTTTTGTCTTTGTTTTTCTTTGGCTTGGAGGATTTCTTTGTGGACTTAGATTTATTTTTGACTAAGTTTGATGATGACATATCTCGTTTTGGCGGTCGAGGTGGAGGAGCCTCATCTGAGTTACCCTTTTTGCGAAATTCATAAAAGAACGTGTCTGTCATCTCACTAACCTTTTCTGTGAAACACTTGGGGAATTGGTCCTGAGGCCAAGGAAGAGCATCCTTGGTAAAAGAGACGGACAAAGAGAGCCACTGGGGGAGGAGATGGAAACAGCGGTCAGGCTTGTCTGGAAAGCTTGCCTGAATGCTTGGCTCCAGCATTGCTCCCTCTATTCTCAGACAAGAAAACCCAACTAATGGATCAGTCTCTAGTTCAGTATCTCGACTCACCACTTTGACATCCAGTGGCAAACTAAACTCCTTACCCAAATCACAGAGTTTATATTTTTTGTTTTCACCAAGAACCTCCACAAAGTGACCCTGCATGTAGAGAGGCAGTAAGACCTCCTCTTTTGCCTCTTCCCGTTGATCCTTTTCTTCTTCCTCGTCTTCTTCATCTTCCCCCTCATCGTCCGGCTCTTGGAGACGATGACACAAAAGAGCCTCGACAGACTGCTTCTCACCTTGATTGTTTACACAAGGCAACTCCATTCTAGTACAGTTCACAATCTGTAGTCTCTCCCCAACGCTGAGGCTTGGCAGACCCTCCTCCTCGACTTCCTCACAGTTCCTTGTCACGCTCACCGTGAGGCTTTGTGTCTGCGTTGAAGCAACATACACCTCGTACACTGAGTTGAACTCTCTTGGCCTTCTGCGAAACCGTCCACTGTACTGCTGGGACACAAGGAAGTACTGCTGAGTCTTCCGGCCCTTCAAGCTAGACATCAGGACCATGGGCGTAGTTCCTTTCTTGTGCAAAATCAGGTTGGTGCTCTTGACCAGCCCTGGCAGCCATGCACACTTGAAAAAAGAGCGGCTCTCCGGTTCCTCTAATATCTCTGCCACCACAGGAAATGATTCGTCTGGCTGAGACAGGACTTCTGTCAGGTTGAGAGGTGTCACAAAGTTTGCATCTTTACATGTGTCAGTGACATCAACCACATCCACCTCCAGGCTGGACGGAAATCTGAGTACATTCTTCCTCACTGTGCAAATGAGAGAAAACACAATGAAGAGGCAGACAATTCATGAAGTGAATCAGAAAACACCTCTTTTCTTTTTCAGAATTTAAACTGAACATTTTTGTGCTGCAAAAATGGCAGCACTGTTCAATAAATATTTCCATTTACTGCCCTTAACGGCTTAAGGAATGAAATATATCAAAAGCAAAATAAACAGTTGCAACTAAATGTATATAAAATACAAAAGTATATTCTTTTTTCCCTCTTTATTTTTCATTAAATCAGACTAAACCTTTCATGCTTTTAGTCAATTAGGATGACCAGCATTATTTCTATTTGCTGAATGTCAGAATAATGTCAGATACAATTATTTTTGAACACTTTCATCACTGTTTTCA
Organism: Poeciliopsis prolifica; assembly: GCF_027474105.1. Taxonomy (NCBI): domain Eukaryota; kingdom Metazoa; phylum Chordata; class Actinopteri; order Cyprinodontiformes; family Poeciliidae; genus Poeciliopsis; species Poeciliopsis prolifica. The sequence goes on along the minus strand of NW_026562400.1, from coordinate 5,198,794 downwards.
GACTTTTTTGCACAAGCCAGTGTTAATGTCACCAGCTCAAAGGTTTTGGAAGGCTCTCATTCAGAACTTCTGAGTTAATTGGAAGACACATAACTTCCTTGAATGATATTATGGGAAAAAAAAGTCAATCAATATATCAAGAGAATTCAGATGCCTGGTTCATAAATTGGTACAATTGCCAGATGCCTAAACATACAATATAAATATCTGGTTTCAGCTGTACCGAGGAGGGTAGAAAATTGTAGAATGATTACAATGGAGAGTTGAGAACATTTTCAACTCTGTCACCTCCAGCTCAGTGTCCTGAAATTTAAACCGTGCTTCTGTCTACAAACCACATATTGCAGCAGGTTACACTCCTGTGTTGTAGTATTTCCTTTCCCATCTTCAGGCTACCCCATTGTCATGTACGTTACTCCTTTCCTGACACTCGCCTCCACCCAATCCACCCTGTCAGCAATTTCTTTTTCACCACTGTTTCGTACGGTCAGCTGTTTTTGATGATTTACTCCAGATTTGTGAACTCATCTGCTTTCACTACTTCTGCTCCTTCCAGCTTCACCTTGCAAGCCCTTATTCACACACAAATATTATTGCCTTGATCTTATTGACTTTTCTTCCTCTTCTCTCTTAGCAAACCTACATTTCTCTAGTTCATCTTCATTTGCTCTCTACTTTTACCGGTATCATAATGTCACCTGCAAACATTACGGTCCACAGAGCTTCCTGTCGGACCTTATCTATCATCTTATTCATCACCACTGCAAACAGGAGGAGAGCTGAACCATGATGCAACCTCACACCGACCTTGAACCCATCAGTGACTCCAATGCATGCCTCACCACTGTCTCACTCTCTTCATACATGTCCTGTATTATCCTACACATTTTTCTGTCACCCTGACTTCTTGATACCATATCATAGTTCCCTTCTGGGTACCCTATCATGCTTTCTCTATAGGTTCACAAAGACACAGAGTAAAAACTGTACCTGTGGGGTATTTTCTGTACATGAAACCATTCCCCTTTTTCTTGAACATCTGTACCAACACACTCCTCCTCTTATCATCTAGCATCTTCTCACTCTTCAGGATTCTGATAAACAAGCTGGTCAAAAACTCCCCTGCACTCTCTTCTGGACATCTCTATACATTTTTATGTATGTAATGCAGAAAAGCGCCTTTCCACACCACATTGTATTCAAAGCTCTGCAATGCTGCAGTTATTTTTCTCTTTCCTTTTCTCTCCAGACAAATCTAACCACAAATATGTAAAAAGGTAAATCCATTCAAGTCAAACAAAAATATAAAATTTTATGAAAAAGCAAAGTGTGTCGATTTTGAAACACCCTTTTTCTTTGTGTTTAACTACATAAAACAACACAGAAAATAAATGAAAACATTAATTATTCTCAAAACACTGAAACGTATGTAATTTTAATCAAACATTCAGTACAGAGAAGGTTATACTTACTGTTCATGATGGCCTGGACCTGATAGACTGGACTCAGGACAAGGACCCGCTCACACTTTGTGGTCTTAACGAAGCGAAATCTTCGACTGCGCAGGAAAGGCGAAGTCATGATCTCCATCAGCGTGTAGCATTCCTCACTCTCGCATTCAAAAAATTCCCCTCGAGAAGACAGAGGAATGCACACCTTGGCTGAGGCCTCCGTTTGGCCTTTTACATGGCAACGCACCATATCCTCTTCACCTTCGCGCTTCTCGATAGAGAGCACGGTCAGGGCTTTGCCGGCCCCCAACGTCAGACTGCCAAAGGTCATCTTGGAGTGGCTTGTGAAGGTAAAAGGAAGGGAATCATCCAGGCCCACAGGCCTCAGGCTCAACATCTCCTCGACTGATGTGTACGGCATCTGCTCAGGGACCACTTTGAACAATCCTAGAAAAAAACTAAAGTATGTTAGTGAACAGCAAATAGATTAAAAGAAGTATAGATTTTATTCAAATTATGTATTTACAGCCAACCTGTGTGAGTGATTGGCAACTCAAACTTCTCATTGTTCGTGACATCTTCACAGCAAACAGATTGCAGTTCAATACCAATGACCTTTACGAGATCCCCAGTAGAAAAGCATACTTCACTTCCAGAAATTTCATATATTGAACCTGATGTCAAAAATAAGACAAGAAAAGGACAAATTATAGGTTTAGTCAGGAAAAAATTCTGTATTTTCTAAATGTTTTTGACTCATTTTTTTTCCCCTTGAGACTCTTGGACATCAATTTAAAACCGCAACAAATTCTTGACTGTCGTATTTGGCAACAGTAACCAATGATCTAAAAGTAACTGAGGAAAACATACTCACATACATTTTTGCGAAAGATTTACACTTATTTAGACAACCAGTCACAATCAAATCCAATCTGATCTCATGTGATAATTTCTGATTGTTTAATTCTTGTACTCAAACGTCAGACTTGAATTTCCCATCAATAAAAAAAGGAATTGCTCACCCTGAAAATACACTCCAGAACAAACTTGCAAAATTTTTGGCAAACTGTTGTTTTCCAGTGAGGCGATGAATTCTTGAAGTGGCAAAGCAATGTTGCTTGCCATTGCTGCTCACTGAGCTGCAAATAAGAAATGAAGGCAGGCGGTAAATGACGAGTGCAGCAAAAAGAGGAGTTGCACTCACAGCTCAAAACCACAGAAGTGAATGAGGAAGTTACAGGAGCTGAGTTTTGCACATGTTTTTTTTTTTTTTCATTTACCGAAGGAGTCTATGTGTTATTACTTGGGCACTGTTTTGTTGTAAAGATGTGGAAAAACTGGCTTTCAACATCTTGCTTTTAATTCATAATTCACTCATTCATTCTTTTCTCTTGTAGGGCTCCATTAGTTTGAGTACTAACATACTGAAACAAGAAAAAGAGGGACATTTTCAAAGGAAATATGCTTCAGTTGAAAGAATAAAATCTATTTCTGTAACTGACAAAATATACAGTCGCTGAATTTGTTATTTTGTCAAAACACAAGGCTTTTACATTATATTATGTCTGCTTGAATAACTACCCATAAGCCAAAACATTACAGTAAATCTTGCTCAGCCTGATGGAAAGTACTGAAAAGAAAATGTTAAAAACAGAGCTCATAACTTAAAACATGGACCAAAGAAAAATTAATCATCAATTTAAATCAATCATCAGCTTTTTGGAAAAGCATCAGCATTTTTCAAAAATAATTTAGCCATATGACGCACCCTTATGCTGGAAAATTTAAGGTGGACTGACACATACAAGGAAAAGTTAGCAGCCTCACTTCCCTATGCTGCAATGAGACACTACAATGCGGAAAGCATTCTCCTCTCTCTCTGAAAGCCGTAGAGCGAAAAGCCACAGTTTTGAAATGAGGCAGAAAAAACCTCAAACAACAGCCTGATCTGCTGGTTTGATCCCCCTCCCCCTACACCATCAAACAAAAGGCGCTACGTCCTTGCAGCAAATATAATATTCTGAGAAACTTGCGCTGTTCAGGTTTTCAAACCAATGTTACAACATCTTTTTTACAGTGCCACTTTCATGCTGAGAAGTTTGGAATGAGGAGTTAGAGACCTCTAGTGCTTCTTTTAGAATATGAACTTTTTTTTCTCATGGGTAACTTTGATTGTAGTTCAGCTCAGTACTATTTTATGAAAAGAAAAAAGAGGTCAAGTTGTGACCTAGTACTGAGTTCAATCAAGAAAAGAGGTATTCAATGCTTTGATTTTCTGTGACACTTATTCCCTTTCCTTAATTTGTTTAGTAGGAAAGTATTTCTGTTTTACTTTTGTCTCATGTGAAAAGTGTTCCCAGCAACAAAACAAGATTAGAGTGGGAAGTGGTGCATGCATCAGATCATCAGTAAAATATAGGAGATATATACCTATAATTGCAGTAAAAGGTGGTTCTACAAAGCATGGAACCAGAGATGCAGAACTTTCATTTTCCGTTTCCTTATCAATTATACTTTTTTGAGTAGTTTTCTAGGAAAAAACATATTTAAAGTCTGTGAAGTATTATGTGAAATATTTATATATTTTTTTCCTACTAGAAGCAGGGTAAATCAATTACCCTGCTTCTACTGTTTTTCACATTTGTAGATGTTTTACTTGTTTTTCTTAAAGAATACAAATATCAACAGATTGCATGCATCTGTTGATATGCAATAATCTTTAATTACGTTATTTGGTATGTTCTAACCATGAAATTACATGGTTTAATTATGCTGCACTAATCTGCATTGAGATATTTTTATTATGTAGCTAAAGCACTTTGAATAGCGTCGTTGCTGAAATGTGCTATAATCCATAAACTTGACATGATTTGACTTTATTACACTTGGATAAATCAAAAAGTGGCAATTAAGGAACTAAGCTGCACATTTCCGAGTATGTTAATTCAACAGAGTTATCTATTTTTAATAATTGCATTGCATTATTTTTCAAATGTATCCTGCCTTTACAGTCTCATTATTTGTATATATTTTTGTATTGTGCGAATATTTATGCTATGTTTCTGTTGTAACACCTGCATTTTCTCACTGTGTATAATAAAAAATGAATATATTCTAAAGTTGATAAAACCGGGAGTTGATAGAACTACAACTCCCAAAAACAGAGACCACTGCTCTCCCAAGATGCACCTCGGCTTTAATGTGCTGAAGCAAGATGGCGAATAAAACAAGCAAAGACGGTTCTCCTCCTTTTGATTGTCCATCATGGTGAGCCAAATGCACACGCCAAAGTAGCAGCACGAAGTTTGTAGATCATTACTAGTTGCAAACCAACAAAACAACGAACTTTAAAGTTTAATATAGATGAAATCACACCTTTCGCTAACATTAGCATTAAATAAAGCTAGCAGGCTAACCCGTCAATGTTGGCAATGAATTAGCCAGAAAGATCAATGCATCGTGTCTTTTTCATTTGCCGAATCCTGTTTCCCAAATTAAAAATATTGTAGATACAATTTTGATTATTTTTCTTGATTAATTTTTTTTTCTTTGATTTGGTAAATATGATTTCTGCAGTGTTCATACTAAGTAAATCATTACAGGAGTTTCAAACCTTTTGCTTGCAGGGCAGGCAAACCACCCACAGGGCTTCATCTGGACGTGATGAAAGGGGACAAATTGATAGAGGTAAGTGAAGCTCTACAGATGTAGGTTAACAATGCAGTGGTCGTTTTAATGTTAGAAATGTGCACCAGATACGAGTCTGACAGTCTGCTGTGTCCCATATGTGGGGTTCCTCTGTGGCTGCTCGGCTTCAAACGGTGCGAGAGCAACATCAGCCATGAGATTTAAGCCCTTCAGTGGAAGCAACACTGAAGAGTTATAACTCAGAGGCACAGATGCCTCAAGATGACCTCATTTAGATTTGCTTTCAGTGTGTTATTCTCAAAGACTGTTTCTCTCTATAGAAACTGATCATAGATGAAAAGAAGTTTTACCTGTTTGGAAGGAATCCCGACTGGTGCGACTTCACCATCGACCATCAGTCCTGCTCTCGGGTTCATGCGGCATTAGTCTACCACAAACATCTAAAAAGGGTCTTCCTCATAGACCTAAACAGCAGTAAGAGATCTTTTACAATCACACTTTTTTTTCCACCAAATTTCATTCGGACTGGTAAATATGTGGGTATTAATTGTGCAGAAAGACCACAATTGCTCCAAAGTCAATGTGAGCAAGAAATATGATGTATTAATAGAACTGTTTTAGCAATCTTACTTTTTCATTGTATTTTTGTGGTTCTTAGTGGAAAATTTTGCTGGTTTCATATTGTATTGAAAGACTTCAATGTATTTAAATTTGTTTTAAAATAATAACATTTTGTGGCCTACACATTGTGCCTTTTATAATCTTCATGGTTTTCTTAGAAATGTGCTTATTTGCTGGTGCTCATTTTAATGGACTCAAATTTCTCAAGAACTTAGAAATAACTATGTCTAATGTCTGGGTGAATTCAAAATGTAACTTTCCTAACACTGAAATAAAAAGTAATACATAAAAAAAAAACGGATTTTCTAAAAACAACCCAATATTTTGGATAAATACAGATATGCTGTAATTAAGAAAAATTACAGCATATCTCTTTTATATTTTTAGATATTATAGACAACTGCTAATGTAGCATGCTCTATATTATGAAATATTGAAATACTTATTTAAAATGTATAACAATTGTGTCCATCTTACATTTGAGACAAAGACACCCCTCTGATTTAGAGTGGTATATTGGATCATTAAATCATTCATGCGTTCATTGTAACTATAGCCTCTCTGTTGTGAAGAATAATTAAATATTTATCAGGACTAGACACACAGGAGTCAAACACTGTGTGTAGGTAACATCTGAGTGTCATATGTAATTCAGCAATTGACCTCTATTTTACAATTATATATACATACAGGAAAAAAAAAATATATTCCTCATGTTTTTAGTTTTTTTGCTATATTAGTGATTAGTGTGGTTTTCTTTTCTAAGATAAGTGTCTAATCCAGGGGTGGGCACTCCAGGTCCTCGAGGGCCGGTCTCCTGCAACTTTTAGATGTATCTCTACTTCAACACACCTGAGTCAAATAATGAGGTCATTAGCAGGTCTCTGGAGAACTTGATTGCATTTAGGAGGTGATTCAGCTATTGGATTCAGTTGTGTTGGATCAGGGAGACAACCAAGAGTTGCAGGACACCTGGCCCTCGAGGACCAGGAGTGCCCACCCCTGGTCTAATCTCTGTAGGATATGTACAGTACATTTGAAGAGTATTTACCATGTTTCACTTTATTCACATTATTAACTGAAAATGAATAAAAAAATGTTCCTCTAATCTCTCCACACAATTCTCAAAAATAACATTGTGATACAAAGCTTTGAGATTTTAGTAAATACGTAAAACAAAAAAAAAGAAAGATATCACATGTACAAAGGGATTCACAGCCTTTGTCCAGTACTTAGTTGATGCAACCAAGAGTTTAGGAACCATTTTAAAAGGGCATTATGCCAGCGTGGTGCATTCACTGATCAGAAAAAGATCTGGTTATTTTAGCTTTTTTGCAGCTAGTGCACCAGTGCATCTCTTGGTTAACATTGTTTTAGACTTGTAAATGGACTGAAGTTGGAACACCGCTTTATGAGACATCAATATAAACTTCAACACATGTTTCTGTGTAATATAGTGTCATTAAAATATTTTTTATCAGCTTTCAAGGTTTCCTAACGTTAGACATTTTTATTTCAGCACACGGTACTTTTCTTGGCCACATTCGCCTTGAGCCACACAAACCTCAGCAGGTTCCCATAGACTCTACCATATCTTTTGGGGCGTCGACACGAACTTACACCATTAGAGAGAAACCCCAAACCCAAGGCACCGCTGGCACAGGAGACAGCAAACTTGGGGATGAAGAGGAGCTTAAAGGACTGCTTGGACTTCCAGAGGAAGAAACAGAGCTGGAGGTACGTTATTACCATGTTATAAAACATTATTATTATTGTAGGTTTTATCTATAATAGTTTTTTTGTAAATCTTTCCATTTCCTAAGTATGTCACTTTGAGGTTATTCATATTTTGTGGTAATATCCAGTCCAGTGGAATATAATCTAAAAAATTGGTCTTGACATAGTAATTACTTAGTATTTTTTTTTATTTCTAGAACTTGACAGAGTTTAACACGGCTCACAACAAACGCATCTCCATCCTGACAATCGAGGAAGGCAACCTGGAAATCCAGAGGCCAAAGAGGAAACGCAAGAACTCCAGAGTTACTTTCAGTGAAGAAGACTCCATTATTAATCCAGGTAAATTTATTATTTTGGGACTGATGTTTGTGAGAATAGTTATAGTTTGTTGTTTTTCTTCACTCAACATGAAAATAATTCATTGAACTACTTTGTTAAAGATACTTTAATCAAAATTTCTCTTGGTTCTGTGTAGTCTGTCATAGTGTGATCACATGAGACTGAAAATCATATAATATAATAATTTTAATTAACTTTATTTGAAGAATCTTTGTCCCCTAAATTTAAACTTGGAAAATAAAATATTTCTTATATCTGAGCTAATTTTAGCAGACATCAGAGAGATGGATTTTGAGTCAGTATAACTAAATCAACTTTTTATTTCTATTTAATCAATGTCAGCCTGCTCATTAATACTCAAATAAATATTTTTGTCTCTGCACTGAAGTGTAATAACGTTTTTTTTCTTGTTTTTTTTTTCCATTCCTGCAGAAGATATAGACCCCTCAGTCGGGCGCTTTAGAAATATGGTGCAAACAGCTGTCATCCCCATGAAGGTAATTCTTGGCTGTATTTAAAATAATTCTCTCAGCTAAAAGATTTTGCTACAAAGCGACTTAGTTTGGTTAATACACTGCTAGTCTTCTCAGTGGCTTGTGAAGTTTTTGTTATTTCATTCCTCTTGCAGAAGCGGAGAGCTGACAGCCAAAATACTCTGGGTCTGGATGACTTGGCTTCCAAGCGCATTCACGGCTACAGCTTGGGTGGAGGTCTATACGGGGACTTGCCTCCAACCAGCCACGAGAACAAGCCAACAGGAGCGCCAGGAGGTGCTGCTATGCAGGGCGGGCTGCCTCTGCCCTTCCCCAACCCAGCGCCTGACGTAGATCTGGCTCCAGAGGCTCCTCAGCCCCCGATCACACTCAACCCCACACCAGTGACAGCCCCCTACCTACCAGAGACCGTCAATGAGCCACGAAAAAAGAAGTATGCCAAAGAAGCTTGGCCGGGGAAGAAACCCACCCCTTCACTTCTCATCTAACCAGTTTTATAACACTGCTGACTCTCAGGTTCCCAGCAGGACCATCAGGGACTGTGACCTGTCAGAGGTGGAACTCTTCGCCTCTGTTTTTATTTGTTATATTATACGAGTGCAAAATACACAACACATCCTCCACAAACTACATCGACAGCAAAAGTATTTAGTTTTTTTTTTTTTTTTTTTTTTTTTTACAACAAAATACCTGGCAGTTAAATGAACTACAGAGTGATAGACAATACAGATATTATGATGGAGTTATGTGCTGAATGACTTTGAGTTGATGTAAACTTGTATTTTATACATGTTCCGACATTTTTTCACTTTCAGAATATTGATAAAACTATTAAAAGAGTTGCAAAAAAGTGGTTTTATTCGTATCTTACTGTGAGAAGTCAAGATAGCCCCAAGACTTCAAATGTAAGCAAAGTTTCGTCAAAACACAACTGTATTTTATTTTTAAAGCAACTCGATAGAACGAGAAGCTGTCAGTTGTGCTGTGTTGTATTTCCTCCTTTACGCCACTTGGTGGTGACTTCAGCAAACGGACGGTTTCTATTAGAAGCTGAAAACTTCGTTTTTCATTTGCATCTTAAAGCAGTGCTCTGTTATACTAACATCCTGTTTTTTCTGTTACAATAAGAGTTAAGTACTTTCTCATATTCTCAGAGCAAACATACTGTAAAAAGTAGTTTTTACGCTTTTTGGATTGCTATTTAAAGCGTACAAGCATTGCAGATTGGAGAAAAGCACAATAACAGCTACAACATAAAAGACTATTAAAATGTTATTCAGACTGTTGTAATGCATACTTAGAATTATCTGTAAAATGCCGCCTTTCTTAACCAGCTCAAAATATGTCTGCAGATTAGAAAACTAAACATTAGGCTCGGCCTTTTCTTGAGGCTTAATTTTTAACATGGTTTTATTGAGTGTTCAAATTTGAAGAAACGTATGAATCTATGTAATAAAATGATTCAGACACAAATGCCTCAGATAAAAATTGCATCACAAAAACTAGTTATGGTTTCTAGTATTTTTAGTATTTTTTTTTTAATAAACTGGCAGCTTTGACAACATCTGGTTGATTTATAATTGTTGAATTTCATATCAAGTTGGAGATTCCCTCTAAATTACAAAAAAGACCTCTAGTGGTGCAAAAGAAAAGTAAGTTGTTTTATTTAAAAAAAATAACTCCACCAGTGACTCTTTGGTTTTGTGGATTTTGTAATATGTAAATAAAAACAATACTTTTTTGACACATTAGCTTGTCTGTTTCTTCTGTAAACATTTTATGCATCGGCAACTTGCAATGTTTTCCATTTATATCATACTTTGCAAAAGTATCAAAACCTTTAAGCAATAATTTCTTCAAAATAAATAAAGTTTTGTGTTTGTCCAGTCAAAGTCCAGTTGCAAATCCATGAGCACCTTTGAAATTTGATTGACACAGATGCTCTCCATTCAATATGACTGAGACTGAGCACTTAGCCAAAAACTTCATTCTGTGCAAAACTGACAGAGAATCCATAAGATTAATAGCAATTAAATTGAAACGTTTAGGCTGTAGAATAATGACTCAGTAAAGATTTATTTAAATGTGTGCCAATCTTTTAAATTTTTGTTTTTAAACCTTTTTGAAAGCCATGCACCCTTCTGGTATGACTGCACAATTATCAGCTACTCTGTAGATAAGAGAACTTGCTCAAATTGTGGCAGTCTGCTACAGTGGCAGGTCCACTGGCAGGTCACACCAGGACTGTCACTATCTGAAACTGGTGTTGGTTTGGGAACTAAACTCCTTATAAAATACAAATAGGTATGTGGTTATAAAGTGTCAAAATGTGGGGTTGTAGGTGTGAAAATACTTTTCTGAGGAACTTCCTGTGGAAAAAAGCTTTCTGTTTGGTTTGATGCTTCCCTAAACGAGATATTTAGTGCAGGACCTTATTTAGAAAATAAGGTCTAGTAATTGTGAACGTAGATTCTATGGAGACCAGTGGTACACAGTAACACCAAAACTTGTATATTTTATCATTTGCTCTCTTATTCCGGTACAATCAACACAAACTTAGATTTCTTTTTTACATCTCAACCATTCATTCATTTTGAGTTTGGAGCCTGCACAACTGTCATGGTGTCCTTTTCATTCTATCGGAAAAGAAGCTGAATGCAAAAAGACAGGACATCTCAAAAGTATACACACCCTTGTCAAAATGTTGGGGCTATATGTTTCAGCATGCAATCTTGAGTTGCATCTTGTAATACCCAGTTCAAGGGTGTGATTTAAAAAAAAAGCCTCATTTTTAGAGTTGTGCTTTTCAGTGTTGTAATTCTTTTGTAGTAGCATATCTTGAGGTTATTTCTAGTTAATTCAAATTCAGACAGCGTTTTATTTTTTAGACTCTCATGGAGTTAAAACATTCACTATTGACCTAATTTAAATGGAAAAATGTAACAAAAAAATCACTTTGAGATTAGGTCACATACAAAGTAATTCTTTTTTTTTACATTATTTAACCAGCCTGCACTAAGGTACACTTAGTGCTTATAGTTTAAAAACATTATACTCTTTTCTTTCCTTAAATGTTTCATATTTTAACCATCAGTCTTACATCATGAAGTTTCCATTACAAATAAATGGGTGAACTTATTTTCTTTTTCTGTTTTAATTTACCCCAACAATAGAAATATAACATATTCCTAGCTGCAGAAATGAATTGTTAGTTAATGTAAAAAATATTCAATCTCACTATTTTAGTCACATTCTTCAGTATTACAACAAAGTGCTTTATTATAATGCAATGCTTATAGTTTTGCTTCAAGATTAAGCTTGTCTCCAAATATATAACAAACCCATTTCAGATAAACGGTACAAATATTCCAAAAACAAATGGTTTAAAACATAACAAATTTCCTCATCATGAGACATTAGTGTAAAAACTTATTGAAATTTATGTTTGTTTTTTTTTTTTATCTAATTCACTTTCTAAGTAGTTAGAAAGTAAAGACATACAAAGTAACTCTTTTTGATCTTTGTTAGGGTTAACACCTGTTAAACATACATTAACAAAGACAGAAAAGACAAAAGAGTTAGATTCTTTTTCACTCGCGAGGAGAACGGACAGAGATGTGCTTCAGTTACAATCTCCTACCGCTCTGAAGCACATTTTGTCTGCTCCTCTATTTTATTGTTTCTAGGATCCCTAATCACAAGGACGCTGTAGCTCTAAAGGGAGGGGGCAAACAGCTACAGCGTCAAATGTTATTCACTAACTAACACACAGTCATTCTACACTAGATAATCTCCTTCCAGGCACAAAGATTAATAAAATATGTAGTGATCTTAGCAATGATGGTTTTATTGGAGGCCAGCAACTCAACCGAAGCAGAGCTCTTCACCAAGAGGTAAACCTGCAGGAAGATTTTGTTTCTGCTCTCTGTCAGTGAGGCCTTCTGAGAAAAGAATCAGAGTAAATCAACAATACAAGAAACATTCTTAATTCTATAATGAGATTAACTTTAAGGAAAGCATCAATTAAAGATACATTATAAAGATCAATGAGAATAACAAATAATTGATTAATAATATCACAATTTCTCCAACATTTCCCCCCTGTTTATCAAATATTTGTTCTAATTCTCATATCTCTCCTAAACAGCCACTTCGAACAATTTTCAACTAGGAGTTCATTTTTAAGAAAGCAAACATGTTTACACTCAAGGTTTATACTCAGTCCAAAACTTAGAATCAGGAAACACATCAAAAGAGTCCTCATCAGAGCTTTCTCTGTCAGACTCAGGTTCTCTCGCCAATAAGGGATACATCGGCATCATCTGGTTCCCCATGGGCTAAATTGCTGTAGTGATGAGACTATTAAACAAAGAACGCAGGCAAGGAATACAACAGCATCCACACAAGGTTAGAATGGCAGCAAAGACAGCCATCAACACTAAAACAGAGGACACAAGGGTTCGGTTCTTTCCAAAAACATTCATCCAGTCATCCCACCTGGAAGTATTCACTCCAGTGAACTCCCTCATCTTACCATTAAGGGTACGGAGCCCCTCAATGGCCTTCGTCAGGCTGCCATCAGCCGCTATATTGTTGGGTAAAAAGTGCAGCATCTTTCACCAAAGATTGCACACACTCCCCCTCGTTCAGCCAGCACCATGTCAAGTGCAAAACGGTTCTGGAAAGCCATCAGTGATGTAGCGGCCAGCTGCTCATGCACCGCCTCGAAGCCTGCCTGTGTCCAGTTGCCCAGTTTTTGTACATTGTAATGGATGTAGTTGATTCTGTCAACGTTTTTGTTTAATGTGCACCACCAACAAATTGTGGACTCAAATCCTGCTGCAATTTGGTCGGCCAATTTATACTCATCTGGTACACCACGGGGAACACCAATGGCATCGATGTATGTAGGATCATTGTTCCTCCAGGTCAGGTCTCGCTTCTGCAACTGACGTCACTGCTGAGGCACAACATCAGTTAAAGCATGAATTAAATGATCAGCAGTCATAGGATAAACAGAAACAGGCAATAATAAAGAAATTAATGCACACATCCCTGTTACCTTCCTAGGTAATCTATTAAAAATTTTGTCACCACTGCACCACCACCAGACATCCGCACGAAAGACAGGGTTAAATTCATTGTTCACAGAGAGAACAGTCCAGTGTTAAAACATCATTTGTCACATATCAAGTTTAATCTCTGTATTTTGCTGACGTCATACTTGCCCAGGAGACTAAAACAATGATAACAGAACTAGGTGGAAAACATACCTGAATACTCATCCTCATTCTGTAAACAGTGTTACAAGAATACATTTTCATTTATGACATGAATTGTTCCCAGATGAAAAACAAAATAAAAACAAAAAGATATATTCACTTGTTATTTTCATTAATGTGCAAGTTCGTTCTGCTCCTAAAGACACTACAGGGTTGTGGACAATCTTCACCAGTTTTGAGACGGAAAAACTATTTGGTTTAACCCCCTTTGTAACCTGGACTTTGCCCTGTAGGTCGGTGAGCGTCTTGAGCTTGCTTCCCAATTACTTTTGAAATTAAATTCCTTTTTGCAGTGTGTTAAATGTATCCAAGTTGGCTTTTCCGCTGCATCTGGGTTTTTAGTGAAATGTTCAAACCATTTAGAAAAGCATCAATTATTTCTAAACAATACTTCACTTTTATTCAATTCTATGAAGTCCATGTGCATTACTTGAAATGGATATTGCAGAGTAGGAAACTTTCCTCTAAGTGATCTTAGATTGCCCTGAGAGTTATGTTTTGCACATATCAAACAGGTCCTACAGAATTTTTTTTAAAATAAGAAATAAATCCATAAGTAGTGTAATGTTGATGTATCCTACCATCCCCCCTGTTGAGACATGCGAAACGCCATGGCTCAATATTGCAGCCCATTTATACAGATTTTTTTCTTGGTAAAATAGGTTTAGTTTTATATAATTTTCCAATTTTGCTCCATTTTTTTATCCATAAATCCTTTTCATTTTGAGGACTTAATTGTTGCATGTCTCTTAAAGTTTCTTTCATAAATTTAATTTTTACGTCCACATGTAATACATTTATCTCTCCCTCAGCTGCTTTTTTTTTTAATTTTTTTTTTTTATTTTGTCTTCGAAAGCATTCCCTAGGGACACCTTATCTGTCCCTGCAGTGTGCGCCGCACATTTACAGATTGCTAGTTGTTTTGGTAGGTGCACGACTTGTAATAATTCTTTTAATAATTCTGCATGTGTTACTTTTAATGTTAATGGGTGAAAAAGAACTATAGGAGCTCTAACTTCTACTGCCACAGAAGCAGCAACTACAGCTCTCACACAATGTGGTAAGGCACATGCTACACTATCAAGTTTTGAAGAAAAATATGCTATTAGTCTCATTTTATCACCATGCTGTTAGACTAGCACCGAGGTCATGACATGACCTTTACAATCCACCATCTGAACAAAAGTTTTTTTTATTGATAATCTGGTAACGCTAACGCAGCGCTTGACACGAGGGCCTGTTTTAGTTTCCAAAGTGCTTCTTCTGCTTCATCTGCCCACAACAAAGAAGAAGACATTTTAAAATCTTTTTACATTAATTTATTCAGAGCTGCCACAATTTCTGCATAATTAGGCACCCAGTTTTGACAATAGTTAGTCAACCCAAAAAGGACATCATTTGTTTTTTTTGTTTGTGGTTTGGGAGCTTGGAGAATTGTCGTTTTTCTATCCTCCGCTATGGTTCGTCCTCCTTCACTCAAATTATGACCCAAATATTTTACTTGTCGTTTACACAGTTAAAGTTTATTTTGTTAACCTTATGACCTTCTTTAGCTAAATGTTGCAGAAGCGCTAAAGTGTTTTGCTTACAGGTTTCCCTGTCTGGAGAAACCAATAAAACATCAACTATGTACAACAAAACTTGGCTCCCTCCTGGGGGTTGAAACGTTGACATACTTGCACTCATTACTTGAAAGAAAATTGTAGGGCTTTCACAGTAGCCTTGAAGTAGTCTGGTGTATATGTATCTTTTCCCTTCAAAAGTAAAAGCAAACCAAAATTGGCTCTCTTTCTCAATTGGTATTGAGAAAAAGGCATTTACTGATGTCTACAACCGTGAATACTTTTGCATCTGATCTAAGAGAATTCAACAATGTGTGTGGATCAGTCACATGTTTTGTGTCTGTGTACAGATAGGTCACAGTTATCTTGGCTGGGGTGACCTTGTTGAGTCTCGCTTCATAGTTCCTATCAGGCCCAGGAACTGTTTTGAACCAAAGTGTGACATGCAAATCATCAGGAGACTTTTGATCCTGTAGGGCAGAAATGGCTTTATGCCCCTCTGCCAGAAGTGTTTGTGCAGTGTTGTGTGGGGTTTGTTGGGCACATCCAATGAATAAAAGTAATACAGTTCCCTGTTGTCCCTGGACAACAAAGAAATCCCCTTCTTTTATTCCTGTAGCTGATCTTGACATTTTCACCACAAATATTTTACCCCAAGAATGTTTTCTCTACGTGTTGTTCTACATGCACCCGTGTCACAGAGGAAATTTACAGGTTTGCCATTTATTAGGAGAGTTATTTCAGGTCTTATGCTGTCCATAGAAAGTAAATCCTGAAGATTTAACTGGACCTCTTCACTCCCCAACTTCTCTGATCTTAATCATGCTGACTGTCCTGTGTTTTTTTGTTTTCTTTTCTTGGGCAATTTCTGGCTAAATGTCCTTCCTGCCCGCAACACCAGCACCCTGAGTAACTATGCCTGTAGTTTCCTCTCCCCCGTCGCCCTTTTAAACCTCTAAGGTTCTGACCTCTGCCCCTAAAGCCTTCTCTTCCTCTCCTGTCCTCATAAAACACTTGTTCCTCATCCTGGAAAAAGGCTCCTGGAACCTTTTCCTTTTCTTTTGTAATTTCTTTCTCCCCACTTTCTCGTTTTTGCGCTACTAATTGTACATCATCATACCCTTCCTCGTACAATTTTTATTTGAATTTGTTTTTTGTTTTATTTTATCCTGATCTTTAATAACCTTCCAGTTATTTGATTTTAGACTGTCTGTTGGCTTAGTTTTACTTATTCATTTCCCCTTTTTTTTTTTTTATTTAAATTTGGACCAGTTTTTGCCGACTCCTAGGGAGTCCTAGAAACTGGAGATCTGATTCAGTAGGCCAGCAATTGAAAGAACCTGTTGTGGTAACTCTCACTTCAACTCTTTCGAGTGGAGAGTTCTTGCCTGTGCATCCACAAGAGGTTTGCTGCTTACAACCCTACTGTTTTATATGAGATAAAATACCAAGTGGTATTTATACCTCCAATCACGCTCACATACACACTCTTTTTTTTTATCACGGAATTTAAGCGCCTGTTATCGCCGGACTCCGCCGTCCGTTTAAACACGGGTATTCGTCGGGCCCCGTTGCCCACAACAGGACAAGGTCTCCAACCTTGCAGCACCAGGCTCCGTACACCTTATCGCGGAACTTTTGCGCCAGGACTCCGCTGCCCTACACGGATTTTGTGCAATTATTTTTACCTGTTAGAGTCTAGAATTGACAGGGTTTTCTCTGTACGCGCAACGACCCTCAGTCATTCACCACTTTTAAAAAGAATCACTCACCCTCTTGTCTTTCCCTGGAGTGTCGTCAACCTTCAGATCCCAGCAGGCAGGCCGAGCCCAGTCCTTTAACAGGTTCTCTTGCCGTGCGCACGGTCTTACTGGGGTCCGCCACACCTGCCAGAATCTTTCCAGTATATGACCTCCGGCTCGAAGGACCAAAATGTTAGGGTTAACACCTGTTAAACATACATTAACAAAGACAGAAAAGACAAAAGAGTTAGATTCTTTTTCACTCGCGAGGAGAACGGACAGAGATGTGCTTCAGTTACAATCTCCTACCGCTCTGAAGCACATTTTGTCTGCTCCTCTATTTTATTGTTTCTAGGATCCCTAATCACAAGGACGCTGTAGCTCTAAAGGGAGGGGGCAAACAGCTACAGCGTCAAATGTTATTCACTAACTAACACACAGTCATTCTACACTAGATAATCTCCTTCCAGGCACAAAGATTAATAAAATATGTAGTGATCTTAGCAATGATGGTTTTATTGGAGGCCAGCAACTCAACCGAAGCAGAGCTCTTCACCAAGAGGTAAACCTGCAGGAAGATTTTGTTTCTGCTCTCTGTCAGTGAGGCCTTCTGAGAAAGAATCAGAGTAAATCAACAATACAAGAAACATTCTTAATTCTATAATGAGATTAACTTTAAGGAAAGCATCAATTAAAGATACATTATAAAGATCAATGAGAATAACAAATAATTGATTAATAATATCACAATTTCTCCAACAATCTTCTACACAATTCACTTTCTAAATAGTTAGAAAGTGAATGGATTCTCTTTGATTGAATCCAACAGATTCTTTTTCTCCATCACATTTCTGGTTCCACTGGTTTGATCTTGATGTGGATGCCATTAAGTGAGCGGAGAACCAGTCTGGGAATCATCTTGGGCTTCATGTTGGGATCCTCTATCAGCTCGTACCGCTTCAGTGTCAAGGCTGTCACCACCTTCAACTCATTCATAGCAAAAGTCTGGCCGATGCAGTTTCTAAGGGAAGATAACATTAAGAAGGACGTTAAAGGGTTAAGCAGGAAATAAATCAAAAACAAGTTGTAGCAAAGCAGCCATGTACTCTCTTCACCTTTCCTCTGCTTTACCCTACCCCCAAACAACAGGAACTTTATTATGCATGTAAAACTAGGTGTGGGTGCTACGTTACACATTCACAAGCTGCAGACTGATATAAGATTAAAGACAAAGTGGCTAAACTGAGATAAGTCAGTCACAGTGGTGAGTTTTTCCAAACCTTGGTCCAGCTGAGAAAGGCACAAATGCATGAGGTGACCTCTTTGAGACATTTTCTGGGAGGAAACGCAGCGGGTCAAAGACCTATAGCAACACAGGAGGAGAGAAAACATCAGGTTATATTACAGGCATATCAAAGAAAATGCATATAGAAAAAAAAAAAACAATCTGATCTAACTTTATTTAAATAAAATCCTAGGTCAATAAAACATGCAACAAATTCAAACATCATTCATTACATAAGCCAAATTCACCTGGCTTATTAATGCTGTTTCTATAGTTTGGATCCATTTAAAAATTACATTTTCCAATGCCATTATAGTTATAAAAAATTTTGCATGACTTACATGAGGGTTTTCCCAGACTGTTGAGTTTCTGTGAGTTGCAAACACACTTACTCCAATGTGAGAGCCTTTAAAAAAATAAAGCTGTATTTTAGTTAGGACAGTGAACAAAATGCTAACATGCCTCTTCTTCAAACCTGCCTTGAAGTTAACTTTGGGTCATTGCTGTAAAACTACTTGTGTCAATACATTTCTGAACATGCTGTAGGGATAAACTTGGTTTTGTATAGAAAGTGCTTTATAGCAATCTGCATAAAATAATGCTTATAATGAAGTTTTTACGTGACTAAGTAATACAGTAACAAGGAATATACTGCGCAATGCACAGTGCAGGAAATAAATATTTTTTGCAACCACAGCTTCACTTGTTAATGTGTGCAGATTTATGTAAGGCTTGTTCTGTAATGAGTTCCACATAAAACCAGTTCCACAACTTAGAAAGTTAATGTTTTATTTTCTCTTGTAGTTTCTGTGCAGTACCTGTCAACCTCAGTGTTTCTTCAAAACAATACACTAATGTCACTGACCTGCTGGCAATGTTCTTCCATCAAAGAAGGTGATGGGTTTAGTGATCTGCCTGGATATTCCTGGCACAGGAGGGTAAAGACGAAGGGATTCTTTGATGCACATTGTTGTGTATGGAATTTTATTAAGATCCTCCCTTAATATGAGACAAGAGACTTAATGTTATTCACAGAGAGGCAGTGAAGGTGTGCATGGATTAGATTTATCTATTAATCTAGCACCGCTGAGGACCAATTTTCTTATACTAGCATTGTTTTTTCAAAGTTTGCCCACCACTCCATGGTGTCTTTGCCTTGTAAAGCTTCACAAATTTCATCCCTGCAGAGCTTCTGGTGTTCTGGGTGGCAGGCCAAGCAGTAGAGGATGAACGAGATGCCACTGGCTGTGGTGTCGTGCCCCTCGAACATAAAAGTGTCCACTTCTGCTTGCAGGTCTTCATCTGACAGGCCCTGCTGGTTTTCGTCCTAAAGAAGGAATTCAAAATAAAAATAATTGCAGACCATAAAGGCTACTTCATTGGTCATTAGCCTAAGCATTTTTACAGGGATGTGCAGATTGTTTGGATGCACCGGACATTTAAAATTTTTCTGCATGTTTCAACCAGTTACAAAAATACATCTCATAAAACAACAACCACAAAAAGACATTCAAAACACATTGGCAAGCATTAAACACTTCGAAGTCTCAATTATTTCCGAAAGTTGTGACTCAAAGCAGCTTTTAAAATAGTGACGTTCACATCTGTAGGTTAACCACACTGTTATATGTTTTATTTTACGATTGTGTAATAAATGTTCTTTAATCTGTCATTGCCCTCGTATCTCCGTTCTACCACTGAGTTTCAGATAGAAGACGGCAACCTTGTTGTTCTTAAAGAAATCCTTATCAGCTGCTCAGAGTTGTTAAAAGAGACTATAAATGTTGCAAAAGGAAATATTCTTAGCTCTATCTAGTTTTTTTCCCCTCAGCCTTTTAGCATAAAGAAACAAAATGGTGCAAAATTAGTATGCAGAGCATGTTTACTTGCTGAGTCACTTCTGGCTGCATTAACGCTCTGACCTTGTGTTGCCTCATCTCTAAACTGTTATCAGGTTTATGTAATTCCTTTTTCAATTTAAATTTTATTTTTCAGTGCCGGGCACATTGATTGACAACCCTGTAATGCAATTTAAAAAGCTTGAAAGCAAATTCATCTTTTTACTACACTGACATAAATTCGACTTAAAAAAATTAAATGTTTAGCCATTTTTCTTTACAACATATCTTTTGATCACCCTGTCCTCGCTTATTTTCCTTCTCTTAAGTTCACCCAACAGGTTTTCTGTGGTATTTAGATTTGGTAGACGTATTCGAAGAGCATTTGATGTTATGCACGCTAACAGGACTTTGGAAGAGAGACAGACCCACAGCGTCACAGATTCTTCTCCAATCAACTGCACACGAGAGGCTATTTTGTAAATTGGTTCATTTGATTTTTGTTGTTGCATTTTTAAGTGTCAGATTTCAGAAGTAGAAAAAAAGTTTTTATTCTTTTAATAGCATTATACACCTTTGCCCAACAGATATGCTGGGCAGGGTTCTCTATATAACTCTAAATGCATTTAGGTTCCTCGAAAGTCATATTAACTTCTAAAAAGTGAAAAGAAAAAAATGGTTCATTTTGGGTGCCAATAATTGTGCCACTGATGATTTTATAAAAAAACATTTTTCTGAATGTGTTGCTTTTTCCTCCTACGAATGAATGTTGTGTTTTCTAATGACTTTTTCTAATCTAATAACAAAAGATGAATTTGTTTTGGGTTATTTATGCATCTTCACCAGTTTTCCTGATAAATATGCCCTAATTTGATGCATGAGAAACTTGCTTTACAATTATTTGCAATTATGATGAGGTGTTTGATAGTGTTTTTGCTTTAATCGTTTTTGTAAATATCACTTTAGCTAGACCTCTGCCGGTACTTTTTGTCAGCTCTCACTGAACAAATAAACAAAGCCACACTTTTGCTTTTAAATCAGTAAACTTGAATTGATGTCACATACTCGCGCAAAGAGGAGAATGTCCAGAAAATCCAAGTATCTTTTGGCCTGTATGCGGCCCAGTTCTGTCTCTTCCTTTAGTGCTTCTTTCCTCTTTTTGATGACCTTATCTTGAAAAGAAAACCAACATTTACCCTTTAAATTGACAGATTATATTAAACAAAGATGTCACTGATCTCAGGGCTTACCTGTATGACTGCGAGCCACCTTGAATGCTTTCCTGTATCTGAAACCATGTGGGCTGAGGTGGAAAATAAGATCGCTGTGGTATGGAAACATTCTCACCCGGAAGTTAATAAGATTGGTGAGCTCATACACTGCTTTGATGTAGACATTTGTTCCCCTGACAGAAAAAAAGCAGGAACACATTAAAGGTGATATCTTCCTTCTGCTTGTTAGTAAAGCATCTGAACTCGTTTTGAATGGACGCAGAAGCTGAAATGGTGATTTTTGTTAAGGTTACTCACCCCTCTGTCTGACAGTTGCTGTTGCAGCTAAAGGCACACTTCAGGATGCTATCCAGTGTCATCAGGCTGACATGCTCAAACAATTCAAAGGTCTCTTTAGAGTTGGCATAGCATTCCCATTTGTCCTTAAAAATTTAAGGCAACAAATGTAACATGCAAGCAGAAAAAAATGTGATACAAGCATTAACCACAGTTCAGGTTCAGTTGGAGGTTATACTCAGCAGCAGCATAAACTGCATATTAATCTGAAACTTTAATTAATTTATGTATTGTTTTTTTTTTTCAAGAGTTGGAAAAAGGACACCACACAACTTTAAGACTTTTTAAAGCAGAAAAGTTTTATTGGTTTTAAACTATCAGGGACTTTCCCTAACCCTACATATATAATCAAAAATACACCCACACTGATGGTTAGATAATTTGTTCTATGCAAGTTGCAGAGACATCACAATTATGGCAGCCTTAACAAAGTTTCTGGAAAAATTATCTCAAGATGTCTTGCTAACCTAGTTGTGATCTATATTTTCTATCTATATTCTCCCACTAGCTCAGGTCATAACAGGAAATAATATTAGCTACCATAACTATGCGGATGACACACAGCTCTACATTACGATGTCACCAGGTGACTCTGAACCCATCCAATCACTGAATAAATGTTTAGAACAGATAAATGTGTGGATGTGCCAAAACTTTCTCCAGCTGAACAAAAACAAACTGAAGTCATTATTTTGGACCTAAAGAGGAACGATCTAAAGTCAATGCACAGCTTCAGTTATTACAACTAAAAACTAGCGATCAGGCCCGAAACCTGGGAGTGGTGATGGACTCGGACTTGAACCTCCAGAGCCACATAAAGACAATTACAAAGTCAGCCTTCTATCACCTGAAGAACAACTACAGGATTAGAGGACTAATGTCTCAGCCAGATCTAGAGAAACTCATTCATGCGTTTATCTTTAGTCGCATTGAATATTGCAACAGTATCTTCACAGGCCTGTCCAACAAATCAATCAAACAGCTGAATGCTGCTGCTCGCGTTCTCACTAGAACCAGGAAGATAGAGCACATAACACCAGTTTTAAAGTCCCTCCACTGGCTCCCTGTAGCTCAAAATAGATTTTAAATACTGTTGTTAGTTTATATCACTGAACAGTTTAGCACCACAATACATCAAAGATCTGCTGTTGTTGTATCAACCTTCCAGACCTCTCAGGTCTTCCGGTTCTGGTCTGCTCTGCATCCCCAGAACCAGAACCAAGAGAGGAGAAGCAGCTTTCAGCATCTATGCACCAAAACTTTGAAACAAACTTCCAGAAAACTGTAAAACAGCAGAAACCCTGACTTCTTTTAATCGCAATTAAAAACACATCTGTTTAGAATTGTTTTTGAAATGTAATATGTAACAATGTATTGTCTATTATATGTTGCATGACTTTGTGTTCTTGTGTTTATGATGTAAAGCACTTTGAAATGCCTTGCTGCTGAAATGTGCTATACAAATAAAATTTGATTGATTGATTGATTGATTGATTTTATTTTGGGGGGGCGCCCTTGCACAAAGCTGGATTTTAGGCATAGTTCTTATGTTTTCAACAGGGTTCAGGGTGACTAAGGGTTGACTATTCTTATTCAAAACCAGTGTTCATGTGTATTTACAATATTTGAGTCATTTCAGCACACAAGTTTCAACCATCTGGTCCAAATTATCTCCCAGTTGAAGAACTAGTTGAAGAATATTGATTAGGAAGTTGAAGAATAACACAAGAATCACCATGTTGTAGGCCTGTAATAATGTGAAAGACGCCGGAACACCTTATTCATATTAAAGCGAGTTTAACATAACCACTGCCAGAGAGTGTGCTGACCAAGAAATAAGCCTATGCTTAAAAAGCAAAACCTGCAAGCTCACCATATCAGCAATCAAAATGCCTTTAAGAAAGAGGTTGTTTCACACTTATTTCACTCTTGAAATGGAATAGAATTAGGGCAATGCATTGCATTGTTAGCAACATGTCTAATTATTATTAATTAATAAACTACATACCAGCATTATTTTGGCAGAGTCTGACATCAGTTTCACATATGGTTTTAAAACATCATAATGGAAACCTGGAGTCAGGAGCCTCCGGTGGCGAAACCACTTCTGACCTTTTGATACCAACAAACCATTTCCTAGAGAAAAAGAGACACAATGAGAGTGAGTCACTAAAATGTTAAAAGTTAACCCTGCATTGAGACAAAACAAGCAAGTAGGAAAGAGCAAAGTAGTCTTACCAATCCAAGACTCGATAAATTTATATGCAAAACTATCCTTTGGCTCTATTATAAAAAAAAGTACATGAAAGCCAAGTTAAATTGATGCTTACATCATGGTTGTGATACTGTAACAAAGAGTTAAAGTGAAAGAAAAATATGTGCCCACCTGTTGATGCTAGTATAGTTTTGACATAATCTGGGTGGTGAATGTTGAGAATACAAACAGATGGACCGAACCACAAAGGGAAAGCATAGGGATAGCTCTCCGCCCACTTTAACACCTTGAACAAGTCGGTCCCATCTTGTTTAAACTAAAGAAGCAATAACAATACAATTCATATGAAAATACACAGGCATGCACTGCTGCACTGCACAAATTAAGATATTTACACACATAGGTTCTAATTTGCATTAATTAACAAATATATGTCCAAATAACTGAACATATAATTAAAAAGCTTCAATATATATATATATTACTTCATTTCAATTTACAACTTACAAAACAACAAACTACCTGATTCAGTAGGTCCAACTCACTAAAAGCAAGTTAGCTCAACAAATATGCTTCATGCTAAAAGACAGCTAGTTAATCATGTGGAAATCCTTTCCATTATTTCATGACGTTAATTCAAAGACATTTTTTCAAGCGTTAATCAAGCATTTTAAGATAGCACTAGGTGAAAGTGTAGGAAGAACACTCAACAATTAGAAAAGGTACAACACAATTGTATTTTCAGAATTGTTATACATCGTTTTTTTACACAGCACAAAACACAGCTGAGTTGGACATTGAAATAAAAAAACAACTACAAAAAGGTTACAGTTTCATTTCCCAGCCAATTCTTTACAACATAAAATGTCAGTATAGTTGCTCAACTTAGAGAACTGTAACAATATAAATCTTTTCTACTGCAGACTTTAAACACTCATTTTCCATATGAAACTTTACTCAACTTAGCAGCGAGTTTCATATTGAGAACTTGTGCTTTCTTTGATAAGTTCTTTCCATCCAATTTCATTATTATTTTCTGTATTACTTCAAAGGTATGCTTGAGTTACTGAGCAAGTTGAGTGCTGAACGCACTAAACTTGAGGGTAGCTCAAGTTTAGTGCGTAGATTAGTCCCAGCAGCATCACTATTGCAGAGAAGATACACTGCCCAAGCTGTTCATAACTTCCACCTCCTCCAGGACAATCCCCCAACATCCAGATGTGCATCGGCACCCTCTGCTCAATGACGATTCCGAGGACAGTCTCGGCTTTGGCCATTTCATTCATCAACGTCCTAAGGAGTTAGGGAAGGGTATTGGGGGGGGGAGACAATTCACATGTAATTAAGTAAATAAATTAAGACTGACATTGATTGAGTCACTCATGGACCTTAGTTGGTGAAAGTATTTTAACAACTCTTAGGAGTTCTATTGTAAACACAAAGAGAATTTAACATACCATGTACTCCCTCACCAGCTTCTCTGGATCTTCATTTAGGTACACACAGACCTTTGAGGATGCACTCTCGTCTGACCTCAGCAGTGTCTTCCTAAATATGCAGATCAAAAAACAATGAGAACAATCTCAAAACTCCAGCAGTATAGGTTCACACACTTGAAAACATAGCTACATTCAAAGGAAGTGACAACAAAAGTGATCAGTGGCTTGCAGTCTATTTGAAAGATATTTAAAATTGTTAGTATCCCTTCATTATGCCATGACTAAAATGGAGTTTAACATTTTATTTAAACCTCTAACTGAAGCTGTTAGAGGTTTAAATAAAGACATGAATATATCACCAAAGAAATATGTGAAAAGTACAGAATGGTCAACACAGTCTATATCCTTCTACTTAATGAATATGCAAAGCATTCCATGTCTTACAATTACATGGACAGTCTATGTGTGGGCATGGATAACGTCGCATATGCCGGTGTTTAAGTGTAAAATGTTTTAACAGGTCATATCTACGAGACAGAGAGAGACTACACTCCTTACATTTCCACATCCCCACGCAAATAAAGACAAATAAAACAGACTGGCCAAATAAATGTTTAGCTGAACTCTAGCTCTATAAGCTCTCTAACACTACATTCAGTAACTTTAGATCTGGCAAAACTTACTATTAGCCACTGAAATCTATAACTTGATAGCCGATGAGCCCCTTGACCAGTACTTACGCAGGTGGATTACAGACAGGTGATGTTCTGAAAGAGATCAGATATATTTTCAGCCATTAAAATATGCAATTCATAGTGAACTGAGTTGTATCTTTTAGTACAAGTCCCTTGAATGCCTCATGAATATAACCACTGGACACATGCAAGCACGTATGTGCAGAACAATGGTGAATTGAACATGGTAGAAGCAATAGTAACATAGGTCAAAATGAGCACAATCAACACAAAAAACATCAACATTTCAAAATTTTACCAATTTTACCAATGAACTTCAATATTGTTTCTGAGCTACAATTATTTGGGGACAACAAAGAAGAGTCCAAAAAACCCCAACATCTTTACAGCAGGGAATATGTATTTTAAAGAAAAAAAAAATAGAAAGCTCAAGTCTGTAATAACGGATAATCCATTGAGAGTTTTAACCTGACAAAATATACTAGAAATCCATAACTAACAGGTATTTAAGGAACATTTAACAAAGCTCAGAAAGCAATGCTTTCTGCAGGTTTCACCGACTGAAATGTAGGACTTTTTACTACCATAATTAATTAAGAATCTCGATGATGATAGAAAGGTACCAAAGTGTGTGTATCTACATTTACCTCCATAGTAACATTACTGAAATAGAATTAAAATAGTTAGAAATAGACTGATGTTAGATCCGTGTGTTTAAAAATCCACTAAACCTCCAGGGAGCTCAGGGGAGCAAAACTGTGACATTTCTGGGGTCCATTTGTGTCTCTGGCAGCAGCTTTGTACACTACATATGGCTCTGCAGACTTTTTTCGCACAGAATGTACCTAACATGGTGCGGCGATAAATGTAAACTTACCAATGATATCACATATAGCTATCTGCCTTAACCTAACCGACTTAATCTACAGAACATGAAATAATGTGACGCAAGTATGGAACAAGTAGAAAATGGTAGAGAAATTTTAAGTTACATATTTTTATATGGATTTAGATGAAAATAGTTTGACTCTTACCTTCTTCAAATTAAGTAGATGCACGCCAGGAATCTCCCCTCTGCCCTTGAAAAAACCCAACAAGGTGCAAGCCAGTTATCTCGCGTGATTTTCCGTAATCTCTTGATGTCGCTGGATCCTCTTCAGCGGGAGATGAGTCTGACACAATAGCGCTTTGGAACTGACGTCACTGTGTTTATTAGATTAACTTTGACAATATTGATATTGAATAAAATAATTAAAAAAAACGTATATATATATATATATATATATATATATATATATATATATATATATATATATATATATATATATATATATATATATATATATATATATATCTTGGCACAGCCAAGATACTGCGCAGGACCTCAAGCTCCCAGGCCTCTGGTAGAGGACCCGAGCTCAGAGGATAAGAACCACCCGCGGTGGGTATATATATGTTAATTAGATGTATTCAAGTTGAGATAACGTCATTCAATCACCTTAGTCCAGTTGAGAGAAAAAACCGATTGTCTCGCGTGTTCTCGCGTGATATCCCGTGATCTCACTCGTTGTCGTCAGCACAATATCAGTCTAACTATAATGAATCATGTTCGCTCAACATGATTCAATTTTATAAATGTGAAGTCGTGGAATATCTTGTTTATCCAACATGATTTTATCACGTTTTCGCTTCAAACCCAACATTATTGTGTGAAAGGTACATGATATTTTTTTGTTAATGTAATACGCCCCGACGTTCTTTTTTTTTGGCGGAAGATCTAGCTGACGTAATTGAATCACGTTATCTCACCTTGAATACATTTTATTCCATTTGCGAGAGAGACCGATTGTCTCGCGTATTCTCGCGTGAACTTGCGTGATATCCCGTGATCTCACTCGTGGTCTTCAGCATAGGATCGGTCTGACTATAATGAATCATGTTCGCTCAACATGATTCAATTTTATAAACGTTGAAGTTGTGGAATATCTTGTTTATGCAACATGATTGTATCATGTTTTTGGCTCAAACATGGAATTATTTAGTTAACAGTACATGATATTCTTTTGTTAATGTGATAACCCCTGAGGTTCCTTTTTTACAGTGTATTAATTCCAGTTATTTAACAAAATGCTTAATATAAACTTTATGCCGTTCTCTCAGCAATGTGATTTATTATATAGAAATTAGAATAGACTACAAAGATTGTATAAAACTTTAAACAACACTTCAGTTAAGGATTTTAATCTTGATTACACACAATAAAAGCCTTAACGTTGAGACTGTTACAGCTACAAAAGGCTGCAGCTGCTGCATTGCTGGATGCCACTAAAACTCGTTACCTCCAGAACATTTCCAAACAACAAGTGTGCCGGGGGTCCTGGAAAGGCTTCAAAGCTCTTCAGAACAGCCTTCCGTTTGAGGAGGATGAAGGTTAATTTGTACACGGCGGCAACGAGGCACAGCGCAGCTAAAAAGCAGTGCATATGAGGCCAGGCCAGCTGGTATCTGAAGAGAGCTTCTGTCAATTCCATCCCGACGTCCGTGTTTGTGCAGGAGGAGAAATGACGCAGCAGACAGCCGGGCTTTGTGTTTGTGTGGTTGACTGAGGAAAGGCGGAGATTGTGCAAGTCGGGGCGGGGTCTGAACCCGCGCATGCACTTGCTGATTTATGCCCCAAATTTAAAAGGAAATACTTGAAATATTTCTGATTATTGCAATTGTTCAATTAAGCAGCATGTTTTATGCCATCATGTAATTTGGTTTTTTATTTCATTTTGGTCAACAACATGCTGAGACACATAATTTTTACTTCTTAACAAACCGGTACATCTCAATAAAATGTATTTTTATTAATAAAACATGAAAAAAAATCTATGAATTTGTAACGATTACAGTGATATATTTAAACTCTTTATTTCTGGTAATAATGATGAAATTGGCTCAAGACTAATAAAAACTCACAATTCAATATTGCTGACAAAAATGTGATTTTTAATAAAGAAATGTTGTTACGGCTTGCTAGTAACACGATTTGACATTTGTCAAATTTGTCATTTGACATTTGTCTTGTTGATTTGACAACAAGAAGAGTAAACCACAAATTCTCGTAATTAAGAGAGCTGACTGTTCACAGAATGCTGCACAGGAGTGGAAAGTTTAGTGGAAGGAAACATGTCATAGAGTACATGCACAAGCAACATAATCTCAACCTTGAGAGGATTATGAAGGAAAGTCTATTCATTCAGGACTCATGCCTTCAAGAACCTCCACACTGAGACACATCCTGGGAAGAACAGTTCTTTTGATTCTTGTTTTCATCAGCGATACTTTTACATTTAGAAAAATAAAACACAATAAATTCTAATGACATCATGGTTGTCATGATGTCATTGTGGGAAGGAAATTGTGTGTCAAAGCAAAGCCATGTTGCAAGTGATTGGTGTCAAACTATTATTTGCTATATTGTGTTTGTTTTTGTACTATTGATTGCACATATTGCTTAATCATTGAGTACTAGGCAAATTCTTTAATTTATCAGTCTGTCAGATTCAACACTTTTGTTGTTATCCTTGGGGTTTTGAGCAACATTCCTGATGTCATCACTGTTCTACCTAAAAGAATGAAATGTACATCTTCCATCCCCAAATATGAAGGATGTTTTGACATTTATAATGTCTCTGGCAGACTTCAGTCAGTACATGGCGTACTCTCTATCCACTCAGCAAGCTAACTTTCCAGACAATCTATACAGTGCCTTGCAGCAGTCCTCTTGGTCTTTCTCACATTTTGCTTTCCAACAAAGAACAAATCTGTGTCTGTTGTTTG
This sequence comes from Poeciliopsis prolifica, assembly GCF_027474105.1. Classification (NCBI taxonomy): domain Eukaryota; kingdom Metazoa; phylum Chordata; class Actinopteri; order Cyprinodontiformes; family Poeciliidae; genus Poeciliopsis; species Poeciliopsis prolifica. The sequence goes on along the minus strand of NW_026562400.1, from coordinate 5,169,050 downwards.
AGGAAGAATCACATCATTATAACGTGGAAGCGAAAACTTGCTGTAGTGCCAATAAGGACTTTTGCATCAATTACTAAATAAGGGAATACTAAAGTTTCTCAATGCCATTTTTAATAATATATAAATAAAACAAATAGAAATAAATATGCCCTTAAAATGATTTTCTCTTCAAATTCCTTTATATTTCCTATCTGAAACTTATTTTTTGGTTGAATAAAAATTATTTTAAATCTACATCTACTGGAGGTACAAAGTCTGGAGATGAAACTGCTTTCAGTTCAGTGAGTTCACTGTTTAAACCCCCTTGACCTAGATCTTCCTTTTACTTATAGGCTCATCTTAATTTATTTAATTTGCTTTTATTTAATTTATTAAAAATTTTGGTAATATACTTTTGTAATTTTACCTTGTGCTGCATATGCTCAATTGAATTTTCTGTTAGAAAAATCTTAATTTATAATTGGGGAAAATCTCAAAAGACAGTTAAGAAACACTTATACCCGCTCCTGGACGTAGTCTGCTTGTGTGACTCATGTCTGCTTCATGGTACTCATGCTAAGCAAATGTTTCAACTGTTGATTCACTGCAAGAAAATACCTGTAAAAATTTGAGTTTGCGAATTAACCTGCAAAACATTTCTGACAATCAAACTTTAACAACTTTAAATGTTTCAGCTTTAATTTAGATTAAAGCTGGCTTTCACAAAGTCAATCAGAATTTTTCTAAAAAATAAAATAAAACTCCAGTAACATGTGCACAGAATTATAGAAAAAAGACCTGACACCTCTGTATGAGAACACAAACTTGTTTGTGATACACATGCTGTATCTCGACACCTAGGAGATGCAGAAAGCGAAATACATAAGACGCAGCGATAGACAAAAACGTGTGGGCGAGAGCTTGGTTAAATTTCCTATGCAGTGGCTGTTGGACCACTTCCTATGTGTCAGCCTCAGCTTAATTGTGACACTCAAACTAAAACCTTGTGATGCTGCACAGAGTCTCTGAACTACATTTTGATGAGCTGTGATGATGGTTTGACTGGAGAAGGAGTCTTTGATTTGCTTCATTCTGCCTTTGTTTATGCAAAGACATGACTTCATCACCTCGAAACGCGTTCATTTGTGTATTTTTTCTGACTTACTGGAACGCATGCGTTTTCCCTGGAAATGGTAAGTAGCTGATAAAATCACTGTCATCGCAATGTATTTCAAAAGCAACATTTTGAACCTGTCTCTTGTCTTTATGACTAACTGAAAACGGATAGCTGCAGCACAACAGCGTCAGTCCTGGCTGGGATGTCGAGTTCTGATACATTGTCAGCTTCACCGTGCTGACTCAGGCTCTTTCAAATGGTTTTACAAGAAGAATGAGCACAGTAAGAAAATCCAGCTGTTCTTTCTGGATAAGAAAGGACTAAGACACTATGATGGGTTCCGTCCAAAAGTAGACATTGCGGCAAATCGGTCTCTGGTTATAAATAACTTTACTGACAAAGATCAGGGCGACTACTGGTGTGAAAACTGCTATCAGGAAACCTGCAGCAGGGAACCGTCCAGCTTCATCACCATGCAGAAAGGTTTGAGCTCCTGTCATTAATATAAAAGTTTTAATGTGTATCATTCATTCAGTTCTAAAGTTCTATATCTCAAAGCACAATTTCATTGTGAGTCAGTGTTTGTGTTTGTTGTGATTTTAGAAATTCTGGATGAAATTCAAGAGACATTTTACATCCTTTCCGGCAGCAGTTTCACCCAATCATGCCCAGGTGAATTTGCAAACTTCAAATGGACATTTGAAGCCAGTAATGCAACCCAAAGAAAATTAGAGCTAAGATCAGAGATGGTTACTGTTACTACCAACAAGACCTTATATATTGAATCTGTCAAAAATACTAATGGTGGGAAATACACCTGCTGGGTGAATAGATGTGGTGGCCCGAATCAGAAACGGCGTACAATCAACTTATGCGTCATCACAGGTGAGCATTTGAAATTTTTCCAAAGTTTTGTTTTAATCTTTCTAATTTCTTTTACATTTATTAGATGAAAAAAAGTTTGTCTTATACCATTTGTTTGCTTTCTGACAGTTTCCCGCAAAGGACATTCTATTTTATTTTGTGCTGTGACATGCAATGTGGGATTAAATGATCTAAAAAATATTTCAAGTCTTCTGATGAGCAATCAAATGATATCAGTGGGCATAGATCCATCCGGATCCTTCATCTGTAATTCAACTGAGATCTTGGATGGGCAGCCTACACCAACTACAAACACCTACTCAGTCTCAGCTGCTTTAAACACAACAGGTGTGTATTTTTCTCTATAGATTGAAATATGTTTGTTGGTACCGTTGTACCAAACTTAAAAATGTTAAATAAATTAATCTCTTTTTGTAAAAGTACTACACAGTCCCAGTAAAATGCTTAGAAAACACAATTTTTAATTTGAGTAGATGTACTTAACTAGAAAAAATATGTAATGTTAAGAAATAATTGTTTGAATCAAAATAACCTGTCAACAATCCTAAATGTCTTATTAAAATAACTATAGCAAAAGCTCATTTGTGAAGTTTATACTTTAATTTTTAAAATGTAATTTTCTGCTGTTTCATTGCTCACAATTGGTGTCTTATACTTCAGTGCTCATTCCTGATTGTTATAAAACTTCCTCATGTTCTGTTATATGATATTTTTGTCCCTGTATTTCCCTTTGTCTATTTCTATCAAGATTTTCCCTACTCAATCACTTTGCTCTATATTTATTCTCCTTTGTTCAGTCAGTTGGATTCTCCTTTCTGCATTTTCTTTGCTATTACTCCCTGATTGTGGCATATGTGTCCTCCCACAGTATTATTTGTAAGTTTACTTTTGTCCTTGAATTACTTACAGTGTTGCCTATCCCATGACTTGGTTGTGTTCTTTACCACATACAGTGTATGTGGTAAAAATTTTTAGAGTACTACAGATATGGTATTTATGTCACAAAGTCTTCATAGTAGCCATGAAATACTGCTTGCATCTGAAACCAGGCAGGTGTTTTAGGGTTGTAAACAATTTTTATTTTATAATTCCATGATGAGTTTGTTCAATTCTCTTCCAAAGAAAGTGTGATTTGATTAAATGACATCCAGCTTTTCTGAAATAGTTGCTTTAATGTAGGCCTGGTGTAAAACAATGGATAAATATTTGGGGGAAAAAAACCTTTCCCTCCACTGTTTAGTAGGACTGAAGATTTGTAATACTTTGAGTCAGTTTCTTGTGCATAATTAACTTTTTACATTGCTGCAACATTTTCACTTGTGTACTCCACAACTTAATTCAAAATTGATTATTATTTAGTCTTTTAAGCAGAATACTTATTGAAAACATGTGGCACAATCTGTGCATAAACATCCTGCACAGATTGTGAAACATAATAGGACAAGACAGAATTGTCCTACACAGAGTTAAGGTTTAGAAGTAAAAACAGTAATGGCCTCATTAATTTTGTTGCTGGGGATCTTGTTAAGAGCAAAGATTTCATAATATGGATTAAATTGTCAAAATACTGAACTCAAATGTTGAACTTTTAAAAAAGTTTCTGTGTGAGATACTTCTGCTGCATAGACATATTAATTTAATTAGAGATTTTCTGTGCATTTTAACAGCGGCATTAGCAAACATGATCATGTCTGTATATATCTGTATTTAAAAAAAATATGTGAAAATTACTTTTTATTGAGGATTTTTAAAATTTTGTTTATGTTGTTTTACAGGTGATTTTCAGAAGACTGAATCTTTGATGCCAATTATTTATGGAGCAGTAGCTGCCTTTGCATTTTTTATTTTACTTGCAATTTTAACTTTCTGTTTGAAATCAAGAATACAGGCGGGTAAGACGGCAACTATTTACTTTTTTTTTTTTACTTCCTGTGTTTTTTTACACAGCCAGCAATTTGCAGTCTTGAAATTTATGCGCCCCCCAAAACTCTTTGTTTCTGTTTCTCCTTAGCCTTTCCTTTTCGTCTTTCATGTTGTGGCTTCACTCGTGAGGTGAGAACAGATGCAGATAGATACTGGTTTTCAGTGAACTTTATACAAGCTTAAAGAGGCATGGCACTGAAATGCCATCTGTGTTGTCTTGACCACATTATGAAACTTGTTATTTTATGCAGGCGGAAGAGGAGTCAGCAGTAATTTATTCCTCTGTTATCATCAGGACACCAGCAAAAACAAGAAGTCAACACAGAGTTTCTGGAAGCTGTATTTACAGTGAATTAAAGTGTAAAGGAAATACCATTTAGTGTTGAGTGAAATCAACACGGAAATTTTGGTGATCATAATTTCCACACTGTCAATAGATTTTGTAATGGATTCCACAGCAGATATTTGTGTTTCATAATTCTTTGAAAACATCCGCACAGCCACAAGGAATTTTTCCATCCAGTTTTTAAACAACAAATATGATGGAGCTATTTATAATTTTATAAATATCTTGAATCAAGAAAACATATACTGCTCTGTTTTGGCTTATGTTAATTATAAGTACATTCTGAACCAATATTATTATTATTGTGGTTATTATTATTATTATTATTATTATTATTATTATTATTATTATTATTACTGTTGTTGTTGTTGTAGAATACGTAGAATTTAAATTATTAACATTTTGCTACACTTTTGATGTTTTGGTTTTATTTTTAAAAGGCCCCTTTTTTACATGACAAAATTGCAACAATAAATTTATGTCACTGCAAAAAAAAAAAATCTAAAAGAAAGAAAAAAGAGATTGGAATAAATATTTGCTTGAAAAACCAATAATGGAGTCTGATTTTGATTTTACACCCACCCTAAACTCTAGGAGGCAGTAGTAACCTGGATAAAGTGCGCCTAGTTTGTCTTTACTGAGAAGAAGAAGAAAAGGAGGCGGAGGAGGAAGAAGAAGGAGAAGGAAAGCTGTTTTTCTTTCAGGCAGTAGGTGCAGATGTGGCGATAGTTTCAGTTAAATTGTAGCGAACAGTTTTGTTTTGATTGTCAACTTTTTTCTTTTCTTTTTTTTTTACAATATTGTCAAATGTTTAGACGATTATTTGCGTTACTGCGTTGCGCCTCAATCGCGATTAGTGAAATAGCTCTGAGCTAACTGGGGAGCTACTAGCCTTGTGTTGAATGTGCTAACACTGTGAGACTAGGCAAGGAGATACAACATATACGAACATTTCCCCAGTTGTCTTCATTCGGCGGGGAGACGCATTGTCTTTCCTGTATTTTTCAGGTAACATTTTACAAAACACGCTGATGATAAACGATTTGCATAGCAGTTAGCTTTCAATGCTAGTTAGAATGAAAGTTAATAGAATTGGTACGGTCTGGCTTACAAAAACATGTTACAAAAACATTATATTTTGCCCTGAAAACAATAACTCAGTGTGCTCGGTGTTACTTTAATACTATTTAATGTATTGACTACGTTTTGCTCCTTTAAGCTCCTAGAATCCTGAGACGAGATGGAGGCTCCTCCTGTTACTGTTATGCCCATCACCAGTGGCACAATCAATATGATGGAGTATCTGCTACAAGGTAGGATGTATTTGATACAGCCACGAACAGGAACACACATTTATATGCAAGTGTTCTCAATGAATCTTCTTGTATTACTGTACACATGAACAAATAATCTTGAGTCAATAGCCTGCTTTCAAAAATTCACGTTGAATTCATTGATCATGCAGCTTGGAAAAACGTATTGATTGTCTTTAATACAGAAATAATAATTAAAAAAAGGTATATTTCAAAACGATTTTAGTCTCTTGACTTTCCTCATTCATGGTTTGACACTGGACTTATGGTTCTGCAACTGTTAGGATGGGAGATTTTACAAACTAAATTATGGTAAAAAGTTCTTAATGTAAAAATTTTAAGGAATTTGAATTATTTCCAAAACGTTATGTAATGGCATTGTACCAGTTCCAGAATCAACACTACAGTGTTGATGATTTGATTTAATGAACTCTTTTGCAGTCCAGTCTTAATATTTTTTACCTTAATGTCCGATTTACAACTACCACAGCAGAAAATGTAAACATTTGAGTCTGAAGAAGTGTTAAACTTTGAAATAAGAAATGTGTTTGAACCCTGCAAAAAATTAAAGGTTTCTCTGATCTCAAACTGTGCTGGTGTACAATATGTATCATACAATATTTTAATATGCATGCATGTCTGTGTGTTTTTAAAAGGAAGTGCTAAGATATTAGAAATTGTGTAGTTTTAAGGTAGTTTTAATCAATCAATAGCTATCTAGCTATTGATTGATTTTTAGCAGATTGCAGTGTCTGTTTTTGCATGAAAATATTTTGTCTGTATTTTATTCTTTTTCACTTTTAATTTCAGGAAGCGTGTTAGACGCGGCTCTGGAAAGCCTGTTGCATCGTCTGCGTGGTTTGTGTGACAACATGGAGCCGGAGACGTTTACAGACCATGAACTGGTATACCTTTTGAAAGGCCAGCAAGGAAACCCTTTCATTCTGCGCGCTCGCCGCTCTCTCTCCCACCCCACAGCTCCGTGGCACCTCCGCTATCTGGGCCAACCTGAAGTAGGAGATAAGAGCCGCCACGCTCTGGTGCGTAACTGCGTCGACGTGGCCGCCTCTCACAGCCTTCCGGATTTTCTCAATGAGATGGGCTTCCGCATGGACCACGAATTTGTGACCAGCGGGCACATATTCCGAAAAGGAGCTATGAAGGTTGTGGTGTGCAACGTGTCCCGTGTGTTGGTGCCCGGGAACACTGAGAACACAGAGCGAATGTCGCTTTCACATTTGGTTGAACTGAGTGTTTTGGCGCCAGCCGGCCAGGACACCGTATCAGAGGACATGCGGAGCTTTGCTGAGCAACTGAGACCTCTGATTCATTTGGAGAAGATCGACCCGAGCAAGCAAAGACATTGAGAAGGTTTCAGAATGGGGTTCTGGTAAACGAGAAGAAGCAGCTCCTGTCTTTGCTTTCAGTTAATGCCTTCATTGGTGCCTTTATTTACGTCAAAAAGAGGCCACAATCAAAGGCGATTACTAACAGATTTGTTTTCAAACGGTATTTAGTAAGAACATCTATCTTCCTAAAATCATAATTTTTGGAAATAATTGTCATGAAATGGTGTTTTCACAAACAGCTATGACCATTTTTAGATTAGAATAGTTTTAAGATGGTAGAAATCATCTGACTAGTCATTAACATTGATCTTCTGGACTAATATGAATTTATAATAAAATGGAGATGCCAAGAGAGCCAACTGCTGTTTGTAAGATAACTGTTGCTAAGCTTTTAATAGAGCCTCACTTTGAAGTATTAGTTATGTTTATCTAGTTTGTTCTGAAAGCAAAATGTCTTGTTAATTTTGTACTTAAAATATTTTTGCTACAGTTAATAAAATACAGTTCAATTTTGACTATGCAGCTATATTTCTGGTTGATTTGTTCTGCAAGTTGGACAAAAGATAATCTTTTATCAGCATTGGATGTCTTCCCATATTAAGGCCAACCAAGAGTTTAAAAATGTACAGTTTCAAGGACACAAACACTTTTTATTCCGATAGATTAAATTCCTTTTAATCAGAAGGGGGAGAAAGTGGTGGGATGGTATTCATAGTTTTCTCCTGCTGAATGTTGCTCAGTTACTCAGACATAAACCTCCCCTGTTTGAACTCTGCTGATCGGCTGCTTGACTAAAGACCACTAAACTTTTCCCTTTGCTTAGAAGGCAAACTTAGCATGTTGCAAAAGAGTCTATTAGAAAACATATTTACAGTCGTGGTGTGAAGCTACAGCAGTGCCACCTGCGAGTCTTGTCTTTTCTTTTGACGGCAAACTTGAAAAACTGAATAACCTGTTGACTGCAGGACTCCCTGGGCAGACAGTCTCTCATACCTGTGTTACACTGTGATGAGCAGAATAGCACAGACATTGGGAATATATGTTGCTTTTTGTTGTAGATAAAAGTAATTGAGTAACATTCACTTTGTTTCTAAACTTTGCTGTAAAACAGTGCGACTTTTTCTCAAATTTCAGTGCTTTAATTTTTACAATATTTTTTTTTATCTTATTTTAGTAATCGTATCACTTTGTTATTTTAAAAAAAGAAAGGAGATGCACTCAAAGTATTCACTTGTGATTACAGCAAACTTCGGGAAAGGCAAACTGTTTAAACAGGTCGTATCTGTTGCCAGTGAGTTGTGCTCCGTTCCCTTTCATCTTCCAAACAGTTGAACAAAATCTTTCCACGCTTTAAAGATGCAAAACCCTTTTAAGTCCAACTCGTTTTTCAACTGAATATGCTTGTCAAAGCCACTAGGGGTCGCTCTTTTTCTTTTTTCCAGCCTTGATTGGCGCACACTGAATGCCACCTCTCATCTACAGGAGCTCTGGTTGCCATGGAAATAATTAGCTGCGAGATCCGCACATCTTTTACCCTACTCTAATTAGCTTTCTCAATTGCTTAATGATACATAGACCTGTGAAAGCCTTTCTTTCTTCCCTTCAACAAAAGCATTGATTTCCACTCTCTTCCCCTCTCATTTCCACTGTTAACCCATTAGTGCCCCTTTTTTTCCCCCCATGAACTTGAGCTGTAAGTGTCACACATGTAAACCCTGGAGCTGCCTCGGGTTCTTCCGTGTCCATGTTGAAATCGACAAAAAGGACTCTGCACTGGTGCGTCAACATTAGGGGCCAATTGCCAGCAGAAGACGGAAGTAACTAATGCACATCCTGTCGGTTATGATAATGATGTTGGCAAAAAGATGTGAGTGCTTCTAATAATATGCTTGCAGGAAGATGCATTTGCTGGAGTTCAGATGCAAAGTGACCGCGTGCATGTCTGAGAGGAGAGCTCCAGGGCCTGATGGCTGTCTGTGCACGTTGACCTACCTGCTTGTCAAGGCTGATGAGGACAAGCTCTCTCACTGAGGTGGAAAGGTGAGGTGACTGTGCTTCCACATGCATTTAGTGCACTTTGAAAGCCACTTGTCTAAACACACACACAAAAAAAGTAATAATTGCAGAGATGTTTTTATCACTCTTTAAAGATTGATCTGCTTAGTTGGATCTGAATTTTGCATTCAGCTACTAGTTAGGCTTAAGTTTTGTCTTGGTAAGACTGAACTGTAGGATGGAGACAGTTTTATGTTCCAACAACACCAAGCAGAGCGCTGGCCCTACGGACGAAAGTATGATGCTTCAGCTCCAAATGAATTATGTATTAAAGAGACAGATGCCTCCTTGCCTAAGGCTTTATGTGTCCAGCAAGGATAGACTACAGTCTTCTGGCTTTTTTCCACTTAAAGTTGTGTTTAGCGTAGTGCTCTTTGGTGATGAGCTGGTCTCCCACTGCACCTCCACTCCACAATGCCCAGAGTACTCAGGCATAGCTGGGCTAATCAGTGTTTTGGCATCTGGCCTACTTGGCTATTGTGAATGTTACCAAGCACTGACTTCCAGAAGTGAGAAATCTGACTTTGTTGGAGACAAATAGAAAAAAAAGCTCCTCTCAGAAATACATATAATGCTTTGCGAAGTTATGTATGTTTTTCACATTTAAGTTTTATGTGTTGTTTTTTGCTTTTTTTAAAAAAAATATATATATATATATTTAAAAATGCTGACTAATGGGGCACCTGTTTGCATTCAGCCCGAGTCAATCCTTTGAACCTCCTTTTGCTGCAAGTCGGCAGTAAAAAGAGTATGTTTGCCAATATTTATTTGTGAATTAACGTAAGCTGAGTCAGATTGGACAGTGGGTGTCCACGAACAGGGATTTTTGTTATGTTTTGTTATGGACAGGTCATTTTTGTAGGAATTATTTACCGTAAGAAGAACTTTGTTGCTTTACTTTGACTTGGATTAAAACATTTCAGCTTTAAAACACTGCCTTGAAACATCTTTAGCTTTGTTACTTTTAGTTACCCAACTTAGTCACTTGCAGCCTTGAGTGCGGGCACAGAGCACACAGATTTTCCAATCGGTTTTATTTGTTTTTCCCATATTTATAATTAAGTGGCTTAGTTGGGTTGTGTTAATCATATTGTATTAGACCTCTGATTGGGGATGGAAGTCATGCTATGCTTTCCAGTCTACAACATGACCCTTTTTAAGCTGTTTGGCACTAATAGTCACCACAAACAAAATTTTCAGCACAGAGATGCAAATGCCAGGATGTTGCATAAAGCTAGCAATTTCTCCAAGCGGGAAGTCTTTAAGACAGCCTACCTTGGGTCAATGCCACAAATGGGGTGAGACTGTCTCCAATGTTCCTAGTACTAAGTCGAACCAACCCCCCTCTCTATTTTTTTTTTTTTTTTGTACGAGGAGAACCTGTAGGCTTGTTAGTGGGGAATGTGGGTTGTTTGCTGAGAGGAGTGGAGACAGGATGAGGAGCTTTTCAGGACAGACATCCGTCTCCCAAGGGGGGTCCGCTGGATGCTGCATATATCTTGTCCAAACCCCGCTAGGTAAAATGGGGTGCAGGGATTGACATGCATAAAGCTCTGACATGTTGTTCATGTGATGCTCTGCCTCTCTGGGGGCTTTCTGAGGTTATTACTACCATGCAGAACATGCTGTTCCAGGGTCAGCCACTCAGATCTTTAGGGCAGTCTTGCTACCTTTGGAATGTCTGGTATGAAGAAAGACCCAGAGGGGACAAAGCACGGGTAGATTGTAAAAGAAAATGCTGGCTATCTGCAGAGATTTTCAAAATTATTTATACCCTTTAATTTTTCCAAAGCTTACTCTGATTCAACCTCAAATTGCCCAGGATTTTATTTGAATTTTATGATTGAATAATACAAAGTAATAAATAATTAGAAAGTGATAAGAAATGATACAATTGTTTTCATGTCTTTGTACAAATAAAATTATGAAAAAAGTTACTGTCTGTGAAAAGTGCTTTTAGTGTGTCATAGAATCTAAATTCACCACACTCTCATGTCCAAAAAGGCTTTCTTCCAGGATTGTCCTGTGTTTTGCTCCACTTTCACAGCATGATTCTGCCAACACCATGTTTCAGAGTGTGAACCACAAAGTTAGTTTCTCCTCACACAGTTCTTTGAATGCAGCTCCAAAAGTTCAGTTTTGGTCTCATCTGATCAGAACGCCTTCTTTCACATGTTCGTATAGCTTTTGTTCAACAGTGACTTTCCTCCTGCTGCTGTTCCATAAAGACCATCTGGAATGAGTAATTAATTAATACTTCTCCTGTTGGTATCTATCATACACTTTCAAATTACTTGATCTTCCTTGGAATTCATGATGTTCACTAAATCTTTTACAGAACATCTGTAAATGATTCACTTACACTGAGATTGGATATGTTTGGTGACTTGGGAAAGCAGCTTGTTGCACTGGATTTTATGCCAGAATATCAGAGGGAATGAGCTCCGCACATACAATTTGTATTGGTGAAATTTTCAAAATGCGTCTTTTTTCCCCTCTTATTTCAGCTATGCTGGTTGAGGTTGATACATAAAATCTCAACAAATATAGTGAATTTTGTAGTTTTAATGTGACAAAATGTGAAAAAGTTCACAAGTATGCACACTTCTGTACAGCACTGTAGACAGGCCTCCTTTTTTTTGTCAGAGCTCCCTCTGCTTCCCAAGAGCTTTGTCTCCCTCGAGACTCAGTCCTGCTGTGAGCCTCTGAATATGGTTGTTTGCCTTCTTGATAGTCATTTGGTTTTCTTTCACTTCCCGTGTAATCAAGGCACATTGTGTAATCTCAAGTGTCACCAAAATTATGGCTTTCATAAGTGCTACTTGAGAAGCATCTCAAGCAAAACCTTGTGTTAAAGTGTAGAAGCTGAGGGAAAAAGCCTTGTCTGTGTTCACCGTTGGTGTCCTTGTTATTCTTGGCACGTAGGAATGGAAATATAATAAATCATTTCAAAGCAATCATGTCTTTAATGAACAATTTTCCTCACATTTTAAAAATAATAAACTATTAGCAAGATGGCATTTTAATCATGTGATCCCACTGGTGCTCAACAATAAGTCATACCATGAGACATCACATGACACATCCTCCTGCATTTTAAAAGGCTGCTATTTCTGACAAATTTCTCAACATCAGTCATGTCTGAGTGCACAGTGTGGCCTTGTTATGCAACTTTTAATTACAGGTTTCTTTCATGCACACTCAAAGGCACCAAAGGGGGAGGTGTTCATGCAAGCTACCTTGATGCACAGGAGTTTTTTTTTCTTCTAATTTTGCATTGGGAAAGGAAACTATATTTTTTAATAATGTTGAATCCATGGGGGTGAACTGACTGTTGTTTTATTATTTCATTGGAACTGTATTGTGTCTATAGACATGGTGAATTTTGAGGACACTCTTGGCAAAGATGTCTAAAAAGCCTGAAAATAAATTCATAATTTCACACAGAAAATCTTCATGGGACATTAAATTCAAGTATTTCTATTCAGAGGGAAGGAAAACCTGTGTTTAGAAATGATTGTTTCTAACAGAATCACTGTTTTTACTACCATTGTCTGTATTTTAAATGGATATTTTTTTAGAACATGTAATCGGTAGTACTTGACTTTCTGTTTCTTAGAAGTGTCTTTTTTTCTTACTACTCAAGAAAACATGTCATTAAAGTAAGGCACGTGTGTGTCGCTCTTTACGTCTCAGGAAAAGGGTAGAATAACAATATTTCTAACCTAATCTTACCCACAGATGTACTTTAAACGACATTTCCAAAGTTTAAAACAATTCAGGGTGCAAAACAAGAATCACTGAGGACCCATCAGCTTCACACAAGAGTGAGGTAAAGAAAAAAAGAAAATTACCAAAACAATTTTTTGACAACTGCAACAAATGGTGTCATCAACTTTCCATAATAATCATTAGATTCTAAATACAAAACAGTTGTTTGGGAGTGACACTGGGAAAAGACATTATCTGTCATCAGAAACAAGCATGTGGAGTCTTCTTGGACTGTTACAAGAACTGTCTGTTGGTAAATTTATAATGAGATTAAAAGTTTTGCCAAATACAGATCAGGAGGATATTGTGCAAAGGAGCGCAACAATGTGGAAAAAGGAAAACATCTCATGCCCACTGTTAAGTACAGCGGAGGATCTGTGATCCTGTGCGACTATTTCTCGTCCATAGATCCTGGGAACTTTGTCAGTGTATACCAGCTCAGAAATTGTTCACCAGAGACAAAATCAATCTTCTGGGCCCATCTCAGTCTTCCGATTTGAATTTGTTAAAAACTATTTTTTCTTAACTCTGGCACTTGTATTTTTCTAATATATTTCCTGTGAGATCTGTAAAAGAAGCTTCTTTATATTCTAAGTTTTTTTTAATTTTTATTTAGGCCTGTATATATAAATACACACACACACAAGATGCAGAAAATCTGAAAGTGCATTATTATTTATTTCAGTGACTGAAAGGGTGAGGTTGTTGGAGTTGTATCCATCCAGATTTCTCTTAAGCGCAATAATGAAATTAGCAGCCAATCCGATAAGAGCACCTGTGCCCGAGCGCCCACCCAGTAGGGTAGTGAGAAGAGTGTGGTGATGGTGAACACCGACCCTCCCTCCCCCCTCCCTAACACACACACACACACACATGCACGCAAACACACTTCCCGTCCCCTGCCCATCCCCACACACATCTTCTCCTCCGTGTCTCGGTCAGGACGGCCACAGAATTGCGCACCATGTCCGACCTATTGACTCTGGCACACGGTCTTTGAAACCCTGTGATGGTCTTTGCAATTTTTTTGTCTCACTTGGTGTGATTGTGGAGCTGAATTCCCCCCCCCTACCTCCCCCTTCTCTCCCCTTTTCATGATGACCTCTGAAAAGCCCCACTTCAGCCCACTCCTCCCGGGATTAAGAATCTAGGGTTACCTAATCTCCGTTAATCTGAACTAAATCTGTCTAATCGGCAGAGAAAATTACACTCACTGAGGTATTGCTCGCGAATAATCAGCGGAGGTGAAACCGCCAAGTTCTCCCTGGAGGGCATATGGACGCAGCGCGCCGCGCGCACTGGACAATTCGTCACACGCACGAGTCGTGTTTTCATTTCACATAACAAACATGAAAAAGCATGAAGATTTGTGGAGGGATCTCTGATTGTGGCACATTCCTTTTGCTTTTCCTTTCTTTGAATCACGCGTTGAAGAGACATTGGCGCACTATAAGAAATGTGTTGAGTTGTAAGGATTTCGCAATAGAAATGGTGGATATGAGACAGACACAGAAAGAAAGAGCGTTAGAGAGAGAGAGAGAGTAAGAGAGAGAGTCGGGGATTTCGCTGTAATCATGTTCGAAGAGTAGCCTATTGATTCCGTGAGCGCACTCCAATTGGCAGCATCTCTACTATATAGTACAGCGCCGGCGCGTCATCCTCGGCTCACATCGACTGGAGCGAGTTGTAAGCAAATGAGAACATGTGTGGCATCTGAGAGAGAGAGAGAGAGAGTGAGAGGAAGGAGCAAAAAGGAGGTGTGAGAAAAGCCAATTTTCTCGTCCCTGACAACTGGATGCGAGATTTGATTGCCGGGCTATTTTTTCTCTTCTTTTTATATATCTATATATTTTTTTTTCTTCTCCCATCCAAGGAAATGATCGATTCGTCACATGCGCACGCCTCTTCATTATAATTGCAGACAGTTGGGGTGCTGTTCAGGCTGAATGGACTTGAATATGTCGCTGCCAGCGTAATCCGTGCAGACTGGAAGATTTAATAATTCACGGTAATCACGCATTATCGCCTCAGTGGATGCTCTCTGCACAGCCCTGGTGATTTTTTTAAACCCCCCTCCTCATCTTCTTCTTTCCTGATTCTTCACGTTGTCTTCTACGGGATTTATCGACGGCTGTTTTTGCTTCCTTATCTGAAATATCATCTGTTGCTGCAACTGGAATGAAAAGCCCCCGTGACTGGCTGAGGAACGCTGAAGACTTAGTGTAATAGGATGAAACGGATTGAATAAGATATTTTTTTCCCAATAATATAGCACTCTAGTTAAAATGGACAAGAAATTGCTATTATTTTTATTACTACTCTTATCTCTACACACAAGGTTGTGATTTTCTTTTTTTTTAATTTCTTATTCATGATGATTGTCCTACTCCAGTGATTTGGCTCTGATTGATTCTGACTGAGCTTAATAGGCATATTACAAAGCAGATTACAACGTGAAGTGCTGCTAAGGACAGTTTCGTCCCTTCATTTCGTTTTTTTTTTTTCTTTTTTTAATTTTAATATATTTCCCTCTAAAGGGATAAATGTTGATGATGGAGGACGACGAACTGGACGCTCATCAGGTTGATCCGGACTTCGAGCCGCAGAGCCGGCCTCGCTCGTGCACCTGGCCACTGCCATGCCCGGAGGACTTCTCCGGCGGACAAGAGGTGAGCGGGGGTCTCCCGCTGGCCAGCATCAAGGTGGAGCCGGAAGACGTGCCGGCGTGCAGAGCCGGGCTCACAGGCGGCAATCCGGCAGAGCTAAAGCACCCGACCGGGGCCCCGGCACCCACGGTCGCGACGCACCCGTGCCTGGCCGGCGCGGCGCTCGACGTGACCGGGTCCTTGCGCAAAGCCAAGTCCTCTCGTCGGAACGCGTGGGGGAACCAGTCCTACGCGGATCTCATTACCCGCGCCATTGAGAGCACCCCGGAGAAGAGGCTCACGCTGTCACAGATCTACGACTGGATGGTCCGTTATGTGCCCTATTTCAAGGATAAGGGCGACAGCAACAGCTCGGCTGGCTGGAAGGTAAGAGATGAGAGCTCGCGAACCAGCGTGGCTGGGTTTGACGTGTTAATCGGGGATAATAGTTTATTGATCATTATTCCCAGATTCATTAAGGTCTCCCCCTTCTACACATGTTAGTGTGGGATTCCGTGTCAGTTACGCATGAATGGCGCCATGCCTTATCTTGTCTTAGTTCATTACTACCGTCTGTCATTCTAATGTATCACCAATTCTGGATGTATCAGACTGACGCTTTCCTCCAGCCAACAGAAAGTCAAAGAGTTCTCAGTGTTTGTACTTGTAGACGACATCAGTTTAGGAACACTGGGTGATTTATATAGTGCAGCAAAAATAAAAAATAAATGAATAAAAAAAGTATTTACCCTTTACAGATGTATTGGTTTTGCCATAATATGAGTTAGACATTTCAAGTTATAAAAAACGTTCTGAAATAGGTAGTTCTGGAATTATTATTTTAATCAGCAAGTGTTATAAGATATGCTCAATATGTATGAATGTGTGGAAAATAGATCTCTAGACTCACCAAGTAGCTTTGAGAGTACCTGTCTCACAACATGAAGTAGGCTACAGGATTTCTTAATGCAACACTGAAATCCATGAACAGATGGGAAACAAAACCATTAACATCTATCAGTCCACATATGGTCACAATGCAATTTCTTTGGCATTGGCACTCTGGCAAACCGCAGTGAGTGCAATTACCCACAAATGGAGAAAACATGGACTAGTGGCACACCTTCTCAGGAGTGGCAGGAGTGCATCAGCCACTCCATATATGAGCTGAGCCCAGAACAATATTTGAGGCATAACTTCTGCTAAGATTGATGTTTATGATTCAGATAAAAAAGAGACAGGGAAAAAATAATTATTTATGTGAGATCCTCAAGGCATAAAGCGGTGCTGAACAACAAGAGCACAAGTGTTTCAGAAAAACATTTTGATAATATCCAGCTCTGGGTGAAATATTTCATGGACTGATAATACAAAAGAGGAACTTATGGAAGTTATGAGTTATGCTTCATCTGGTGCAAAACTGACAAACAATGTCAGAAAAAGAAGATATGGATAGTCAAACATGGCGGTTGTAGTGTGACGGTTTCAGCTGGTTTGCTGCTTTAGGATCAGAACTTATCATAATTGATAGAAACAATTCTCTTCCTCTCTGTCTGAAGATGTTGGAGTGACCTGGCCTTAGTCTGGACTTAAATCCAATTGCATTTCTGTGACATGACTTTAAGGAGGACATTTATGTCCAAAACATGTGGCTGAATTGAAACACAGCTGGAGAGAAGAGAGGAACAAAACTTCACAGTGATGTGACAGACTGATTGCTGTTTAGGGACTAAATACGTTTTCACATAGGGCTAGTTTAATTGTAGCCCTTCACAAACAAAATCATAAAGCTCAAACTAGGTTTTGTGTTTTCTAGGGCTATTTTTAACATTTGTTAATATATATTTGATGATTTAAGTGTGAAAAAAAAGTTAAACTATTGGACAAATATGTTTTCACAGCAATTGCAGATGTCAGAAGTAAGCCTGTTTCCTTCAGAATTGTCAGTTTGCGTTCTTTTTCATCCAGCCATTTGAAAAGGATCAGTAAATCAACAGAGTGACCCTTGTGGGAGACCACAGGTCAACCGTCCACAATGTAAATATTCACAACTGACCGCAGCTCACCACCACTGCTGACTGGCTGTCTGGCTGAGAGCCTAACCTCCTGGACATCTGCCCATGTTATCATGCTCTCCAACAAGTCTCATCTTGTTTCTATTCATTATGGCTTTCTGAGGACAGCCAGAGGAGGGCAGTGAGAGCAGCAAGCAGCGGTTGTTGTCCTGATGGTGAAACTTTGAACAGAGCTTTTAGAATAGATGCTAAAAAAAATACTTCTAAAAAATCTCCTTTGTATGGTGAAAGTGATAACAAATCCAGTTTCTTGGACTCAAAAATCAAAGCGATTACAGATAATTGCATTGCAATCAAAACTAAATTACATTTTAGTCTTAAGGCTTTGACTAAAACTGAATTAAAATGTGCTGTCAAAAAGAACTCTACATTTCTGGTCAGAGAAACCATCTGACAGGAGCAAGGCATTGGGAAAATGATCAAATTAGTGTTAAATTAAACTGCTGTAAGCATATTTTTTTTCACAGCTTTACTTTTTATCAGACTCTTACTGACTAGAAAAGCTTTGCACGTTTTTTTCACTCAGGACATTTATTAATGGCACACCACCTCCTGTTTTGCAAAGAATGCTTGGGATTCAGTATTTTGTTAGGTATCATAATCTAAATGGCAGGAATTCACACTTTGTAAGGCAATAAGATATTCATCCTGTTTAGTGAAGTCTCACTGCAACAGGTGCCCAAATCTGACACACTGATGGTGCTCATGCGTGGATTTATCACAACTGATGTGATCACTGCAACAATCATCTCACCATTACATTTATATCTTAGATTGTGCAGTTCTAAATTAAAGGCTAAAAATATTTCTATAAATTTTTTTTGACAATTTTGAATTAGTAGTTCTTTGAAAAGTGTTGATGTCCAGTTTAGTCTTTACCCCCTCAGGACTAACTTCGGCCTCGGTGTCCAACTAACACTGAGGCCGACATTTTTCTGAATGAACATTCAGGAGAGGTATAAGAGTTTAAAAGAAACTCACTTCTACCACTCTGAACTACCCCTGTAAAATAAGCCTTACCCCTTTTGGCCATCTTGACTGGTGAGGTGTGTCACCAGGTAAGCTTTGTTTCATTTGATCTGCATCAGCTGCCTTCAACCACAGGGCCTCTGCCCCCAAAGCGCCCAATTCCCCGCCTGCTATTTATGAAACTGCAAATTAGGGGGATTGGACAGTGGCAGTCTGAGGTTGTTGGCTATTTCAGTCCACAGGCGAGACATTGACTATTCCAGGTAATGACAGGGATTAGGAAAGTCATTTAAAGCAGGCATTGGTAATGTCAGTAACAGGCCTGACCTGCTTTTGGTCGGAGGCAGAGTGGTAATGTAAACATACACTATGGAACAAAAAACTTATTAAAAGTTTATACATTGTATTTTTTTTATGCATCAACTTTGTGATAAATTTTTAGGCTCTTTTGTGATTGACTTTAATTTATTAATTTGTTTAACTTTGCAGAACTTTTAATATAAAATGAACCCTATACCATAAAGTTATGCAAATATACAGGATTGTAGTATTATATAATGAGAATTCCTGTTTCCTTTGTTGGAGCTTTTGCAAAATAAAGGATACTATAACCTACATATAATTTTACGGTCATAGTAAGCAATTATATTTGACAGCAATGTTTGAAATTTGGTGAGCACCACTTCTGTCATCCATTATATTTTATACTTAGCATGATTGTGTTGGAGGAAATATGTTTGATGTGAAACTTCCATTTTTTTCTGTTATGGCACAAAAAAGGAGGAGTGTGTTGTTTGTTGCTGCTGATGAAATAAAATGAAATTAGGATCCACAGCTTTGTAGCTTGACTCTGAGTTTTAGGGGTGGGGGTTGAATTGAGGCGGTGGATTAAAGGCAAAGGCAAAATTTAAGGCAGTTCCAGTAACGCTGAAATTAGAACCAAGTGCAGAGGTTCTAGAAAAATCCTGAAAAGCTGTTAGTGCCTCTACGACTCTTGTGGACAAGACCCAATCCTGACTTGTTAATGGGTGCTAGTAAGGCTGCTCACCTAGGTAATACAGTTAAACTCCTATAAATACCTAATGCCTTCTGATTTCTAGGAAGTTTGCTGTCCTGAGGTCACAGCATTTTAATCAGCTCTTTACTGGAGGGAGAATACCTTGAACTCTGTTGTTGTTTACCTGTTACACTTTCCAGAAGGATTATTGTGGTTGTTTTGTTGGTACAAAAAAGGAGGAGTGAACTGGCACAATAAAACCACAACCCTGTAATTGATCTAAACCAGACTAAGAAAAGTAAACCAGGAAAGGTCCCTGAATCACCTCCATGTCAGAGCTGAACTGTTTCGGTTTCCATCTGCCCCTATAAGACATTAAGGACAAATGTTTGGCGCATGTATACTGGGAGACACATGCCAGTTGCAACAAAGCATCAGGGCTTGGTAGTCTGTGTCTTTGTGGTGGCTACTGCAGGGGGAGGGGCTGTCTACAACTATAGGCGTCTGCGTTTTAACCCAGTGATCGGTCTGACAGCATGTCACTGCAGTGAATGGTATATGTAGTCTCCCTCTTGACTTCATAATACCTCTAATGATGGAGTAGCACTTGGTGTTAGGATTGCCCCGTAGGCGCCTGGAAGTTCATTAACTTTGAGGGGGTTAGATGATGCCATTGTTATGCTATGGGCTTTCTTTATTGTATATGCCAGTAGAAGTGGCTCTAGGCTACAAAAGTCCATAATTCATTAATGATTTTTATGTATTAAGTATAAAGAAGTGTTTGATAATCACTTCCATTATATTAAGAATAATATATATATTTATGTGCAGACTATGCCCACATCTTAATACTTTATATTCAAATTTTTCTTCTGCTTAATGCAGTGGCAGAGCTTGTTCAGGCGCTTATGCTGGTCAGATCCCAGCGGATTGTGTAGCAGGTCATCGAGAGTGCCAGGCAGTCACTCAGACGCTTTTATCCAAGGCGACTAGACTGTTATTTATAAAGCAACGTTAGCTTGAGGTTGGTGTAGGGCCAGCAGGGCAAAGGGTCAGTGGGGTTTCCTTTATTGACATAAATCAGTCAGAGCAAAATGAAAAAATGAATACAAGCATCAAGATCGTAGCAATCTGAGAAAAAAAACGGCCCCTGGATGTATGTATGGGGAAATCCCAATAAATCTTAGAAAAGTTTAATGAATTTAGTAATTCAGTTCAGAAAGTGAAACTCATATGAATAAATTACACACAGAGTGATATATTTTGAGTATTTATTTCTATTAATTCTAATGATTATTGCTTACATCTGTTAAAAGAATTCATCAAGTACTTTTACAAAAAATACATTATTACATAAGACCCCAAGAAACGTTTAAAAACGGAAATGTATATATATATATATATATATAATATATATATATATATATATATATATATATATATATATATATATATATATATATATATATATATATATATATATATATAATATGCTTAGTGCTGCATCTAAGCATATTAAATGAAAAGTGGAATGCATGGAAAATGTGTAGGTTGTATGAATAATTGTGGCAACTTTACAGCAGACTTCTGGCAACTTGGATTCTGTATCTCTCCACTCTCCTTTGACTTTGGAACTTTAAATTCTAAATGAAATGATGAATATATTTTCATCTGTAAAGAAGACTTTGGATCATTTAGTGACAAACCAGTCCAGTTTCTCCTCAACTAAGTAAAAAGCTCCTATCTTTGGTTCAAGAGTCACTTAGCACAAGTAAAGCAGTGGTTGTAGCTATATGTACATCAGCCAAAGCTCATATCTTATGAATCTCCACTGAACTCTTTTCTAGGTTTTGCATCACAAACGATGTAAAGCTGTGGTTATTGCTTTTTCTTGGATTCCATTTTCTACCACATGTTTTCCTTCCACTTAAGTTTCCCTTTATGGTTGGAGCGAACTTGAAATGTCCTGTTGAGGCTTATTCTCCTTATAGAGGGTGTCAATAACTGTCTACTGGACAACTGTCAAATCTTCCTCATTAAGATTGTGTATGTAATAATATAGCCATGGCATGTCTTTTCTTTATTTAAGATATGATCTTATGTAATAGTCATCATTTCTGAGAAATTATATTGTGTATTTTATTAAATTTGAACAATAAACAATAAAATGAGCTTTGTATACAACTTTCTGGCTGTATATCATCTTGTATAAGTTTAAAATTTGAGTTTAAATGACCACAGTGATTAACATTTCATAATCTTTATTTATAAAAAGAGAGGGAAAAACAGGACATATTTATTATTCCAACTGATTCATATATACAAAGACAAACTCTTTTAATTTTGTCACTAAGGAGTGGCTCAAGAAGGTTCTGTCAAAGGAGAAATATAAAAATAAAAAAACATGACAGAGTAGACTTGAAACTTTCAGATGCATGTTTGATTTGTATTTCTATGTCTTGATATATGCTTGCTCACTTGATGATGGTGGAGAAGGCTGGGGGGGAGCAGAAGCCTTCAGTTGACTCACAGTTTATCCTCTGTGTTGGCTCAGAGGAGCTAACTTATTTGGGAATGTGACTGAAGCATGCACATGCTCTCACTCACTCAAAATGAGAGCATATCATGCACGCTGGACGGATTTATGGTGCAGGATTATGAACACCTTACGTCTCCCTCAGGCTCGTCTACCTGAGCCAGTTTAGGTTCGAGCAGTACATTTCGTTTGAATCAAGTATCTGATGCCAAGAAGCCCATTTTCACTCCCCCACCCCCTTTTCCTACAGCAGCCTTCAGGCAGCCGTGACAGTTTATTTCTCACTGAAATGATTAATGTACATGCAAATTACCAAGGCATGGGCATGCATTCAAATATGGCAGACAGCGATCAGGAGAGAGTAATATGAAAAACAATATTCCTTTGCCTTTGATATTATTTTGCCGCCTCTTATCACAATATCTACCAGACACCCTTTTTATCTCCCCATTTATCTTTTTGTGTTCTTTTTATGCACTGACTTTCTATCCATTAGACATTCTATACATTCTTTCTGTCTCAGTGGTTTTAGGTATAAGGGCCAATTGAGGTGAAGAGTCTCTCCCAAGGGAGCTGCAGCGTCAAGGTTTTGAGCTTTAGCCACGATCCAGACTGCCTCAAGCAGTTTTCCTCTTATTTGAGGGAAATCTCATATCTGGCATTACCACAGAGATAGAAGGATAACAATGCTGAATTTTGTCCAGATCAGATTGCAACTGGCTTTTTTGAGGAGGAGATTGTCATTCCCATTTGGACATTAGAGCTAATTTGTGTCTCATGCTTGTCTGAACTTGACTTCAGCTGCTCAAGCAGTTTTTAGTAACCCATCTCTCTTTTAGCTTCACATCCAAATAAGTTGTGATATCTTCATGGAGATTCTTTGCGATTTTCGAAGTGAGGTTGTTTTAAAAGGTCGAGGTCACTCAAAAGCAAATCTTAAATCTATTCTAATTAGAAGCTCAAAGCCACTGACAAAACTATCCACTGCTGAAGTCCAGTAATCTGTCTCAGTGCACTTGAACTTGGCACGTCCAGTGTGGTCTAAGGTGCTAATTATGTAACACTTGTGATGTGATGTGTTATTTTTTTTATCAGCTGGTATTATCTTACAAGGTAATGCTTTTAGTGTTTTTATTTTATTTAAATCCAGATTATCTGAAGCTGAGGGTTACCCAAAGGGTCTGAGCCTAAGCAGAATTTTAATGTATTAAAACAACTCCACTCACAAAAACATCATAGACATGCTATTTTATGAACCTGTTTAACATTATAATGTTTACATGTTTTTATTTACATAGAAGCAAATGATTTATTTAGACAGAAAATGGATGTATGTGTTTTACACAGGAAGATCACTGTAGGTGCTCCACTTCATGCCTTAATTTTGGTAATCATCAGCTTTGTTGAAATACCCGCCCAATACGTGTTGAAGTTTTTTTTTTTTTTCGAATCTTCTTTGCATGACTTCTTTGAAGTTTTTGAGACTGGAGTTGTTTTTGCAGGGTAGAAGCCTGCTGCCAGACTAGCTGTTAGCTTCAGCCCTCCATGACCAACTGATCTGGATTTATACTAAATTAAGACACCAACAGTATTTTATTATCTACTTTTAACAGAACCGCTCTTCAAAAGTCCTCAGCAATGCCTTTAATTGTGGTTTTTGCTTTCCTTAGCACACTTAAACTTATGCCTATGCTATTCTGTTCCCATTGCACCATTTAGTGGGTTGATTTCCAGTATTCTCTCTGGCTCAGACACACATATTTGTAGAAAACACACAACTGTATTACTACCTCAAACCACCCATGGAGGAACACTCTGTTCTTCAGCGGAAGAATCCTTTTTTTTTTTTTTTTTTTGGATACAAGTGGGCTGACTATCTGTTAGTGGAACCAACTTTCAGCTGTGTTTCTTCGCAATCGTATTTGTTTATATGTTTTGCAACCTGTCTGACTTTTTGACAATTGCCACATTGAGTGGGTGTGGTTGGGTTCATTAAGCTCTTGTGGGTGTTGGACAAAGCCATTCTTAGCTACGGGGACAGAATGCAGTGTTCATTTATTTTTGAGGCCATGTTTGGTTTGATACCATGGAGATTTAATTGACCGAGAGAGGCCGTATGAGTTACCCCACTGGAGTGATCTCTTTTTATTTCCGTGGAACCAACCTGGTAGGAAACACAGAGAAGATACAAGTTGTGGACTAGCTCCTGAAATACCCACATTTTATAGAAGAGGAACAAAAACTTTCATTTGCTTCTTCTTGGTTACCTGTCAGTTAAACTCTGGTAAAACCATCATCTCTGTCACTTCCAGATCTGTCAATACTCCACGCAAACTCTACACTTTACGGGTTTGTAGCTGATTACAAATCAGTGGTGGTTAACATGAACAAGATGAGAAAATGTCTAAAAATCAAAATGGCTTATAGATGTATATATATATATATATATATATTTTTAAATAGGTTTCACAAATCCATACTGCTTTGTAATCAGAGTAAAGCAGTTCAGTTGGTATGTACCAGTAAAAGTTTCCCCCATAATGCTGTACAAGCTAAACAAATTTGAATCAAAGGTTAAATTAAGAATGTTTATGTGGGATATTTGTGTATTTCATGTTGAATTGTGTTCTAAAACAGTTGTTTGATTTAAGAGAAATATTTGTGGTGTAATTGTCAGAAATGGTTCAGATTTGAGTTCACTGTTTTGGCCTTGTCTGTGGTTGAAGTTTTGGACGCTGTCTGCAGAGGCACGCTTGTTGCTTATCTGTGTCAGTGTGCACATTGTGTGATTGCAGATGTGAGTGCCTCCCTCTCTTCTCTCTCCTTTATGAGTGCGTTTGCGTGTGCATGTGGGTGTGTTGTGGTGGTAGTGGTGGAGGCGGTGTTATGGGGGGCTGATGGGCTCAGTGGGAGCCTGGGTCCTTGGGGAACAGCTCTCGTTAATAATTCAGACGAGGCTCATTATCAAGGCAGCGCAGATTTCTCCCTGATTCCACCTTAATTGCAGGCAGGCTGCTCCTCTCAGGCAGGCGGTAGTCACGCTGGGTTGACTCTCGTCTTTTTTTCCCTCCACCACTACAGGGCCCGCTCTGCTCTGCCCCGTCTTGGGGACTCACCTCTGTCACAGCAAGACTGCCTCTGGCTAGTCTGCTTCATGTTAACGTGTGCCTTAATAGTGTATCATACAGCAAATATGCTATTTTTACTTGTAATTAAAGATATGCTTCATGCATGTCCAATTAAATGCAGACTTTGTGCATTGCCATGAAATGTTTTAGCATCTTGGTCGACAAAGAGTCAGTCTTGTAAGATGGTTTATAAAGCCCATTATTAAATTAATGGTGAATCCAAATAAATAATCTAAAATGTTGTCATTCATAATCGGGGTGGGTTCTTATTGTGTGGTTTACCATTTATTGTGGAAGGTTTTTGATATATCATTGTCATGCTAAATTTCACTTATTAATGTAAAATAAAAAGCAAAACAAAACTGACAGTATAACATGAAATTTGATTTTTGCTATTGTCTCGAATGTTTGTGGAGCAACAATTAATATCAGCAAATTCAAAAATATCATTAAATGCCATTACTGTGTGCAGCTTAGTGACAAAACTCACATTTTTTTTTAATGGCAATCCCCCAAAAAGCTTGTTGTAAAATAGAGAATATTTTCAAGAACAACACTTGTGTGTTTGATGGTACGAATGCTGTGCAATACAGTCACTGCCGTGCAGTTACCTACAGAGTAAGTAACAAAAATGAGAGTTTTTCATCTCCATTGCTGTCACAATCGTACCATAAAATATTGCAATAAAGTCAATAACGTCCATATCACCCACCACTAATTCTAGATAAAAACAATCCAAACATTTCAGTAAAAAGAATATAATTATTTTTCGCTCTTTTGCATATTGTTTGTGTTTAATTCTTGACTGCCTTGCATCTTGTTACAGATTCATCTAAAAAATGGGCCATAATACCTTATGAAGCACAGAAAATTCCTAATAGGTTTTTCTTTCATTATAAGCTTTGTGAAATATTATAATGGTGGGTTTATCCTTGAAATCGCCCATGGCATATTATCATACTGATGACATTGTAGAACGTGATTGATATCACACTACAATAATACCCTTCTTCATGCCCATCTATAAGCTTATGTAATGCATCTTGTCTTCATACTGTAATTTACACTGAGTGATGGCTTTCCATTCAGTCCATTTAGTGAAGCCCTGCAGAGAGATCAGCATAATGGGCCTGATCTTGTCATACATGTATATGAATATTTCAAATCATGCCATTGTAACCGGATGGGGGGAGCTTTAGATAAACAACACAGATGCTTCTTCCTCTTTGGCCATGCTGGAAGATGAAGTGCGCTCCAAGCTGTATTTTCTCTCCCTGCCTCAAAACTGCCTTTCCACAAATCACGGTGCCCATATTTCCTAATTCAATTTTTCTCCCTGTCTGATACCTCTTCCTGTATGCAAGCGATTGATGGCTTTGCACTCGTGCGTGCGTGTTTACGGGCGTGCACGTTGCCACGTCTGTCCCTGAGAAAGAGATGATGTACGCCGACGTAAACGATGTATTTCACAACACTCCATCTCCAGACCCTTCCTGGCAGCGGTGTGCCGGGTCGCTTGCTTCTCTGAGCCTGTCCATCATGTATCCCTCCCCGCCCTCCTGTCACGGGCCAAAGAATTGTGGGAGGAGAAAGTGGAGCGTGTAAGGGGCCGCCGATCAGTTTACCTGAGCTTGGCGGTCCGGGCGAGTGATGGAGGGAGCCGCGGCATAAAGGGAAATATAGTTAATGCTGACTGATTGGAGCAGGTGGATGGAGGAAAAAAAGAGGTAGCATATTAGAACGGAGAGGTAGTGAGAGTTATGCTCAGGAAATATGCTTGTTATGCTAATGGTGGCTATACTGCAGCCGAACCACGTGTTCAGTGCTGATGGATGGAGCTGCAGAGGTCATATCAGGTAGCAGAGAGTTGAGGACCCTGCTGAGCTGTAATGTCAGCTCCTTTCTGCTGAAAGACCAAAAGCCATAGGAAGAAATCACTTCATATTTTAAAAGCTTGCACTCTTCACAGTGTTCCTACCACCGACTGTGAAAATATTTTGTCAACTTCTAATTACAAACTGTTTAATGTAATAGACTAACAGAATCTAGTTCGAACATGGAGTGCCTTCCATATTTTTAGCAGAATTTGTTCATATTTGTCAAGTAACTCATGCATGAGTAAATTTGCTTGGGAGAGTCGTCACGTGTGTGAGGTTGTTACTGGATTTGAGTGAGGTTAGGGGTTGACTGTAAGAACAGCTGGGATAAAGGGGGTGAAGGTAGGGAGCCCCTGGGTTATGGATACATTCGGTCATGCATGGGGGTGAAATTCTTTACGGTTCAGATCAGTATGTCAGTTGCATAAATCTGGGTCAGGACACTGGCTCCTGTGTTTAGTATGCTGACCGTGTGAGGTCTGGACTCTAAGTGTACTCATAGCCTGAAATGAACTCAGATCTGTCTCCAGACTGTCTCCTTTACCTTTCCGTCTTTCTCGTGGACTCATTTTTCAGCTTCTTTATTCATCTGAGGTTCTGAGGCTCTTTTTTTCTCTTGACTACACTTCTCTTTTTTACTGTCAGTCACTCACAGCTTTCCCTACTTCCCTCTCTTGTTCTATTTCACATACACAGTCCTCCCCACAAAGTAGCCTTTTTATCACTCATTTCCCTCTTCCCTCGCTTATTTCTCCTGCTCCTTTCATGTGCTTTTTGAAATTCCCTTTTCATCTTTTGCAGTTTTCCTCTCTTGCCTGTTCTCTTGCTCACACACACATGCATAATGACACACACACAGGCTCATTCAGTCATTCTTTTATTATCCCAAAACTAAAGTGATAAATGGCTCTCTTTCTTCTCCCTAAATGTCACTCGGGGAATTGTCTCTGCTCACTGATTGACTGGAGTAGAGGGTTGGCCACACATGCACATGTGCCAGTCATGTGCACATACAAAGTTGGGATAAAATGGAAGAGGAAAGCAAGACAGAGAGGTAATGTCTTATTGGAAAATTGATTGAAGTTCAGTAAGGTTTCTGGGAGTTTCAGAAAGGTAACTTTAAAACATGTAAGGACACTTATGAATGATTGTAAATGTACTGTTACAAAATGCTAAATACATTTTCTCATACCTACTAATGTTTTTTATCTTAATTTCTAAAACATACAATAAACTTGTTTCAATCACAAATACAGATCACACACACAAGAAACTGTTGTAGTTGAAATGAACAGATTAATAAACTTAAGACTTACAATAATAGTATTTGGACCTTGTATTAAAAATCTGTATATATTTAGGCTTTCTGACCCTCCATTTCAGAGATAAGTCTCTTGTACAAAAATAAAATAAAATAAAATAAAATAATAGAAAAGAAAAAAAAATATTTCCCCTGTAAAATATTTTTGTGAACTTAACAAACTTGGAATTATTGACCTTCTTCATTCTCCTTGATCTAAGTCTTTGACACCAAATCCCACAACATCCTGCTGAGCAGCTATATAGAATCACCAACACATCTCTTAACTTTTTAATGTTTTCATCTCTGGTTTCACCTCATACAGCTGAAATCTTTCAAACCCAGGCCACACACTCTTGTTACTTCTGGTGTTTTCGAAGGTTCTGTGTTTTCGAAGGTACCCCTTCTGTGTGTTATGTATGACTTTCCTTTAAGGTTATTTTTCTCACATGAATGATAAATGGACTGATCTTATATAACTTATATTAGTTTCTTATCTCCCTCTATAATTGTTTACAAGAACAATTGTTCCCAAACAATTTTCCTAACTCAAGAGATAGTACGGGAAAATGTGTGTGAAAGTAATGGTTAATAATGCTCAGTCATTTTCCTAATGTCTCACTCACCGTGCCTCGGGTGCTGGAAACTGAAAAAGGTCAACACTACTGGTGGTTACACGTCATCTTCCCTTATTTCATTCTGTTCACTGCTCAACGGGAACCAAGAAGAAAAAGAGAATTCAGAGCTGAACCAGCAAGGATGCTGCTCTGTGTCATCTTTACTTTCCAAACCAGGATAAAGAGATTTAACAGGGAGACAGTCAGGAGACAGACAGACGAGACTAGAGCACGGAATGAAGAAGGGATGAAAAATTAAATTGATGGAGACATGGATGGGGACAGAAGTGGGGGAAATGGAGAAATAGAATAGTAGAGAGTAGATTATAGGGCTTCTATGCAGGACTGGAAGTTAGACTTGGCTGCACTTCAGCTACACTCTGCACACTTCAGCTCAAGTGTGGCTCCATTAGTGCAGTCCCACTGCACTGAGAATGCCATGCACTCTAAGATGTAACACACACATATGCACCCATACATACACAGACAGAGAAACCACTGTTCTTGCATGTGCATGCAAAGCCCCACAGACGCAGTGTACAGGTGATATACAGCTGCACTACTCTCAGATGCACATTTACCCAAAAAGCTATACTGACCTCATGCTGCTCTCCGTTTCCCTTTTCTTTTCTGTCCCATGCCTGCATACATATATACACACATTTGCAATCTCTTCACTATCCACCAGATTGCTTCCCGTCAAAATAAATAATTAAACGTCTGCAATAACAGCTTCTAAAAAAAAAGATCCCTCAATTAGTGCAAAATGGGTAAATGGCATGGGGTAAGGGTGGTGGGAGGGAGGGTTGCACTGCACGCACACACACACACACACATATGAGCTGTTACATAAGGCAAATCATGACCCATGACATTTTTTGCAGTTGTGCGATGGTAATTTGCCCCCTTCCCTTCCAATCAGCTTAGAGAAGTCTTTTCTCAAATCCTTACAAGCGATCATACAAGAGATAGACGGAGTTGAGATCTGAATGAGTGGTAACGAAGTGCCAAAAGGGCAGCTGAGGGGAAGCTGCTGAGGTCTAGGCTGCTTACGTGTGTGTGCGTGTATTGTGCGTATTTACAACTTTACAACAAATTTCCTTAACGGTCTTGCGGTCATAAGAGACAGAGTCATTTAGACCTCACAAGTTTTTTAATATGTATGCAGTCCGTCGAGGTCGCGCTGACCCGGTGTGCGCTTTTACAAGTTTTTGTATGTGTGTGGTTTCGGAAATTGACGGTCTGACGGGACAATCTCCCCGCTACCCCGCTGTCTGATCGTGACATTTACCACGCTCCTCCTGAGCATTGTTCTAAGAGTGTGGGAGGGTCAAAGAACCCATGTTTTTAACCAGGAAAAAATATTTTTTCTTGAGAAAGGTTTCACTTAATGAGTTGTTATCAACTGAAAGATGTTAAACACTAAGGTACGGTTCTCATTTTGATCGTTAAATCCAGATGGAGACTTTTCAGTTCAAGTTCTGCTGGAGTAATTGTCCTTTGAAGATTCGCCTTTCTTCCAGTTTGTAATAATAGCTCTCACAGTGGTTGAATTGAGTCCTAAAGTCTTAGAAATGACTTTGAAACATGGGCCATTTGTACAAATTACGCTTATCTGATATTATAGTTTGTTAAGTTCACAAAAAGAATAAATATTTTACAGGGGAAATATTTTTACAGGAGTGTAGGAATAGATGAAGTGTCACTCTCATCTACAAAATATGTTACATATGTCTAAATAAGGCAATAGTGACGTTTACATGCCCTCTGTTTCTGTGAGTCAGTCTGGTGCATTCACTCTCAGCCTGATTTTATATCTGACTCAGAGCTTCCAAAATCTCTGTGTTTTAGCTGTGCTGGCATCCGTCCAGGTTACTTTGCACAACCTCATGATATTGCTGTCCTGCTGTCATCAGCTGGGTTGTAGCGCTTAACTGCACCCACAGCTGGTGCCAACACCAAGCCTACTAATGTTTCACTGGGACAAGTGTATTACAGAATCGGCCCTAATCTGTGTGTGATAAATGCTATGACGGTAATGCAAACAGATGGATCCCTGAGCGTGGAAACTTTTTGAGTTAAGCGGTACCAGGATAGGCAAATTTACACTTGTGCTAACAGAGTTAGCCTTCTAGAGCCTGCTATGTTTATTTAATTTGTCTCACCTGTTGATTGTAGTATTAGGTTTGCTGTGCAGGGAGCAGAGGTCTATGAATCTACAGGTGATATACCAGCACAAACTAACTCATAATTGTTAAGTATTAGGAAAAGGGTACGCTGATACCCCTAAGTAAAAAATCCAGTGCAACCAGGCATCTCCAGAAATTATACACATTTGTAAAAGTTGATGTGAATAGAAATACATCTGACTCTGGGGCACTGGATAGTACTGAAGCGTTTAACTGCAAGAACCTGCAAATAAATTCAGGAGCAGCATCTTGTTATCACAATAACGTCTCTCGTGATAACTGGATATAGAACTCATTAAAACTAGAACACTGTATCGTTTAAATGAGGTATAAAACTCGTTATGATGGAATTTATATCTCATTAAAATCAAAATATCTTATTTAAATCAGGAAGGTCGTAACAGTAAAATAGCAACACCTCGTGGGATGTTTATGTATCATCTGGAACACAAGTATCAAACTCAAGGCCCTCAGGCCAAATGCAGCCCACCATAGCAATTAA
The DNA here is from genome assembly GCF_027474105.1 of Poeciliopsis prolifica. Classification (NCBI taxonomy): domain Eukaryota; kingdom Metazoa; phylum Chordata; class Actinopteri; order Cyprinodontiformes; family Poeciliidae; genus Poeciliopsis; species Poeciliopsis prolifica. The sequence goes on along the minus strand of NW_026562400.1, from coordinate 5,137,477 downwards.
GGCGGCCCTCACGAGGCTCGAGGGCCACCTAAATTGAACTTTAAGATAACATTTGTCTGGTTATTTATTTATTTATCAGTCAACTCAATTTTAATTTGTGCAGGACCAAATTATAATGTGAAAAGATGATAAAAATGTTTACATTTTAAGTTCTAATGGAATACGGATAATGTTTTATAGTCATATATAAAATATTTGAACAGTTTGCTAATGGACAGTTTTATTAGTATATTTTACCACAACTGACCCTTTTAATTTTAACCCATTTATGATGTTGATGATGTGCGAAATGAATTTATACCCTGATCTAGAAAACACAGGATGCAAAGGAGTCAAAGAAGTTGTAATCTGTCAAAGTAGTGCACTTTTATATTTCTTTCTTATGAGAACGTCTTTCATTTTTAACCAATTTTGAGTGAGAATATTTTATCATCACAATCTCATCACGTACGAGATTAAAACTTTTTGTAACTTGAAAGTTTCTCGTTATAACTAGATATTGTTCCTGAATTTATTTCCTGCCTCTGACAGTTGAAATGCACATCGGATACAAAATATTTTACTTGTTAAAACATTCCAAAGCATGTGCTTTGTAAGGCATCATTCAACTGTGACCTTATAATGATGCATACTCACACAAACTGCTAGACAAATCGCATTCTGCTTATATCTACAGATGCATTGGATGAAAAACCGGGAAACAATGAAAGATAAAAGACATAAACAGAAAGATGCTTATTCCTCAAATGTGTAGAACAGTTGTTTCACCTTTCTGCAGTCAAGAGCAGGTCAAGTAGCAATAATACTCCAGTGCAAGAAGTTCAGCTGTGTGAAGCAAATGAGCGAAGATAAAAGCAGGGGCCTGGGTCAAAGTGATGGTCAATAAGAAATAATGCAAGGTGGATCAATGTGGAGCAGGGAAAAATAAAACCTGTGACATGCGGAGCTTAAAGAGCATGACTCGGTGCAGGGACAGAACGGGTTCAGAAGAGATGAAGGGGGGGGACAAGAGATGAAGGTGCACAGAGTGACAAAACGGTAGACGATGACAGAGGAGGGTACCATGGCAGGCCTTCTGAGGTGGGCTGATTGCGTGACTGAGAGCGAGGTGCATTGCTGTGTGTGTAATACTCTCAAGACGGATATTAAGACGTGCTGCCCGACTCACCCAGTTGCTGCCCCTCTCTCCCTTTTTTCCTCCCTTGCTCTCCTCCATTCTGCTCCCTCTGTCTCCACTAATGATCCTCGCGTACTGCCACACTGCAGGGCTGAGTGATGCCCACTGACAGCCGCGCTCAGGCGGAAACACTCCAGCCCCCCTTCCAGGAGTGCCAGGACACACAGACACACACACAAAGGAACATATAGGGGTGTAGCAGCACCTCACATATGTGTCTTAGTCCATGCAATGCTGCTGACAGATGTGTATTTACATTTATGGGATCCTGACAGTTTGTGCACAAAAACTGAACCCCCCAGTTGTGCTCACAGCCATGCATTTATTGTAAATATGCCTCAATCTCGCATCATCTGTCTTCAGGTGTTTGTGATAGATAGCTGTGGGCCATCAAAGTAATCACTGGGTACAGCCTGCTGGTTAATGATGCTACCAGCAACTCATTTGCCCTGTGAGTCTGATGGGGAATATGTTTTTAAAAGGAGAAATTGTGAAAATGTCTGGACAATAACAATGGACATACAATAACAACGTTGGAATTGCCCAACAAAGATGCAAAATTGTCTGCCTTGAAAACAAAGCATCTTTGTTTCTGTGCACCATGTGTCAAGTTCTCTATTTTAAAGTAGATACGCGCTAATCAAAGTTTTGTGGATGATTTCAGACGTTAGCTATTTTAAATTTCTCATGAAGAAGTATTCAAGACCTGTTTTTTTTAGCCATCCTGGGTGTGCAAATTACACAAATTTTCTGTAATTGCTGTGAAAATGTGGTGATTTTTTTGTGAGAATCTTATGTTACCCCATCCCTTCATCCAAGGTTATGTGACAGAGCTAAACATATGCTTCAGTCCTGATGTATATGCATGATCGACCTTGGGGATTGAATTCCAGGTTGTGTCCTCTTCATTATTATTTTCTCATTTCAAACACTCAAAGAACTCTTATCTGTAAAGTGATGAACTGCATTTTCAAAGCCTGACATCCCAAATGTCTGCTGCAAGCTTTTTGTATTTTTCAACATTTCTTTTCTAACATCTGTTGCTGTGCTCAGTCTACAGTCTTGCAATCAAAACAACTGTCTTTGATGCTGCTAGTTTTAAAGTGTGTGTCAATAACTGATCTATGTGAGATAACATTGTAAGAAGGATTTTTTCATGGCTCAGTGTGGACAATATCAATTTCTTCGCCAGCTCTCACTTTCTTCTGAAACAATATTAGTATTAAAGAAGAAAATAACTATTCTCCATTATAAAATATGGTGCTGAAGACATGTCATGATACTAGCCTCGTATGTTGCAACCCCAGCTTTGTACTGACTGAATGAGCAACACTTGTCTGAGATTGTTGTAAAATTAATTTATACATTTTCTAAACTGCCTATCAGCATAAACTCATTTTACTCTTATTTATGACATTCACTAAATTAGAATGTTATAAAAAAATATTTATTTCGAAGTTTATATTTGGAATATTTCATGATTAAAGGCTGCAGCTAATAAAAAAACAAAAATTAAATGACTAAAACATACTACATACGGGATTCCCCCGGAAGAGCTGGAACAAGTGGCTGGGGAGATGGAAGTCTGGGCCTCCTTTCTTCCGACCCCGGATAAGCGGAACAAAATGGATGGTTGAATACTTCCTGTAGTTCTTTTTGTATAATTACTGGATCATTGTAATGTATGATGGAGCAATGAGACACCTGGGTTATATGTTAGGCTAAGCAAACAGTGATACAATGATCATTAAAAGAAATGATGGTACTTTTGACATTGTTCACAGGTGTTACATACTGCTGGAAAAGGAAATTAGCATTATTTACAGGTTGTGCGCTAACTGGGAATGAAAGAAAATGTGCTTCATGCATCCTTGTACCTCACTTTTTCTTTCCCTCAACTTTCTATCAGTATGCTCAGATGCAGAATTTTATGATCAGCCAGCAATTACCCTCTGTGGGGAAGTTATCAGTAACTATATTCTAGATAATGTTTAAGTCTAGATACAAACAGTGAGCAAAGAGAGGAGGCTCCCTTGGTTTTGGAATAGGTGTAGAGAGGAAGTGTGATGCTCCTTCTCTCTACTGTGTGAACATGGAGCTGTTTACACAGCAGAGGAAATGGTACTGATAACTTGAGAAAACCTCAACCTTGCTTTTCTGTAACACTTTTTCCTTCCACTCAACTTTATATTTCTAAGCTAGACTTTTTTATGCTTACCCTTTTTGTGAAGCGTGTCAGTACTGTTGTCAGTTCAGTAGTATTCTTTAAATAGAAAAAATGTCTTGTGTAATTTTGTGATTGCCTAAGAAACTGAATTTTGCATATTCTGCGTATAATGTATCAATAACTTTTCAAATTTCAATTACTGAAATAAACAGACTTTGATGATACTCCTGATTTTTAAAACACACCTGTACTTCTCTGTATAAGGCCCTTTGCATCTCCCATCTGAATCCAAGCTGATGCCCAGGCCCAGACTAACACAGAAACGTCTGGAATTGGGTCACATCATCCCATGCCTCTAATTAAATGCGGTGAGAGTATCTATGTTGACGTATGACTGTATGTCTGCATACGCGTCCACACGCCAGGCACTTTAATCCGTCATTGGCCTCTATGATAATGAAGAGTCATGGGAAGACATGTTAACCTGCATTTCTGTTTTCATTTTTTTTGTTGTTGTTGTTCAGAAAAAGACCTTTCAGGCAAATGTGATGAAGTAATGACAATAGAAACAATGCTTATAAATTATCAGTCGGGTGAAGGAAAGGTCAGGTTCAGCTATCGATGTTGCATGGAAACATTAACATTCAATGTGGAACAATCTCCAGTGGAGAGGACCCTTTGGCCTCCAGTACATGCTCTGCTTTGCAAGATTATTTCAATCCATTTGTGAGATGTAACTCCAATTTCCCTGCAGAAGTGAATGGTGCTTGAGATGAAACAACTCTTTACCTTCCTCTTGTAAGTTTAGTCTTTCCTCTTCCTGCGGTGTATCTACATAGGGGGTAAGGAAAAACATACCTGCTCCTGCAGATTTAATGGCTCTTTGTTTTTCTTTTTTTTTTGTAATTTCATGTGTTTCTTTGCACGCCTCAACATGACTAATAAACTGGGATGTTTGTTAAAAATGAAAAGAAATCTTTGAAGTTTTATCCCTAGAAAAGAATTTTACATCAGCTCTGCAGGGTGTATGCGCAGAAGAAATCGGGGTAAATGATCAGCATACACTTGAAGGAGGGTGGATGGGAGGATAGCATAAAATTGTGTGTGTGCAGGCATGCAAGAGTGTGTGTGGAAAAGGAAGTAAAAGGGAGAAAGAGTAGCGCAGGGCTCGCCTTAATTAAGTTTTCAGGAACCTCTTAAAAGGTCATGGCATGCCTGTGCAGCCCTTCACCAGCTCTACCGGCAGGCCCCGCCGAAATTTCACTTTCTCCACTTCCATGCTTTTCTCGTCTCCCTCCCTCAACACCCCGTTGCGATCTATCCAGTCATCAGCCCCCCATCTGTGCACATTAGCCATTCATGAACACACTCATTAGGGTGGGAGTTTGAAGCGATTGTGTTCTCTAGTCTGCGGCTGGAGCGTGGCGATTAATATTTCAGCGTCTCCTGCCGAGGAGCTGAGAGCAAGTTTGGCCCTCTTAGGCTGGAATGAGAGAGCCCCCCGTGCCCCCTTCCCACACACAGAGGCCTACCAAACTGCACCCCCTCCCCCGTCCCCTATTCTGCCTTTCTCAGACAGCTTCACAACTTACAGTACGTTGTCTCTCTGCATCCTTTATCACACACACACATGCATAGTTCGAACACACATTTCACTCACACACACGCAAATGACCCTAACTCAAACTGACCTAATTGGGCTCTTTTTGTTTCAGGAAACGGAGACAACGGGAGGAGGGGTAGTGAAGTCTGTCTCTTCTTTACTCCCTCCCTGCCCCCATCTTTCTCATTCCTCTGAGTTGGAGAGGAATGTCCTCTTTCAACCATTCTTGATTTTGTTTCCTCATAAGCTCTCGCTCAGTCTGCCCAAGTTTTGGTCAAAGAGGTGGGAGCGGGCGAGGGAGTGTCAGGGCTGTAATGGGAGGTGGGTTGGTGGCATTCTTCAGCATTCATGCGCAAGCTGAGTTAATTCAGACTGAATCAATACCCTCACTCGTCTGTACAGTACGCTCCCACTTAAAATATGAGAATTTGAGGCGGCTGGGGGCATTGCAGGTTATCAGACTGTCAATATTCGAAGCACAGCTTGTGCATACAGAAGTCATTTTGATGCTGCCTGAGAGCACTCTTGTTCTCTTTGAATTTACCGACATCTTGTTTCTCTTGACTCTGTCCAACAATTAAGTTGGAATGATTTGGAGGCATACCTTTTACCCCCACTATTTGGATTCCACTTTGAGTACCAACTGTTGATATTTTGCAATAAAAGAAGAATTTTGCAAGTTTTTTCTCAACTCTTTCATACCATACATTTGTGTGAACCACTCTGAAATACATACATACATGCATACATTAGTTTAGTGTAGCATCATCATTCGACTTAAAGATTTAGCTTTGTTAATGTGACGAAGCAACAGTATTCAATAAACTTGTATTTTGATACCATGGACAGTACATGTAAGGCTGACATTAGCATCTTTCCTCTATATGTTAATATGACTTGTAGATTTCAAATGTAAGTGTGATTCCAGCTAAATCCTGACAAATAATAATTCAATTCTTAGATTTACTGTTTTATTTTGAATGTCAGACTTGTTTTAACTGGTATTTCAGCTGCATTTTGCTCTCCATTACTCTGGGGAATAACTGAGCACAGAGAGCAGAGCAGAACCTGTAAATGGCGAATACAATTTTTTTAAGGAAAAACCAGATTTGTCAGACCAACAAAATAATATGCATGGTCTATAATACAGAATTGGAACCAATGTACAGAAAAAAATGGGACAGAATGGTTAGAAATGTGGCCATGCAAAACTAAATGTCAGGGAATCTAATACCGTTTTCAGGACATTGCCAGAGCTGTTTGTTTGACTCAGGTGTTTTGGAATAGGAAAACGTCATTATGCAAGAGGGGATTTCAAAATGTTTTTGAAACACTGCTGGCTTGTGAAATATTAATGTTCACACAGTTTTTCTGAGTGCAAAAATATTTTCCGTCATTGTAGGGGATAGTGCTTGTCACTGAAGGTTCATGCTGCTTCAGAGGGAACACATTTACACAGATAATTGTCCTAATATCGCTTTTAGCCAACAAAGCCTCAGAAATTTAGATCCCTACAACTCCCTGCAAGCAGGCTTCCTTGTTCAAGATCTTTCCATTGTCATTCACCCACCTCTACCCTCTCAACCTCTCCCATGTGCAGATAAACTAAGCTTTTCATTCTAAACATGCCGCCCCTTCTTCATTCTTCTCCTCTATATAGGTGTATGAATAGGTGGGGGTCCATGGTCTGTGCGTGGGTAAGTGGAAGTCTGCGAGTTGAAGTGCAGCATGTGAGTAGGCATTCATGGGGCGCATTGGTGGGTGCAGTGCACATTGATGGCTAATGAAGTTCCCCTGCACCTCATAGCCCCATTAAACTGCTGCCCCCATCTCTACCCACTTCACCCCCCACCTCTTGCCTTTTTTTTTCTCCCAAAGGGAGAGAGTTGGCAGGGAGAGAGCTGGCTGCTATAGCAACAACAAGGAATCCTCCCTCTCCCACAGGTCTCCTTAGCAACTGGTAGCTTGGCATTGCAGTAATGAGCGTGCCCAGTGTGCCAGGCTTTGTGTCATGTTTTCCTCTATGTGTCAGAAAGATGGGATACATTTCTGCACAGGTGTGTAAGTGTGCCTGAGCATGATTATGTGGCTGCTGGGTACAGCTTTTTATGAGAGTTAAAATGTGTTATGACAAAGCTGGACATGATTTTTGCCCTCGAAATTGCCAATCTGATTTGATTGAAAAATGAACAAACCTAGCCGCTGACTTTTCTTGACAGACTATTTGTATCTTCTGAATGTTTGTGCCCTCTGCAGATGTGCCCCTGTGGCCCATATTTGTATATTTGTCTTCCTCTCTGTAATTGTGGTCATTCTTCTCTATACTGTGAAATTGAAGCAATTAAAGGGACAATCTGATGAATTTTGCATGCCATGTGCATGGCTGCCTAAGAGTTTCCTGCCTTGCTGAAATTAAATTAAACGCTGAGAATGATTTTTATGAAAGTGTGATCTGAGGTGTGCACTGACCTTTAGAATGTAGGAAATGAGATTCTCATTGTTATGAATGAGATTATGTGGAGCCTGAGTGTGAAAAAAAAAACGCTTGGTCTGCATCGATTCTGTTGTTGGCTGACAGTTTCTTAGTGTATAGCAGAGGGAGATTTCTACATAACCAAATCCACACTATTGCTGTCGGCTATTAAACGGCCCGATACAAAAATATTGACACACATGCTCTCATAAATGCAGATTGACTTGCGCACGCTTGCACGCACACATATTTTGCAGATCTTGTAAAAAGAGCTGTAAAAGCCTCTCCAGAAACGTGTTGGTCTTTAACAAGAGGATGGCGAGCCCAGTGGAAAATGTTAGTTTGCTCCCCAGTCGAGGTGTGAAGTGCGAGCAGGCGGCCGGCCCCACAGGTGGCACAGCCCAAACACCTGTTGTGTGAATCCTCTGTGGGAGGGTGTGAGGTCTGCCTACCTTGCAGGCCCCTGTGGAAAAAACCACACCCATGCTGTACTGTGGCACGTGCATGTTCATGTGCTCTCTCCAAATCCAAGGCTCCCCCGTTCTGTGTGTGGGCGTCAGACGCAATGCCCAGATTGTGTCCTCTTTGCGCCCACCGGAAACTCTTGGCTGTCCCTGGCATCAGCAAAGCGGATTTTCCGATCCCCTATCAGGGTCTCAGATGCTACTCTAATCTGTTAGCATCTATTTTTAGCCACAAAAGCTGCGGCAGCCTTTCTCTATCCCACACCCTGTCGCCCCAATGCCAACCCTTCCCCTGGCGCCAGGGTGGGCACAGATGATGGGTTGCCAACCATTGGCTGCAATTAGTGCACAGTCAGGCAGGAATCCCCCACCAACTCCATTACACCCCTCTCCACAGCCACTTCCTGATCTGAGGCTACCAGACACGCTACCACACACTTACTTTCCATTTTAAGCCTTTTTATAAATGGCACTCCTGCAGTGTTGTGGAATAATGGGGTCGAATTCAGAGCACCTTTCACTGTGCTTGGACTCACTCTGCTGTGAAAACTACAGTCAAGTACAACGGAAGCCAAAGGAATGTCGGAAAGTCGTACATGTTTAGTTCTGGTGCAAAGATTAGGTGCAGAATGCTGCACGTATCATTCAACACAAATCAATAAAGGCAACTTTTTCCCCCTGAAATTAGAGTTGTACCAAATCAATATTAACTTTGATTTTGTAATGCCAATTTTATCTGATTAGAATTTCTATTTCAAATGTATGAATGACATTGAAATATTTTTTTTTTACTTTTTTTTGACCAATGAAGTATTTTATAAATAAAATGTTTATAGTCTAAGTACAGCATTTATTTGCTCAAAAGTTTCATTGCTCTATATTTTCCTCACTAAAATGTTCCACAAATACAGATTTTTTCCTCAAATTAATTAAAAATTCTTCTCAAATATTATTGAGAAGAATAATTGTCATTAATTATTCTATCATATATATATATATATATAACCGCATCCCACCTTAGTTAGTAGACCCTTAATATAAAGGAATCATTTGAATGTTTTTGTGAGGCCATGTGAAAATATTAGCAGCAGTATGTAGTATGCAAATGTCATATCATCGTCAGTTTGTGAAAGGTAAATAAATCCTCGAGGCTATGGTAGGGTGTGACTCATCAGTTCACTAAAGAGTGGATTAGATTTTTTTAATATGCCCAACGGCATCAAAAAAGGAGATGTTTCTGTGTTTTTAGGTCTGACAGTGTTTTGGAAATTATCCCAACAGACTCACTGTCAGCAACAAAAGTTGCTCAACTGACAAACAGGGACAAGTTAAACAGCACTCAGGTAATAATGTTGTCCTTTAATAACCACTAATGTAGCATTACACTGCTCAGGTGTGATAATTTCCATTTTATGTGATTTAAATTGCTCAAGCCAGCCAAAACAGGACAGATGAGTGGTTAAACTTAACCTACCACCATTTTGAAAATTCAGTTTCTTTTTTTAAAGACGTACTGTGGCATTGTCTTTTTGCAACAGGTCAATAATTTCACAGAATTCAAGCTTATTATTGTCCAATTTCCTTCATCAGTCTGATTCTAACTGTTCATGCAGTTAGAATCAGAATCCGCTGATTCTGCCAAACCCGTTCCCTTGGCTGTGGTTTCGCTGGATGGGAGTTAAGGACAGTGGGAATCTCGTTCTGTCGTTTGGGTCTTATTCGTATCATCATATACAGAGAAGATGACACGAATTGGAACCATATATATATATATATATATATATATATATATATATATATATATATATATATATATATATATATATATATATATATATATATATATTTTTTTTTACAGCTGCTTTGTGTAACAGATAATTGTTGCAACCATACATCACCATTACAATGGTTATGCACTGAGATTCATGTATTTGCTAATCCCAGGTTTGTTTCTTTCCCAATGAGAAATACAATGTGTCTTGCATGCCAATGCAGTCGTGACCACTGCTGTGGAGGCGATGATGGCATGTGGCAGAGAAGTAACTGTTTCTCACCTCCTAATAAAAGAGACTCCTTTTTAATCTTTTCAATTTGATTGCATTCCAAAACAGGCCTGTCTACCCATCTGTCTCTCTTAAAGAAGCCTCCTAAAGGGATTTTAATCATCTGGCTCTGGGCTTCTCAGGCAAATAACTACATCTCTCTCCTTTCCTCTTTCATGCACTACCTCTCATACACACAGTCAATTTCAAATTTTATTTCTTGTACTCACTGTCAAAGGTTTGCTTGTCTTTTCTCTTTGATAGACCTTATCATCAGACCCTCATCATACCATATCTGTGCCGCCATCAAGGCCCTACAGTCACATTTTAAGTCTCCCCTCGGACACATGAAATTCCCACAACTCTCTCCCTTTTAATCCACATAGCTTCAAATTCTTTATTTTCCTTCAAAGGGACAACTCAAGCCATAACATCAATCACGAAAGCGAATATTTAGCTGGCGCTAATTTCCACCAATAGCCTGGAGACAGGCTTAGCTGACAAAACTCATTCCTGTGCTGAACAAAACTGCTTGTGTTGAAATCTCCCCTCCCCCTGATCCCTCCTGCCTTCTGCACGGGCAAAAACAGCATCACAATAAACACAGTTAGTGCTTCTGTTACTCCCCGTTGATTTAGGCTTATCAAATGAATGTGCACCATGGAGGGATACCCTTTGACAATACATAATGGATCCATTCTGCATGAAATGGTTTGGTAATACCAGTCGAGTGTGGCAAGCGGCTTTACCCAGTGCCACTACAAGAACAGCTGCTGTGTTCTTAGCTGGGCAAGCGCACCTCACTGTTTCACCCTTGAGGTTGTTTGAATTGGGTGAGTGGTTTCTTTTTGCCCGTTCCCAGACTCCATTCACACTTCTTGGTTTCTCACTAGGTTCTGTTTGAATGAATGCACATTTGCCACAAGTTGAATCTTCTAAACCATTTGACCCGTTTCCTTGCCCCTCTCTGTGTGAGCGGGAAAAAACCCAGTGGATACTAACAGAGGCCTAATAAAGGGGGATGGGCATTTTGAGGGCACTTCTTTTGTATAGTTTGGAGGGAGCCCCTTGTGGTACCTCCTATTCCCACCCCTTTATGCACAGCACCCTCCACCACAGCTGAACCCATGCCAGTCAATCAAGTTGTTTCAGACGAATCAATGGGCACTATAACAAACCCTGACCAACTCCCCCATCACCGCCCCGTCTACTTGTATTTTCTCCCAACTCACACTTGGACTGGGCGAAAGAAGAGTGTGTGTTGGGCATGAAGCCAAAGTAGCCAAGTGGGCACCGTCAGTTAACAGACAGGCCGGTGACGGTTAGGCATTGTTATGAGAACAGTGAGGTTTATTGAGCACCCCTACTGCCTTCATAATGCTGGTGGATTGTGTACTTCAATCAGACCTTGATGTGTGCTAAGCTCCAACTCTGATAGCCATTAAACTTCATTGATTCTCACCACTACATAGGCCTCTGCAGTGCCTGAATTAAACTGAGTTTGAATGTTCAAGAAGAAAACGAGAACAAGGAAGTAGTTGATCAGTGTTACAAGATTTGCAAGAGCCAAATGGATGGATTTTAAACGAGGATGCTCAGGATAAATAATCAAGGTTTTTAAACAGTCTTAAAAAGTCAGAAAATGTTTCTAATTCAACTGGTATTTTTAGGTCTGCAGAAGAAGGAAAGAAAGTTAAAAAAAAATTCTTACTTGGATACCCATTGAAGTGTCATATACATACATACAGCTAGAAATTATGATGAACTTTTCCACTTGTGTACAGACTTTGGAAATCTTAAAATCTATGGTATTTTTTATTTGAAAACATTTTTATAAGACCCAAAATACCTGAAATCTGTTCATGTGCTATTTTATTAGTTCCATCTATTTTAGTACAATTTCCTTCTTTTAAGTTACAAAAGCCCTTCCAGCATCTCATTCAACCTGCTTGTTGCGGAAAAGTGTCAGCATGTCAGACTTGGTTTTAAAGACCCTAAGCTTTTAATCTGAGGACAAAGAATCCCATCCTCTTATTTTGTATCTATTATCTAAATATCTAAATCAGCTATTGGGATTTCAAAGACTTAATGAGAGTTGAACCCAAGCTGATTCTGCTACATCCTTGAAATCCTTGTTCACCTTAATTGGCTTTGATTGCCCTGTAAGCCATTACCCTTTACCTCTTTTGCTTTATGGACAAATTAAGTTAGTTGTGATTGAAGACTGATGAGAGTGAATGTGCCTGATTGATGGAAAAAAAAGAAAAGTAACAGATCTACTTATGACTCCATCTGTTCATTCCAGTATTAGGGGACCAAGCAGTGCATCTTTGTGCATAAGCTTTGCCACTGCTTCATTCATTATTTAGAGCCCTCTCCAACAGGCCTATTGTATTAAAGGGGTATGATTTGAATAGGAAGTAGCTTCTTGGGCCCTAGCGTGTGATGTGTGTGTTCCTCTGTCATTGTATGTTTCTGTGGGCTTCATTCGTCTGTCTCGGCAAGCCAGGGGGCTGAAAAAGAATTTCCATTTTATGAATATTTAATACATAATAAAGTTTTCAATTTTATTCTGTTCAAGCTGTAGGGGTAAAGAAAATGTGACAAAGCCAACCCTCAAGGACAGAGCACAGAATAAAGGTGGTTGATTTGATGGAAGCATCAAAAATATGGTTAACACTGGCTTGCTGCTTTATCACCGGCTGTAATATACATAAACATTAGTACCACCTTATTTCGACATCCTATAAGGGTTTTATGTCATCCTTTTTTCTCCCCTTTATGCACTCCTCTTATGCAGCATTACTATAGGATCACAGTGCAACCACCCTGTCCGTTGCCTCTGAGTTGACCTGGCATAGCTTTGTGTGAGACACCCAGCTGGGAGTGCCTCTGAATCAACTTGGGATTAGCCCAGGATTGTCTGGGATTACTCAGGGATGGAGGGGGATTAGCAATGACTGCCTGTTTCGGGGGCGTGAGGACTTCAGGCTGGCCAAATTGCCCCTGACTCAGAGAGCAGAATGTGAACGGAACCACACCCACGGCGGAACCACCTGCAACCTGTGCTATTCTTAGATTCCTGAACATGATCGCACACAGAAAAACAGGATGTTTTGGGGACAAGAAATTTGTTGGAATTTAGGAAACAGATTTCCGGCAGCTAGTTATGGTCATGGTGTTGATGCCATGGCTTGCCACCATCCGAAATCTCTCAAATCTTTCTAGCAGGTGGATTCATCAGATAAAGAGGGTTTGGGATGACAAATCCCTTCAAGTTCAGTAGGGCTGCTCTTCTTTTACAGAGGGATAAATCAAGATTTGAATCGGACAGGTCACACAGTGGCAATGCGGAGTGGTTCAGTTCTCTGAAAGATGTCCCATTTACAACCGGCTTACATATGTTTTAATTTAGGCATGCATGGGACTTGGTGGGGGGATGATTTGGAGTGGTATGATAGGTGGATGATCCAGAGATCGAGACAGGGAGCTGGCGCGGCACGTAGAGAAGCCGTCAGATGCAGGGAGCGGGCATCCCCTGCGGACCTGCACTGCCAAGATGAAAGGCTGCTTAGTGTTGGAGCAGCAGCATCAAACAGCCGCTTCCTCTTGCATCCTTTCCCCACCCCCCCCCCACCGCACTCCCTCCATTTTTCTCCCTCTAACTCTCTTGACTCTCACCACAATATGATATAGTTACGCTGCTTCACGTTTAGCAGGTTGCCATGGCTACCCAATGCCGGAGGTGTCACAGCAAGATAACCCAAGGAGGCATTCACAGATCACCTGAATTCAGCTTGCCTTCTATTTGTGTTTTTTCTCACAGCAATTTGATTTATTTGTTTCCCTGCCGAGCAGTTCCATGTGAATACAAATAATCTGCAACATAATAAGAGATAGTCAAAGAGTTAGAACCTCTCAATTGGAAATAATCCATTGTACAAGTATATTCTCAAACAAAAAAATGATTTTGGTTTGATATTTTCCTGCTTAATAGTCTAAATGGCCCATACAAACTAGGAGCAGAACTGCGACAACAACAGCAATCTTTGAGATGCAAATGATAATGAAAAAAATACACTTGATTTTATGAATTACTGAGCCATTGACTGTACTTGCAGGCATAAAGGATAATGGGAAAGTAATTGGTGGTACACTTTCTAATTGAAAGGATGGAGATTGAACGCAGAGGTGGAAAATGACTTATGTTCAAAGAAGTGTGTAACATAAGAAAAAGGAGAATCTAGACAAGTTGAAATATGTAGCGTTCGGTAACAAAAGAGAAAGCAAGACTCTGAAAAGCTGCGATAGAGACGAAACAAGGGAGGGGAAGAGAGATAGTCATTGAAGGTTGATGTCAGAGGGTTGGATACATCCATTAGCCTTCCTTGCTCCTGGCTCAGTCTTGCAATATGCCCTCCCTCTCTTCCCAATTCAAGCTAGAAGAGCAAAAGAGACAGGGCTGGCACAAAGCCAGACTGGCACAGACTTCAAACATAGAGTAAGCTCAACCTCGGCGGCTTACATCAGCCCAGCTGAAAGAAGAAATAGAAGAGGACAGATGGATTGATGAGAATGAATGTGTGAGAATTGATGTGCAAAAAGAGAATCTCTCAAGACTGAGTCTCAGGTCACTTCAGGTTGGATGAGGCTGACACGAGTCTTGCCTCATGCCAGTTGAGGCTGTCCTCTGAATTTAATACTTTTGAGATGGCTCTTATGATTAAGAGCCATCTCAACAGTCAACATGATTAGGCATGTTGACTGGAAAAATAGCTCTGTATTATTTGTAAGCAAAAAATGCTTACATCTGTGCTGATAATAGAACAATATTGTAGATAAATGGAAATTTATTTTAAGTAAATTACTGTTTAATTTGAGCTTTTACTCACTTCCTCTCTTTCATCTGTCTTTGCAGAACTCCATTCGACACAACCTTTCCCTCCACACTCGATTCATCCGAGTACAAAATGAAGGAACAGGAAAGAGTTCCTGGTGGATGCTAAACCCAGATGGAGGAAAGATGGGAAAAGCCCCAAGGCGACGGGCGGTCTCCATGGACAATAGCACTAAATACTTAAAAAGCAAAGGCAGAATCAGAGGCAAGCGAGTAGGTCGTCCTGGGATTGGAGCAGGATCTGCTGTAGGGGGCCTTCAAAGCTCCCCAGACCACGGTAGTCCATCACGGAAAGCCCTCCCAGGCCCGGGAGTTGCATCTGGGACAGATGGAGAGTTTGACGCTTGGACTGACCTCCATTCTAGGGCTAGTTCATCAGCTTCCACCTTAAGTGGACGTCTCTCACCTATCCTAGCAGAGGGAGAACCAGAGGAACCAGAAGAAGGTGGTCTGTCCTGTTCTGCCTCCCCTCACCTTTATCCATCACCAACCAGTGCCCGCTCTCCATCAATGGGGGCAGGAAATCACTGTCCTCCACTTGAACAGCTGCCTCAACTGGCTAACCTAGCAGGTGCCATAGGTTTAGATGAGCAGATGATGGAGGATGGTTATCATCATCATTGTCCACAGCAACATCAACAGCATCCTGTTGTCGGCCGAAATAAGCACCAAACTCCTGTGTATCACTACAGCTCTGGAATGAAGGGCCAGGTCTCCTATGGTGGGGGAGTCTACAACACAACAGGAATGGGTATTCTACGTCACCACTCACCAATGCAGACCATTCAGGAGAACAAGGCTACCAGTTTTTCTGGAACCATGCGGGCATACTCGAGTACAAATGCACTACAGAGTTTACTGACAGGAGGTTCTGCGGTGCAACAGTACGGTTCTAAAGACTTGATGCTGGGACAGGAGAGGGAAGGCCATCCTATGTTGGGTCAAGCGAGTAATGGAGTAGGACCCAACCACCACAGCCACCATCCTGTGCACCACAATGGAATTCATAACCATAATAGAACTCACAATCACACCACTGGTCATAATCACAACAGTGTAAGCAACCACAACCCACCTCACAGCCTTGCTCACAATGGTCACAATCTCAGCCGGAGCCATACCCACACACCGCCACGAGCAGCAGCTCTGACCCCATGTGGAAACAGCAATCAGCTACAGACTTACAATCACAAAGCTCCCTACTTGTACAGTCCCCCATCCCATGCTCACCTTCCTGCTTCTACAACCCTCCCCCCTAACCCAGCGGGTATGCTTGGCATGCCTCAGGATTCCTGTCACGTGGCTTCCATCCCACACCCCCGTCACAGTCATTACCCTGACTCACAACACCAAGGCTTGACTAATGGACCCTACCATCATGGCCAGGGAATGGGTAACGGCAGTGTTGGTAGTAGCTACCATGGCTATCACCAGCCTTATCCTCATGACAGATTACCAGCTGACTTAGACATTGACATGTTTCATGGTAGCTTGGACTGTGATGTGGAATCCATCCTCCTACATGACATTATGGACTCAGGGGAGGAGATGGATTTTAACTTTGACTGCTCCCTTGCTCAGGGGGTTGGGATTGGAATGGGAATGGGAATGGGTGTGACTATGGGAATGGGAATGAGCGGTCTGACTGGTCCACAGCAGGCCCACAGCAACCAGAGCTGGGTACCTGGCTGAACTGAAAAACAAAACCTCCAGGTCTGCGATTCAATTATTGAAGCACTGTGCCCTACCATGACATTCCTGGCTCTGAATCAAGCCTATAGGACCAAGCACCTCCACCCTATCTTTTTTGTTGTCTTACTCTATCACCCCTACTCTGTTTAATCCCGTTCTTACTGAGAGATCTACTTCATGTCAGATTAATTTTTTTTCTTGAATCAGCTGTACTGTGATGACAATCTCTCAGCTGTGCTTGCCCGGCATCGCTTCTCATTTACCATGAGAACTGAACTCTGAATGCACTTTATTGCAAGTGGGTCACATCTCACGGTGCAATGCCTTCACAGAGCAGCTCAGGCAGAGTTTGGCTTGTTTTCTAAGATGCATGCAACATTTGACAGGAACAAGCTAGGAACACAACTAATGAAAGTGTCAGAAACAGGATCTGAAAAGCTGGATTTTTTTTCTGGTGCGCCAGAGACTAATTTACAAATTTCTACTAATGTTGATTGGATGCTCGATTACAGTGATTCTGTATTGGAGCGCAAAATGTACTCTAAAATTTCATAATTTCTTACCATATTTAAAAGATGAGTTCTGACAGTTCTTTATTTGGCTTTTTTTTTATTACGGCTAAAATTTATTTCAAAAAAATTTATACACATGCAATTTCAGAAATTCTAATTTATTTTTCTTCTGCAGTCATGTCATTTAAAGTTTTCTACATTTTGTTATGAAGGTTGGATTTTTTTTCTTGAACGTAACATTTAAAGACTGCATTGACATAAAGTCTCATCATATTAAATGTATGCCATCATTAATTGCAAGCATGCAATTTGGCAAATTGCAGATTTTTTTTTATTACCTTGCTTCACCTGCGCTTTTTGAACCAGTTTGTCTCTTCCCTGTCTCTGTCTGGTGTTGCAGACAAAGTGACCATTCCTCACATCAAGCCATTAATGTGGCTTGATTGAAATTCAGCATCTTGCTTTTAATCTCCAAAGTGATGCAGAGGCAATGTGTCATTATTGAGGATTTAACGTGTTGTCCTTCCTTGCTCACCCCCAGCTGTCTTTAGCATAATGCACCAGGAGCGTTCAGACAAAACGGTGATTAACTTTATGTCACTCTGCCTGCCGCTCTGCTCTGAGAAGGGGCAATGTCACTGTCCACTTCCCTGCTCAAGGAGGGTAAATAATACAGAGAACAAAGCCTGTTGTTGCAGTGGGATCAATGTGTCTGAAAAACAGTAGTGTACTCACATCGTAAATGATATCCATCATCTGTGTGATGTTCCTTTGTTTTCAAATCTAATAACCTGATTTTCAATCGGTAAAACAGGTGCAAAGGGAAATATTTAAAGGGACAGATATGGATTTTTGAATTAAGGTTCTGCAAAAACGTTAACTAACTTATAAAATCATATGTGAAATATGTAACTGTCTTAGCATCTTCATTAAGTCTAAATCAAGATTAGTTGAGCCGAGAGGATCAAGCTAACTACTAGTCCAAAGTGGACTTATTTTGTCTTGAAACAAAACCTCTGATCTGAAAAATGTGCAAACTCTATTATATAAACCTTTAAATTATTGTCACATTTACATGAGACAGTTGTTGGGACTTAGAAGGGAAATGATGGTAGGTGGTTTGCCACCAATGATCTTCCTTTTAAAAAGAACACAGAGTGGAACATAAATCGCTTTTCTTCAGAGTAACCACCTAACAGAATGTGTAAAAGGCAATAAAATAGTTTTCACTTGAACCACTATAATGTTTTTGCTTTTTACACTTATGTTGTGTCTTAAACATTTACTCTTACCAGAAATGCTTTATAGCTTCTGTTTGCAATATGTGTTTCGCACAGGAAGGTAATTTGTGGTGCATTGCCTCCCACCTGTTTTGTGTAAAAGCTACTCAATGCAAACATGACAGTGACAGATGTTTCAGAAGGTGGCATGGAGGTGGTGTGGGGAAAGAGGGATGAGAATGATATACTTGAGTTAAAACACCAAGATTTGACAGAAGCCATGCCAAATTTCAGAAATGGTATGTTGTTTTTATTAAATATAGGCTGACTTTATTGGCTTTTATCTAACCTTAATTTAACCAAGTGAACTACAAATCTCTCTGGATATATACAGAGGGATTTACATTATATATATATATATATATATATATATATATATATATATATATATATATATATATATATATATATATATATATATATATATATATATATATATATATATATATATATATATATAGTGATGTCATGTTACAGGGCCATCTAATCTGGATTAATGCCAATAGAATAGATAATGTTGTGCAGGTAAGATATTAATTGAATATGAAATTCTAGCAGAGCCACTCTTCAAAAATCCTGAACTACTTCTTTTCAAACCAAGCAGTTTGAGTGCTTATCATAAAGAATGCGGTCAAATTGCCACACAATCATCCACATCTAGTTTTGTGTGTTTATTCTGTTGTCTTGTAGTTGTTGTTGTATTGTTTGAAATCTAAGAGGCAGATGATGACAGGACTTGAAACATCATAGTGTATGATTTGAATCCATTGGTGAAACGATGTTGGTATAGTGCAGTATGACCTTCCCAAGATCCAATGCCATTCGCCCCTTCATATGTGCTTTGCTCAGTCGTTTTGTTGGTGAGGGGGCGTGTCTGCAACCTGGTTTACCACTGGCTTTGAGAGAGCTAAAGAGAATAGGATGCACCTCTTCTCAAGATACCCCAAGAAGACTCCACTTTCTGCTCCAAACACTCATACAAAAAAGAAACACATTGTAAGGTGATGGAGGGTGGATTGGGTGTTATTTTTGCAGCCATAGGTCAAGCATGGCACAGACTATCAGACCCAATATTGAGATAAATTACATTTCTTTCAGGCCTTTTAGTTGTACTGGTTCCAGTTAATCTTTGTGGAAAATGCGTGGAATTTTATAAATACTCCGACCACAAGAAGCAGTTATGTTCTATTCTATGCTACAGATGTTTAGCAATCCCCTGCTATTGGAAAGAGAGCTATATATGATGTCTAATTTTCTTACATTTATTTATGAAAGAGACCTGTCTTTGTCATTCCTAATTGTGATTGTTGTACAAGTCCAATGTTGTCTTTTTTCTGTTTTTTTAAGCTGACCTTCTCCTTTTGCCAGTTTTACTGACTTTTATTTTGTAAAAAATTTCTCTCTCTCTCTCTCTCTCTATATATATATATATAGAAATATAAATATATATAAAATGTACAATAGTTTCTAAGAATCTCAAAAGATTATCAGTTTGCTGTCTATTTCTTTTTTAAGAGAATGTATCTCATCATCTGGTGACTGTTAAATAAATGACATTTAAAAAAACAACTTATTTTTCCTTTTTCCTCAGTATTCTGAGTCTTAAGTGTTCTTTTCGAACTGTTTTGTGTTTGTCATTGCCATTTGTATTTTGTGCAGCAACATAATATATGCAGGAGCCATATATTATATTATTATATTCTCAAAAATATAATATATTATTATAATATGATATTCTCAAAATAATATATTGTGAGAATATTTGCAAAAATTTAGAATATTTCATTAACGTATGTCAATTAATCACATTTTTTTGTATAGCACATTTCAGCATCAAGGCATTTCAAAGTGCTTTACATCATAACAAACACAAAGTCATGTCAATAAATAAATTTAAAAAATTGAATATCATTTCCATTAAGTTCATTGTCTGTTCAGATGAACAGATTAAGTTCATCTGTTATTTTGGACTACAAAGTAACAGTTGAGTTTATTTTTCTCCATTGTCCGGGGAAGACACTGCTGACGACTGGTTCATAGATGGTTTTTGAATGAATTTGGCTTTAAAGTCTTCTTAAGATTGCAGTAATCTGCATTGCTTTCGCACCACTTTCCCAGGCATACAGTATGAAGAAAATGGATCCTTACATATGTAAGGAAATTGTTTTCACAGATGGGATACCTGGATGACTGTCATGAGGCTTACTCTCAATGTGCAGGGCATCAGTGCAACTTTCAAATCAGCAGCCACAATCGTGTAGCCCATAGCTTAAAACTTGAGTTGCTATGAAATGTTAACATTTTCTAAACAACATTCAGGATTTTCATAATCCTCCAGAGTGAGATGAAGAAATGCTTAAAATACATCCTAATTTAATGGAGCTAAAACTTGGTTTTATTTTTGAGTACAAAATTAATCTTTTTAATGATATTCTAATTTATTGACTTGCACCTGCATTTCTGACTTGTGCTAATGTACACTTGCAGGAGATGCATTTGTTGCTTTAATCTTTTTCTTTGTTTTGGGTTGTTTGTCATTTATAAAGCATAACACATCTCACACAATTATGATGAGTTCTATCTGTAGTCAAATTTGAGGGTTACTATGTCATTGTGTGGGTGGCTTTTGGAATAATGACAAAATAGAGAGGACAAAAGTACTGTTGCATGCATTGTGGGAGGCATCTCTTAAATGAAAAATAAATGGAAATTGTGTGAGTATGCACAATTAAGGCAGAAATACTGACAGAAAACAAAAAACACAGCAAAAATTTTCTGGATTAAAGGTGTGTGAGTATCATAAGACTTATAGCCCACAAATCAGCATAGGTTGGCCACAGCTGTCCGGGTCCCATTGGAGGTGTTTTCACAGGAGGAGTCTGGAGCGCAACAGCGCCATACTGCCAGGCCCCAGGGGAGTCTTCGCCTCCATGCACACACACATAAACACGCAGAGATACAGACGCCACACCAAATGTTTGCGCACATGCATTTGAAAATATCACAAATTCACACATTTGCACAAAGAAGTGCACAGCTTCGTTATAAGACCCAACACACTTACTCAAACAGATATTTCTCACTTATATGTACACTTTTAATTGACTCCACTTGGCAAATCTTCTCTGTAGGGAAAAAAGTGAGAAGTAGAGAGAAAGAGAACAACAAAGGTGCTGGGAAAAGGCGCCAGGCGGCGTTTATTTAAAGCTAAAGATGCCTGACAAAAAAAAAAAGAAAAAGTAAACAATTAAATAATTGTTTTTTCATGGGTGTAGGAGGTGGGATGTCTTCAAACACGGTTCATTGACTTTATGAGATGTTTTGTAATTTCATGGATTTAGACCAGACTTAGTGTGACTGAGTATAACCCAAAACCCAGAACCTGGCGTGAGGCCAGAGTCTTGCTTCTCTCTGTCTGTCTCCTGAGAGACAGATTTTAGGACAGACAGGAAGGCACTTCAGTCCAGGTGTGGTGCCTCGGGGACGTTCTGGTCCTCTGCTTCTCATTACGAGAGAGACAGAGAAAAGCTAAGTTACAGTGTCATTATTCATCCATTCAAGCATCTGAAAACAGGTCCTTCCTCAGTTGGTAGAGTCCTGCTGTTGCATAGACCGCCCTTGGAGCTAAGGGCTGGCAGGGGACATTGCTAACTACAAACAGACAGAGCCACCCAGGCAGGACTCCGGGGTACACATGTCCTTGTGTGCTGATGAGGAGTCAGCACTTCTCACCTTCCTACTGCAATGTCAAGAGCTGGCACATCCTAA
This sequence comes from Poeciliopsis prolifica, assembly GCF_027474105.1. Lineage (NCBI taxonomy): Eukaryota > Metazoa > Chordata > Actinopteri > Cyprinodontiformes > Poeciliidae > Poeciliopsis > Poeciliopsis prolifica. Next base: position 5,115,402 of record NW_026562400.1, on the reverse strand, counting down.
AAACATATATTTTATTCTACAGTAAAATCATCAAAATAACACGCACATAAAATAAGTTTTTGATTCATAAATATTTGAAGACACTTCCATATGGCCTGTTCTTAAGTGACTTCCTTGAAGCTGTCTGTGGTAAAATGCACAGGTTAATCTGACGATCCAAATAAAGAATAATTTCACAGATAACGAAAGGTTTTTCTAAGGATTCAAAGCTCCAAACTGAATGAGGGACAAGTTTAGATGAGAGAGAGTTGAGACGGCTGAACTGTTCAAACAAGGAGAACAAAGACATTTTTTTAGCAGAATTTCAATACTTCAGAATATAGAGCACTACATACGCTGTGGGTTTGTGAGTTTGGTACTGTGAAAATCCCTTATTTAGTCTGAATATTTCATTACAAATAGAGCACAAATCGAAATAATATAGCATAATCACCAGTCTCAGAGTCAGGAGACAATTTGTAGCAATGATCAGTAACCATTGTGACTGCTGCCGAAGCAGAGTCTTTCCAATAGTTTTGCAAATGATAAAATTGTGATATTTTTACAGCTATTGCAGATGCAGAAAGTGGAGCTTGCTCAGAACACTTCTCATAGTTTGCCCTTGAATTTTCCAGGTGTGGCCTGCATTTATATGAAGCCTCAATTAGTCAAAACTGTGTAGAAGTACATTTTGCTGCAGTCTCAACTCCCAAGTTTTATAGCATGCAGATATTAGCTTTGCACATCTACAGACTGAAATTTGTGCCTATTATTCTTTGCATAACCTGAGTCAGATTGAACAGACCATTTGCACAACTTTGTGATGGTCTTCTTGGTAACTAGAGCAGAGATTTTTGTTAAAATGTGAGTACTGTGCAGGCTAGCAGTGGATGTGCATTGGCGCGACATGCAGCAAAGGCGAGTGATTCAGAAATGTCGACTCCTGAGTCAAATGACATGTGCAGCTGACCCAAAAAACATTATGAATAATGCTGTATGAGCACATAGTCATCAGTAAGTTTCCCAACTGCTTCCAAGTTTGGTGAGTTCTTAATATAAGGCTCAATAGTATTTGAAATTTTGAAAAAAGCAGTCATTTGTGAGTTGGAGATTTTTTTTTTTTTAACTCGTGTGTCTTTGCTTTACAAATCCAAAAGCATGATCTACAAAACTAAGCAAAAACATTTTACGCAAGTCAATTCATTTTCCATACTTAGCACAATCAGTGTTGCTTTGCATGGTTTAAACGTGGTGCTTGACCTAACCTCAGGAAAGAGGTGGCAAACCAGAAAAAAAGAAGATATTTGTATCTTTTTATTTGGTGAATGTAAACTTTACAGTTTTTCTTTCTGTAGGTTCTTTGGACAAATATGATTCATACAGATAATGCATTAAGGTCAGGGGGATCTGCAACCATTCATATTAATGATGCTCAGAATATGAATGGTTTACATATCTGATAGGCCTGTGAACAGACAAAAAAATACATAACTTCACAAAAACAGTTTTTTCAAGCCTCACAAGCCTAAACGGATGAAGAATTTTGTCAAAGAAGGTGTTGAAAAACATTTTTTGGGTTAGAGCAAAGGCTGAAAGGTAGTTGTGGAAGAGGTTGTTGGGAAGGCCTCTGAGGATTATCTGTTGAAAACAGGGTTGAAAGCTGTGGGACTGCACTGCACCTGGACAATAGTTAGAAAACAATATGTTAGAGCTGAGATGATGGACAGTTAGACACATTTTTTTCCAAAACAACAATGACATTTTTCACCAGGTTGAACCACATAAATACATTATAAAAGTCTAAAAATCTTATTTAAAAGCCATCATGGAAGATATACTTTTGTTGAATAATTAAAGCCAGCAAAAAAAAAAAAAGAAAACAACCCAACAACAACAAAGGATTAGTTACCACTTTCTATAAACTCCGTCTACAGAAGGGTCTTCATATTACTTTAGATAGCTTTAATGTTCCCTACACAGATGTAAACAAACCTTATAGCATCAGCAAACATTAATAACTTCGACTCAGTTGTTGTTTAATGATAGTCCTTGTATTAAAGGAGACGTCAATCAGTTTAGGAGTAGCCTGAGCTTTAGTCTGCCAGTTGTGATTATTTTTCCAGTAGCACACCTTACACTCATAAACAGTGTATTTCTTTCTACTAATTACTTTTTTTAATGTCTTATTCATATCAGTTGAGCTTCTTAACAAAAAATTCACAAGAACATTTAATGGCATAATTATGTTTTCAGGATTCACTCTTGAAAACATTTAGTCATTTGCCTTTCAAAGTAAAAATGAATCTGAAAAACATATTTCTGTGAAGGATTCAGAAGTTTGTTAGAGGTCATTTGTGAACAAACTACACCATGAAGAGCATTAAGTTCTGGAGAAGCTTAAAGCAGGATTAGAATGTAAAATAGCTTTCGAAGATGTAAACATCTCTTGGATAATTGTTCAAGCCATCATCTGAAAATTGAATTATTTCTAATAATATAACATATTTGCCAAGATTTATTGCCATGGCAAGAGAATAATCAACCTCAATCAACATAAATGCCCTTACTTTTCTGTTTAGTTTATTTCTTAAAATGGTTGCAGCAGCATATATAACCACCAACATTTTGGTTGATTAAAGCTAATTCCAGCCCGATAATGTCTGGTCACTCAATCCTTTTAACAGCTGTTTGGTTTTGTCCATGTTGATAAAAGGCTGAAATAATAGAAATACATTTGAAAAGAAGTGTACCTACAACGAATAAAACACAAAACATTTTTTTCTCGCTGTCAGAAGCTAAATCAGACCTACCATCTCTTTTCTGCATTAGCTAGCTGGAGTTGTCAAAATCATTTCTATTTGCAAAACACCAATTAATGACAAAAATTTGTTAGAGATTTGCTGTGTCTTCAAAATCAGAAGTTTTCACGCAAAACTATTGCCATCTCTTTAAGCAATAAGTGAAAGCCAGATGATGATTCTATCATTTTGGGAACTTCTATAAGTGAATCGACACATTTAGATTAATCAGAAGTAGACCTTGAACTTATGTCTACGTTGTTTGACACAATGGCAGTCAAAAGAAATCAGCCACGATACCAGGAAGAGAATCGTGGAGCTCCATAAGTCTGGTTCATCCTTGGGAAGAATTTCCAGATGCTAAAAGGTGCCACGTTCATCTGTTGAGGGACATGAGGGGAATTTCCAACTATCATTCTGTTTAAGAAGGAGACAGGTTTTGTGTCCCAGACCTGAAATCACTTGGTGATTCTAACTGGCATAAAACAAGAAATGTTTGATCTGATTTAACTTCATACAGTGAGAAAAAAAAAGATATTTGTATTTTTTATTTGAATGTAAACTTTACGGTTTCTCCTTCTGTAGGTTCTTTGGACAAATGTGATTCATACAGATAATGCGTTAATGCTGGGGTATCTGCAACTGAATAAATATTAAATCTGAAGGTTATCTTTATTAAGTTTAATTAAAATATCAACAGCAACTTCAAACTTTATCTTAAATAAAGTTTGGAGAAAATTTATTTCTAGAACTACCTCCAATTAAATTCAATTTGTTGACCTTTTGAAAATAAAATTGGTGACAGGACACACAAAATGTCTTTTAGGAGTTCAATGCTACAGAATTTTTTTTCTGATTAAAGAAAATGACCTTTCATGAGATCTTCCTGATCTCTATATTTATGTGTTATTAAACCAATCACTGTCCTTAATGACTCCCAACCCTCTCCCTCCTGTCTCTTCCCACATTACCCCATTTCACCTTGTTCTAGTGCAGACAGACAAGACTGATCTAATCAGATATTTCTTTTCCATCTCTGTTATGATCCACTCATTGGGAGTGGGAGATGAGGAGAAGTGCGTGCGGGGGAGAAGAGGGAGGGGTGACCTAAAGCGGTGATGACATAATTAATGGCAAATTAATGCTCCACCTGAGCGCCAGCATCACCTCATCTCCCTCTTGTATTTTTTCCCCGCTATCTCTTTCCCTCCAGCACACACTGAGCCTGCTTCATCCCCCCTATCTAACCACATGTGGCATAATCTCATATGTGGGGGAGCTCATCTCAGCGGCAGCTAACTTAGCTCACTAGTATACTGTACAGTGCTGAGTGCTAATAGGGGCTGGGGGGAGGTAAGGAGGAAGTAGCGGGGCAGGAGCCTGATTGCTGTCTCTAATTACGGCTTGATACTAAAGAGTAATTAATGAGTTTGTGGCTGATGGTAGCAGCTTTGGAGCTGCACACAGTACGGCAGGTAATAAGAGCTGTTTCTGGCGAGGCAGTGGAAGGTCCCAGGGGACGGGCACGTATATGTGTTCACATGCATTTCCAGGGAGAGTGGTGACAGTGCTCATTGCACGCTTCTTTATCTGTTGATTTACTTCACTTCCTCAAACATTGAGGAAGAATGATATAAAAAAATAAATGCACACTTTCTAATTACACAGACAATATTAGAAATTATACTCACTGGTCGCTTTATCAGCTGCACCCTGCTTGTTCATTCCTGGACACCATTTTGCCTTAATTCTTGATGGCATAGATTCAACAAGGTGTTGGAAACATTCTTTCCAATTTTTCAATTTTGGCATGGTAGCATCGTGCAGTTGCTGCTTAGCAGTGCTAAATTGGCACCAAGTGTATTCCAAGGAAGAACCTTCCACCAATTTGTACCATCACTGGCAGCCTGAACTATTGATACCATGCAGGATGGATCCATGCGTTTGCGCTGTTTACACCCAAAGCATTTACCCAACCATCTGAATGTGATAGTTGTAACTGAGACTTTGTCATTGGACAGTTTGTCATTCATCAAATGTGGCCCAACATCCCCTTTGACACCAGCAGTGCATTTTTGCCTACATGCATGTTGCTTTGTGCATAAATGTGCCATTCTTTGAAATCCTTAGCGATGGACATGCATAAAAATCCCAACAGATCTGAAGTTTCTGAACTTCAGATTGGTACCAAATTCATCTGATACCAACAACCATGCCATGTTGGAAGTTACTTAAGTCCCCTTTCTTTCTCATTCTGATACTTAGTTTGAAACTCAGCATGTCATCTTCACTTTATCTAAATGTGAAGAACAGCAATTAATTTTTGCTCCACATAACATGTAAACCATCATCATTTTATGCTTTGGATTAGTGTGTCTCTTCAGTTTTATCAAGAAATCCATTTCCCTCTAAGCCCCTTAGTTAAATTCATTGCCTTTTCAAATCTTACTCTACTGAGCATTTACTGCAGACTCTTTTTTGTCCGAGTCTCACCAGCCTTGTATTCAAAATTTCCACTCATTCACAGCCTAAAGCTTGGAAGCTTCTGAATCTAATAATTTGGAAGGCTATAGAAAGGTACAGTATGTGCTAAACTTGTGTTTGAAATTTTTGCTGTCACGTCTTTAGAGTTGACATGTTCCAAATAGCATTCTGCAATCCAAAACAGGGAGCATGGTGTAGATATTTAGAGTAAAAAACTAAATATCTACAATACAGCATCAATCTTTGCTTTTTAATTAGGTAAATGACCAAGTTTTAAGTTACAACGGTACTTGAAAGTTGCTAATTAGTCTGCATTAAGATCTATCAAACTCAAATAAGCTAGCTTAGTCAGATATGGAGATTTTGTTGAAGAGATGGCATGGTTGCTGGTTTCATGGTTACCATTGTAAAACAAAAAATATATATATATCAGTATTTACTTAGAATTAGTATTTTGACTACATTTGTTTTTTCTTTACCGTCTAATGAAAGTAAAAGGCAGTGAAAGAAATAGAGTAATATTTCAAACAGTAATTCAAAAGCTGCAGAACAATATTTCTGTTTAGTATAAGCACGCACATGCTTTCTTTTTTGTGTAGGTTTGGAACTTGTTAAGAATAATTACATCCATACCTTATCTACAAAGTAACCCTTGTTTTCAATGGCATCAACTTTATGATCATCTTTCCCCTTATATTTTCTGTTGTGTCAAAGACACTGGAGGGCTTTTAGGTTGTTTCTTTGTGTTTTTGTGTGGATGAGGACATTTTGTAGAAATTATGATGTGTTAAAAATGACAAACAGGAAAATAATTTTAGAAAAAGTCATAAGCACAATGCCAGAAGCCTCCAAATGTCTTTGTTTGTTGTTTAACATTTGTTGTCTATTCAGCAGTGTGCTCTGGGTTTTGTTCTTTCCTTGTTTCGTCGAGGAAACAAGGAAAGTCTGTTGGGTTCACAGAACTCAGCTTTTGGTTCTTTTTATGTTTTTGAATCTTATACATCTGCAGCCCCTTGGTTATTTTTCTGACTGATTCTTGGAGTTGAATATGTTTTTTTCCACTTTCAGTTCATGACACAGCTTCATTGAAGCACATACTGTTACAAGCAATCTCAATGAAGAGATGGACAGAGGTACATGTAGTCTGTGCTGTTTTGTCGACAAAAGCACAGTCCTTGAACCGCTTTTTCTAGGGTTGAGCTGAAAAAGTATCTATACAAATCGCTGTGGTACTAAGATTTCAATTTGCTGGGGATGCTATAAAATTAATATCAAATAATTGTGGGGTTTCAAGGGTTCAAAATTGTTTTCAACATTTTTTTAACCAAGAACCAAGGGACCTCCATGGCAAATCTCTGTCTTAAAGTGTAAGTTGATGGAACATGAGCGTTGCTCTGTACTGTCAAGCATGTTAAAAGCACCTGCATCCAAACTCAGAAATACATTTAGGTTAAATTCTTATTCAACCACAGAGGCAAAAACACAGAATCACCATGTTTCAGAAACAAATGTTTTCAGGGTGTTGGGTGTTACATGTAGGAAGAAGTAAAGTTCAATTTTGGTGTCATCTGATGAGAGATCCTTCTTTCACACGTCGTCCGTCTCTATAGGAGTCATGTCTACATGACTTGTGATGAACAAAACTTCTTGTTGAATTCTTTCCACAATAATAGTCATAATGTCAACTGATTCACCCATCTGAGTTGTGCTGTCATACTTTGACCTGTCAGTTGAGGAGGACAGTCATGTCTTTGTATTTTGGCAGCTGCGCAATATTCCTTCCATTTCCTTATGATAGGTTGTCAGTGCTTCATGAGGTGTTCAAGACTTGGGTCACTGCTCTGACTTAACCCTGATCTCAACAATTGTATCCTATAGCTGTCTGTTGGGTTCACAGAACTCAGATTAAACTTTAGACAGTTTGACTCTATTTAGTAATTTGGGAACTCCTGAAAAGCAGTTGGATGCTGTGGATTTTATTAAAAAATATTGAAGTAAAAAGGAATGAATACAAATGCACTCCACACTGAAAACCAGGGATGATTTTATTTCTGTTTTACCTCTTGTTACAATCTTGTGTTGGTATATCACCTAAAATTTAAGTTAAATTAATTGAAAATAAAATATATGCCTGAGAAAGACACTTCTTAGAAATGTGTTTTTGAATGGCGTCTCATTTAACCTCTGTGGTGACACAGATTTAAAATCCTTAACCATTGATATTTTTCTGGTCATACCTTCAGCATAAAAACATACATATATACATAAAAACTGATGATATATCAAAATTTAGGCAAATAAAGAAAAAAAAAAAAAGCATACATTTGTGTAGCTGTGGTTGTGTTTGAATGTTGCAGAAGACAAAGAGAGAAGGGAGATGAAATGTACGTGTGGCTTTTGGAGACATCCAGAGAGAGAGAGAGAGCGTGCTGAGGAGTGTCTCTAATACAGGGGCAGCTGTAGTGCAGTTAATGAGGCCTGCAGTTGAAAGCCCAGTGAGTGAGCATGTTCTCTGTGTGAGTGTGTGTGTGCGGGTACATGTATGTGTGTGTGAGTGTCTCAAGGGGAGGTAGAAAGACAGTAAACGTGTGTGCTGAGCAGAGTTACCAAGAGTGCAGTCTTCCTTGACCCTGAGTCAGTCTGTCACCTGGAATCAGCCCTCAGAGAGGGAGGGAGCACAGGGGAAACAGAGACAGAATGGGGGAGTTTTTCAAAAATCTGTGGCACCTTTCACTCAGCTGAATAACTGCAGCAGACTTTCAGCATTGCTGCTAACAAGCTCCGCATCTCTCTTTCACTGGCTCTTTCTCACCCTTTGCGTCCTTTCATTTTCTCTCGCTCTCTCGTTACCCTTCTGTTTCTTTGCCCTTTGCAAAGTGGCACTTTAATGAACACAGTGTGTGTATTCAGTGGCCAGGTTACCTTAAGAGATGTCTCAAAAGAGCTTCTTATTATGAGGCGCATGTAAAGAGACAAAGAAAGAAAAAAGAGGAAGGTCTTTGTGAGACAAGCTCCAGCTTTTCACAACTCACCCCCACAGGGAACTAAGCTGACAGACGATATGAAGTCCGCTACCTTCATACAAGTATGTTACCTGCTAATAGCTGCCCCCTCAGTGGCTCCTTAATGGACTTTATTTTCTGACACCCGAAAGACGGAAAAAATGCTCCACAAGGAAGAAAATACATTTTTCAAATTGAAAATTAGTTTATAAAATATTTAATCTTCTTTTCCAACATGCTTTTGGTTTCATGATATTGAAGAATATACTGCAGTTGATTATTTTATGATAAATAATTTTAACAAAAAATTAAGCAAATGTTAGATCATGATTTAGATTGCCACTGGGAGATTCTTTCTTCCCTGTTGCTGTACTTCACATGAAAAAGACTATTTGACACTCATTTACTTTTTATTTCTATTTAAGGTGAACTATTGGTCAAAAATGACATTATGAACTGGTCCTTACTAGTAAATTACATTCAGCAATCATGCTAAACTTAAAGCAGTACAATGCAAAGTTATGGGTCCTACTGCAGTGGTGCAGTCAGAAAACTTTCAGAGGTGGCCAGTCTGTGGATTTGTAGATCAAATTGTCATACAAAAGAAGAATACGCATTGTATTCAGAGTGGTGGTCATTTTCACTGATCTCTTTATAATCTAGGTTTACCTGCAATTTTTAAAATGATAGTAACATTTCTACATTTTTAATAAAAATGGTAGTAACATTTTTATTAATTTTAACTAAAAGAGCCGAACAGAGATATTGTGCCATCGCATAGCGAGCAAATGAATAAATGCAAATGTTTCTCCACAGAGACAAAAAACACTGATTGAGGCCCCAATAACCACATAGAAACAAGGAAATGAAACAATTCCACTTAAATTATCAACGATTCACCTGCTGTGGCTTGAATGCACAGCCTCATAAATTACTAATGGTTTGTATGGACCAGAATTATGCAAGCACTTACATAATCTCTGGTGTGGAAGTGCTATAAATGTTATTGCATTGTCGTTTTGGACTTTTGTCTCGCACAGATGACTTCTCCTGGCTGCTTTGATGTTGACCTGGATGATGAATCTACACTACGCTGCCACACTGGAGACTAGCGATACGAGCACAACTTCAGCTGAGGTTTCGAAATTGAGGAATGTTTCTCCAACTTAAATTAGCAGAAGTTGACAAGACTCTCTGAAGGAGTGGTTTTCTGATCCCTGATAGTATTAATAAGACATTCAAAAAACTTTTGCGGAGCCTTTTAAAAGAGGATGTAATTTTGACCAAACAATGTGAATTTACACTGAAAACCAAGATGTTTTCTTTTATTTCCTGAAACGGTGCATCAATATAAGGTTTCTGTTTTACAAATACAACATGTAAAGGTAAATAAGAGTGAAAGAGGACAATAGTCATCTTATGCTGGATCAAAATCAAGCAAAAAAAAAGGAAGAGAACCAAGAATGGCTCCTTATGGTGCTACCCTGAAGGGAGTTGAGTAGAGGTGAATATAAAATCGTTGATGCAGACCCAAAACTGTCTTTGTGAGAGGTAGAACTGAAATCAGTGGAGAGCTGAACCTTTGATCAACTTTTGCAGCCTGTAGAGGCAGTGACAGGAGAGGGCATTGCTAAAAAGATTTTACTAAATTCTCTGAAGAGGGCAAATTGACTACTGTGGTGAGTCTTAAATCTAAAATGGAACACCTCCAAGATTGCATGCTCACCCAGGAAGGAGAACAGCGGATTACTGACGATATTTACCAGACAAAAAGTAAACATTCTATTAAAATATCTTAGATGAACACTACTCAAAATGTGTAACTGAGTCCTTATTGTGACTTTGCTGGTAGAAAGGTCTCTCCAGAACAACAGGGCTCCTTGGTGTTAGCGGGGATCCCTGTGGTGCAGTTCAGCCAATGGGCTTGCCGATGAGGAAACACAAGAGGGTATCGAGAAGTATAGTGGGTCTTGAGCAAAGACCTTTTTTGTCAGCTTGTGAGTGGAGAACCCTAACAGGCAATCACAGTGGAGGATGGTGTGTGAGTCTGTATGAGGGCATCCATCATGATATTGTCTACCCAAGGGCCAGTTTCTCACAAACTAGAATTATAGAGCTGGTACACTGACAGTTGGACACACTGTCACTCAGAAATGTGCACAAAATACACAAACAAGACAAACGTACAAAATAGGGCTCAGCCAGAAGAAATCTCAAAAAAAAAAAAAATACACACTGACACACACACAAGGCCACGCATTCACACTCACCTTCCAGTCACACAATGTCTCATACACCAAATTTCAGTCACACACTCTCCAAACACATACACAAACCTTGCCTTGTGGTGTCCCCGGAGCTGCAGCAGCAGCAGCAGCTTGCAGGCAGACAGGAAACAGTGTATAGCACAGAGCAACATGGTGGTGGTGGTACTTCTGTGCCGACAGGAGCAGTCCAGTCTAGACAGAGGCGAAAGACATCTCATTAGGCTCTCACTTGCTTCTCTCCTCCACAGCGCCCGCCGGCAAGCAGCTTGCCTTCAATGTGAAGGCCAGAAACTGAGACGGAAACAAGATGGAGAAACTGTACTGAGGAGAGGACGTGTGGGACAGAAAGGAGAAGACGCAACAAGAAGGGAAAAAAAAATCTGACAGGAAATGAAGAAGGACAAGCAGATGGAATAAGGAAGACAAGCAGGAGGGGGAGCAAAGGAGGGAAAATTAGACAATGATCACAGCAATAATAGTCTTGATCCTCCAGGAGGCCCACTCCTACAGGCTCCTTCTCTCTTTCTTTCTCATGGCGTCTCACATGCTCTGTCTCTCGTTCAGTCCCACAGCTGCCCCCTCCTCCTATCTTGCCTCCTGCTGCTGTTTCACTCTTAATTAATTTCTCACTACTCACCAGAGCTCTGAGCTGCAGCTCTCCTCAGCCGGCCTCTGAGACTGCTCCCAGATCAGCGCTCCTATTGCCTCAAAGACACAGTAGCTCATATCTACATACTTGAGCTGAATTTGGCATCAAATGAGCGCTGAAGGTAGATGCAAATGATGACATTGCCAAGAGAAGAAGACCAAAGAACCACACTTAAATTAGCTTTAACTGAGCAAATCAACCATTTCCTCACAGAGTCTGTCAAAATCAGTAAAAAACTGACGTTTAAAGGATCATTTTTATTTATTACAACTGATTTCTTATATTTGGAGTTACTCACTTTTAATTGTTTTCATTCAGACACAAAACAGAAAATCTAGATGAGGAAAAAATATATATATATATATAAAAAGTATATATATATATATATATATATATATATATATATATATATATATATATATATATAAAGAAATATATATATTTCTGGGTTTTGAATGTCTTTGTGGTGGTTTCAATATTTTTGACAAACACCTTTATATATGTAAATGAATAAATGGGAAGTAACCTGTATTTGGAGTCATAATTGCTCATGAGAGTTGACTTACCCATATGATATAAGCAGTCAATGAAAAATAGGCCTGTAACTTTAAATCTTCTTTGTGACTGTTACTAAATTATAAATAGTTAATTGCCAGAAAAAAAAAAACAACAACCTGTGATTAGGTTATAAAATAATAACCAAAGATTTGATCGTCTTATGAAGTACTGTTCAATCCATCATCTGAAAATGAAACTAGCTTGACACGACCACATATTTACCAAGACATGGCTGTCTACCTGAACTGACAGGGTTTTTTTTACGTACAATTCCATCATATACATCATATTTTTCTCTACCGAACAGCTTATTCTATAAGTATTGAGTTATAGTGTAAAAGTGCAAAAGAGATTTCAATACAGTTCAAGATTTAGGATAAAAATGCATCTGTTCCTAAGTGGGTAAAAATGTATACAACCCAGAATACACTTAGCCCTTCAACCTTTGCCTTCCTTCTTAATTCTCAGGCCATGGTAATCCTAGCCCAAGGCATACCCTAAAGTGCTCACTGAGGCAATTTCTGCAAGTCTACTAATGCATCAAGAAAAGAGGAAGGGGCCCTGATCCAAGGTTGACAGCTATCCACCCCAGCTCTGACAGAATCACTTGAACTCCTGAACACAAAGTCTCTTCCCTTGGCAGGAATAGAGGTGCCTTTATTTTTGAGCCTCCTTTGGCAGTTCCTTTTCAGCAAGTTTGTGGGAGTATCAGAAAAAAAAAAAGATAAACAAATATGAAAAAGCAAGAATTTCAGCAGGCTTTCTCAAGGTCAGTGTAAGGTGATGGTAAAACAGAGAGGAGAAACATGCACAGATGAACACGAGGTCATATTTGTATTCTGACCTTCTTGGTGAAACTAATAACTAAATGGCCTTTCATTTTAACCTCTAACCCGTTGTGGCACTAACCAGGCTACAAAGCAAATCCTATATGGAGTGTCACTCTCAGAAGGTTTATCTCTCTCTTTAGAGACCGTTTGACCTCCTCCTGTCAGCAAGCAGACTTACGTTACATGGATATTCTCAGCTTTGGGCTGTAACCTGATTATCTTAAATGCCATGTCACAAGAAACCTGCTTGGCTCAGCTGGGAAGAAGGATGAAGACAAAAGATGGTTAATGCTGCTAGTTGTCTTCTGGGGAATCTAAAAGTGTGGACTGCACAAGATTTTAGCTGCTTTTTTGTTTTTTTTTGGCTTACCATACGTATAACACAGACGCAGGGCAGAAAAAAAACTGTAAAAGTCAAGTACAAAGGAAAAGGAAGATCATTACTCATGTCCTTGCCATGCTTACAATACTAAAAAGTTTGATGAAGTCTCTTCAGTTTTCTGTTTTCCAGTTATTCAAACTACTCATTTAGACAGCTACTTTTACTCAGTTATTGGCTTTTTCTTGTCCACATTTCTCTTTTTAGATTAAACCTTGTCCAGTCTTTGTTGCTCATTTTTGACAATTGCTCTTTGATTGGTAGCATTTCTCTCATAGAACCTCATCCATTCACACTTTCATTATTTTGTCCCTTCTGCCTCGACGCGCTCTCCTCTCCTCTTTTACTTCCTTTCCTGGTTAAATGAGCCACAGGGGAGCATTACCAGAGCCTTAACCCAGCAGCTGGAGCTTCCAGCTGGGTTAGAGGCAGAAATAGAGAAAGAAGGAATGAGACACTGGATACCTTTTCCTTGTGGAAAAAAAAAAACACAAAGCACAAATGTACAAGTTTAGGTTCCTATGCTTAAAGTCAAGTGTCTGTTACGTTATTACCAACCATCTTCTCTTTAGATAGCCCCAGTCACATTTAATGGCACTTCTGGTAAATGGTTTCTCAAAAACCTTAAAATGAGAACCTATCTTTTGCAGTATCCTTGACTGAAAATCATAGAAAAGCCCAATATTTAATTTGAGTGTGCTTATTTATTGGAGGATCTGTTCTGCTGTGCGCCTGTTTCTCCTCTAAATGCACTGTGAAACCCTGTTGGGAACCCTGTTTGTGTGAATTTTTAAAACTTAAAAAAAAAAAATATTTATGAAATTTTAATATAAAATGTGTTAGCCTCATATCATTCCAGAAAGATAGATAATTATCCAAAACATATGGCCAAATTAAGACAGAAAGGTTTTAAACACAAGTATTAATTTCCATCCATCTATCCATAGCCAGCCAATACATAAAACACAAATTAGAAGCTTATATTTCAATTTTGATCTCATTTGTAATATCTCGTTGTTTCAAATGCTTCAATCAATTTACTTCAATTTCAATGTTTTATTTTTTTTCAAGGCTCTCCCTTCTCTACAGTTTTAATTCAAATTTAAAAATATGCTTATGTTGTAGGAGAGAAGATTCTGAAAATTAAACTCAAGAAGGAAACAATCTCTTCCTGACCCCCAGGAAAACATTCTGACTTTATAAAACAACTAACAAAAAAAAAAAAAAAAAAGTTTTTTTATTTTTTTTATTGTAGGCCAATTCACAGTGAACTGACAGTTTAAAATGAAGTCAATGTGTCATTAAGTTTTCCTATTGTCTAAAGTGCCACCTTTGCGTTTCAGAAATTAATACAAATATGCCTCTGATAAGTGGAATATCCTCTGGGATCTCTATTTATTAAACTTGATTTCACATTTATAACATGAGTCTTTGGTAATAACATCACATCAACCTGCTCTCAAGAATCCTCAGTGGTCTCTTCCTCATTAGGATTCAAACCCCCCGCAGGTGATTCAAAATCCAACATCCTATTCAGTGCATGTGGGGTAAGGCAAAGGATCAGTGTTATAAGCAGGATTCAGCAGACAGGGAATGCCTTCCCCAACATCCCACCCGTGAACGTTGACACTAATTGAGAGGTCTATAAAATATAGATGATCTTTGCTGTGGTCTCTCCTCGATGCCCCTTATCACCCTCTCTGCTCCACTGTTCGTCACATCCTCTCTGTGCCTGCTCAAGCAGCTCAAGATTAAGACTGTTGCTTACAGGCGCCATGCTGTCATGCATATGCATCACTGCACATCAGGTATATTGGGAATGGTCTGATGAACAGGACTGTTCAGCCCATTTGGTCAGTGTGTAAGAGTCTGAATAAGAGACGGAACTGAATGGGAAGGGGCAAAAGTGCACAGCTTGATCATCAGTGATATGGAACACAAGCGAAGCAAAGAAGTATTCTTTCATGTGGAAAATGCTGAGAACTATGTTTCAATTTTGCTTTATGTTTAAAACAAGGAGAAAATTAATCAATTTGCATCACAACTTAAGTTATTTTCAAATTAAAAAAAAATTGTTTGTACAGCAAATTTCAGCAGCCAGACATTTCAATGTGCTTTACATCACAAGAAACACAAAAACACAAAGTTATGCAACATAGAATCAACAAAGCCTGACATTAAGTCAAGTTCCATTTTTAAATTTGTAATTGATTACATTTCAAATACAAGTCTAAACAGGTGGGTTTTTATATTGACACATTTTTACCAAATGTTTGCAAAGAAGTGGAAAAAACCTCTGTTTTCAAATCTGCAATATTGATACTTTGTTGCTTTATTGTTGCTAACTTTGAACAGAAAACATTCGGCCAATGAAGCTGTTTTTTAATAATTTGTGGCTGTGCAGGACCCAAATACAAATGGGTAGCAGGCAGAGGATAAAATCAAAAGCAAAACTCAAGGCATCGTGGAAAAAGACCAGTGAGAAACTTAGAGATTAACATGTTAATGACTGGAGTCTAATTGAATGTGAACCACTATGTTGAGACAAAAAAACTGAGCAAGAATTGTGTGAGGAAAAAATTAAAGTAATTGAACACACCCAAAAAAATGCAAAGATGAGTATATGAATCAACATAAAATTGCTAAACACTAAACTGACCAGGATTCAACTACAAATTCACTGAAGTAAAGTAACACAAGCTATTTAAACACTATTGTTAAAAAGACATTTTCTTTAAAAAAATATAAAAAAGCTATTTGCCTGTGGATCAGAGGTGCACACATTTTTCCAATTATCTGTCAGTGTGGGAAGAATATAAGCCTCTCAGCAAAAAATAGTGCATTGATACTGAAAATTCCCATTTAAAGATGTTCATGTACAACATTGAATACAACCAACATGAAAATAAGTTTCAAAGTCAAATATTTTGGCTAAGCCCAGATAAAGCATGATGTCCATCACATCAGCCAGTCATTGAATTGCAAGTCACCTTTTCACAAAAAAATAAATAAATAAATAAAATGTCTGCTGGTGTTGATTCAGAGAACTTGTATTCAATTGTCCAGTGGAAGCCATTTGGGAGTGTTATGTTGTGGGTGGAGGTTAAGGTCAGAGGTGAGTTTCTGAAGGTTTTCACAAATGTAATTTCACAAACATTTTGATGTGTGTTTATGCCTGTCTTTAGAGGAAGCACAAAGATGGAGAGGTCACTGACTTGCCCTGGAGCAGAAAAAGAGGACCTTTAAAGGCCAAGGTTAGAAGAATTCAAATCCTCCATCACTAGAACTGGCCTGTTCATACCAGGCTGACCAAAACTGAATACTCAGAAAATAAAAATGTATATATATATATATATATATATATATATATATATATATATATATATATATATATATATATATATATATATATATATATATATATATATATATATATATGCTTTGAAGAAAGAAAAAAAACAGGAAAATAAAAATACGTAGGCTATATATATTCTTTAAAATGCTTTGAAGATAAAAAAAAAACAAAAACACATTTAATGCTTTTTTTGGGACTAAATGGTGAATAATTGTCAATATGCTACATAGTTTCCAGTTTTTCCTCTAGGATTGTGTTGTGTTTAACTTATGTCATCATCTCATTACCTGCCCCTGCTGGGAGAAAAAAAAGAGCATTCCCCCAGAATGATGCTGCCACCGCATTTCAACATGGCATTCTTCAGCTTGATTTGCTGTGTTACTTTTCTAAATCACCTACAGTTTTGAAAGTTAAAAAATAAGAAAGAAAGGAAATTGGTCTCATCTGATAAGAGCATCTTATTCCATATCTTTGCTATGTCCAGTGTGTGACCAACAGCAAAACTGCAAATATGACTTCTTATTACTTGGTTAAAAAAAAAAAAAAAAACTCCCTTCCTGCCTCTTTTCAATAAATGCCAGATCTGTGCAGTGAATCTCTGCAGCTCCTGTAGAGATACTATTGGTCTTTCAGCTGCTTTTCTGAATAATGCTCTATTTTTCTGGCCTTTTGGGTTTGGATAGCCATTTCATTTGAGTTTGCAGCTGTGCCACAATCTTCCTATTTTAACACGATGGATTGAACAGTGCTCTATGAGATACTCAAAGCTTAGGTGTTGTTTTACTGCTTTAATTTTCCCACAATTCATCCTGGACTTGACTGGTGTGTTCCTTGATTTCCATTACACATTTTGCTCACCATATTCTCTAACATCAAAGGCCATGTCAAACAGCTGCAACAACATAGTGAAATTGAAAAGAGAAAAGTTCTTGCAAAGCACTGAACTTAAAATTCAGATAAATTTTGTTCGGGATCAACACAAGACAGATTTTTGGAAATATTTTTTGAAGCCGCTTGACAGAATCTTAGAATCCAAAACTCTCCTTCTAACTCTAGTCTTCTACTGTTCGCAGACACACAAATACAACCATCCATCTCGACTTTTGAGATTTCAGTGTTGCTTACCATCAGCACTTTGTCTTGGCTGTCAGTCGCCTCGCTGCTCTCCCCAAACGTCTGCCTCACACACATGTGAGAAGTCATGCCTTTGTGCGAATACACGCGAGTTTGTGCAGAGGGTTTCTCTGCACTCGGGCTGATGCACTTGAATGTTAGAGTGCATATGTGATGAAGCATGATCAGCTGAAAACCCGAGCACCATTCTGAAGCTATAAAGCTCAGAAATTAAAAAAAAATTAATAAAAAATCCAGCAAAAATGGATTTTGGAAATGGTGTTCCCTTTTGTCAGGAAATAAAAGATTCTACCTACAGTGCTGTGCCTTGCACTTTTACAGATGATAAGTGACACAAGCTGACATTGGGGTCAGCCACGCAGTCAATTGCAGAGCTGTGGAAAGCCATTCTGGCCCACTCCAGTGGTGTTAAGCCCCTTTAAATCTCATTATCTCCTTCATC
Source organism: Poeciliopsis prolifica (assembly GCF_027474105.1). Taxonomy (NCBI): domain Eukaryota; kingdom Metazoa; phylum Chordata; class Actinopteri; order Cyprinodontiformes; family Poeciliidae; genus Poeciliopsis; species Poeciliopsis prolifica. The sequence continues at coordinate 5,097,525 of NW_026562400.1, read as the reverse complement.
GGCATCTGCAATGCATTTTCCACCAAATGTCACATTATAATTTGTGAGATTCCAAACCAGCACTATTTTTTTTTCCCTTTTTGAAGAGATGAGGATGGAAAACTGAATGATCTAAGTTGCAGAAGAAAAAAATAAAATCTAGGCATGGGGAATAGAAGACAGAAACTATGAAGACTCATGGGGAGATTTTTCTTTCTGTCATGTCTTTGATACTCTTTTATTCACCTCTTTGTCCCCTGCTTGTTTCGTCACTTTATCATTCATTTACACTGTCTGAATGCATCACATTGACATATTAATTAAAGACTCCTTCAATGTTCCTTTTCACAAAAACGTATGTAGTTGTCTCTTTTATTACTATCTGTGAGGGTCGCTGAAAATAAGTCTTATAAAGATTAATAACTCATTAACCTACAGAGAACACTTATTTACATCCTGAGAAGGTTCAGTCTTGACAGCGCACCAAAGAATCATGTAAAAATAGAATGCTGCATCTACTATAAAGGCCATGCACACCCACACAGTTGTTTTCAATTACCCCAGATGATTAGATCTGTCGTTAGGTCAAAACTGGAAAACTTTACGTAAAATAACTCCATGAAGTAATAACACATTAGGTGAGTGTTGTGCCATGGATGTCACAAAACTAAAGGACCAGTAAGGATATGTTAACCAAGATCAGTCTACAGATTTAATTTAGAGATTAAGGAATACCTGGTTGTAGTTTAGAAACCTACAGTAGATAAAAAAAATAATCTGTGACAAGAACAAAAAATGCATTTTGCTTTGCAGAAAGGTAATTGTGAAGAGCCACATTTTTCCATTTTCAGAGATTGTCTTGTTAAAGTAATTAACTTTATTGGGATTTTATATGATAAACCAGCAAAAAGCATCTTGAGATGGAGAAAAAATTATACAATAACTTAGAGTTTTCTGACACATAGAAAAATGGAGCATGCATTCTGCCCATTTCATTCAAGTACTGCTGAATGAAATTCAACCCAACCAACAGTCCTCAGAAAATATTTGAATAGTAAATCAAATTCTTCAGTGTTATTTAATCTTAACATAAATGTGAGGTTTGCTAGAGAACCAAGGTCTTAAAGACTAAGGAACACAATAGGTCGAGAAAAAAATTAATTTGAAAAGCAGCTGAGTGGCATGTCTGGAGGAGTTGCAGATTCACACAACTTGGGTTGGAGAATCTGTCGACATGTTGACATGATCACTATCATTCATGCACTCCACAAATATATCCTTCATTGTAAAGTGGAAAAATTAAAGCTATTACTGGAAGAAAACCTCAAGAAGTCCTATTTCCTCTACTATATATAGCAGTAATAGAGAATTACCTGATATAAAGTGATCTGGGTAAAGATGGGCATAGTGTAGTATTGAATCACACACTTTTCCATTTCACGTTCGCCTTGATATTTTCTGTTTTCACACTTTGTTTTGTGTTTAAGACACATAATGATAATGTTTTTTCTCATCTCTTTGTCCCTGATTTCCACAGTTTACAATATCAGAGAAAGTTGGCAATGTGCATTGAAAAAACACCTTGCTGTATAGCTCAGACAGCACTATCTCATTATCACTGTGCTCTGTATATCCTCCAAAATAGCAGCCAGGAAGTTAACTGACATACTACAGAAACCACACAATACATCCTTTTGAATACGTACTGAGTTAGTGGCCTGTGACATGACAATACCAAACACAGTCTTGATTGTTCATCACTCTATTGCATATCATTCTTTAATTTCAATGGCATAGCAAGAAATAGAAGAGAAAATATTGTTCCCAACATCGTTTTACTATGTATTTAACACTTCATCATACATAATTTAGTCACGTTATAAAGCAGGATATTGTGGATAGTTTAAACGTTTCTTCAAAACTATTTGATGCACATGATGTACCTTGAACAAGTCCTACCATTCCCCAATAATAAAACATTTGTCACTAAGGAGGCTAAAGCATGTATTGATAGGAAAAAGTTGTGTTTTAGTGACAAAGAAAGGGTGGGAGTGGTTGCAACACAGAGGGAGTTGAAGCACAGGAGAGGCACTGCCGTACTATTGAGCAAAGCTTATACTCCATGGATAATAAAAAAAACTGTGGAGGAAAAGCATTGCAAACAGGAACTCAGGCAAGAAATGTTTGGTCAATGCACATTATGTGGCTAACTCTAATAAACTTAATGACATTTTCCTCTGGTTTAGTAATTAGGGCTTTCCCTTCAGCTGGTAGAAAGGCCTTGAACTTCATCAGCACTAGTGACTCTACTGACTTCCTTGGTGTCATTTATTGAACCTAAGCCTTTGCAGGAAACGTTTAGCAGACTGGATAGCCAGAAATCTGTAGTGCCTGATGGGTTCCCAGCTGTCACGCTCAAGAACTGCTCCTCAGAACTGTCCTCTGCCTGGTGTGGTATCTTTAAGAAATCCTAACACAGTCATGTTGTCCCTCCTCCTTGGAAAAAGTCTACTATTACTCCTGTTCCAAAAGTGTCTTATCCTTTGCTTAACACTGACTTGAGACTAGTGGCCTTAACCTGGTTTGTTATGAAATGTTTTGAAAGAACTGTTGTTACTATACTTCAGACAAACATTGCTGTCCTCCTTGACCCCTTACAGTTTGCCTGTAAGCATGGCCTTAGCACAGAGACACTGTCATCAGTGTAACCCACTTGGTAAACAAGCATTTAGAGGATTCTATGTCCTATGCACGGCTTCTCTTTGCACATATCCTCTGAGCTTTTTACACAGTGCACTTCTGCTGGTGAAAAAAAGAAATGAAAAATGTTAATATGGGTATCAAAGGTCTTACAGTTAAGTAACTTGTAGCAACCACATCTCAATATCTACATTTACACCTTGTCTGAAGTGAAATATTGAGTTGATACCTAAAGTCTGTCAGGTTTCTCTTACCTTTTACTTTGTACACTAATTTCATGGACAAATGAGTCCAATAACTATGTCATCAAACAGTCTGCCTTTCTGTGTGTCACAGTGGGATTGCAAGCTTAAAACTTGGTTTTATAATAACCGTCTTCTGTTGAATGATAGTAAACATTGACAAAAATACTATTGAACAGGTGAACACCTTTAAACATTTTGCTATTATAAATACCATACTTTGTGCTCTGAATGATCATGTTGACTAGCTGTGCTCCAGATTAACTCAAAGAATCTACGCAGACTTAGATTGTTTGGAGTTGCATCTAAACTCATGTAGACTTTTTATGATGCCATTCTTGGAGGTATAATTAGCTATGGTATGGGTCCTTGGTTTGGCTCACTTATGCAGTCTAAATCTAGACGTGCAAATATAGTGAAAACTTCAATGAAAATAATTGGGTTGACTTTTCAGCCTCTGCCCTTGAAATCTGTCTAAGATGAAACTGTAATCAAACATGTAAAAAGGATCTTGCAGAACTCATTTCATACTGACTACAGATGATGAACAATTATCTTCAGCGGAATAATACACAGCTATTTGTTGTAAAACAACAGTTTTTAATAATCTTTTCTCTCAACTTCAATTTTTCTTCTAAATAATTTTTGATTAATTATTTGATTGTCTAAGGGGGAAGTGTTCTAATTTTTTTTTTCATTTATGTCCTATTAATTTATTTGCTACTTTTACTTAATTTTAATTGCATCATAATATATCATAAATCTCTAGTACTCTTTAGGGTAATTTAATTGCCCATATGTCGTGTTTTAGTACAGCTATCTCATTTTGTTGAAATTTGTCTGCGCTGAGACGCTTTATGTCTTTCTTGCTATGTGTGTGCATGTTTGGCAGTCTCTGTATTCCCTTAGTGGCCAATATAGTATACCTTATCTTATGTGCACCACTGTCCAACGGGAACTCAGATATTGCAGCAATGATTGGATATTAACATTATTTGATTGCAAGCTACAGCGTTATATCTGCACTGAGAAAGATTATCTCGGATTGGCAGGTTGAAACTGATAGTGAAACTTTCTTTCTGATTAATTCAGCTGATAATGACCTAATCACTTGGGGAACCTCATGGAGCACAATGTTTTTCCTAGTATCTCAGTTTACTCTTCAGTGTATAACCCACTCTGCCTCCATCCCCCAGAAATTATGATATCATGACAGAAGCAATGTACTCCATCAATATTTTGAAATCTCAAAAATCTGAATATTATATGAAGGTGAAATATTCATTACTAGTCATTTTAAAAAGTGGAAATGTTATTTTATAGAAATTCTTCACACAAAATATTCCAAGATGTTTCTTTTTTTTTCATCTTTAATGATTATTAGGTTTGATACAGATAAAACATGTCACCAGAGGGAAGCATAAAGTTCTGGAGTCCTCTGGAACTTCAGGATGTGCCTACTCACTGCATTGACTGTGGACTTCAGAAAACACAGTGAACCAACACCAGAAGATGACATGGCACCCCAAGCCATCACTCACTGGAAACTTCACTCTGGACTTAACAACATGGATTCACTCTTCACTCTCCCCCCAAACCCTGAGACATTCATTTCCAAATGAAGAGCAAAATTTACTTTAATCTGCACCAACTCTAGCCTTAGTTCACTCCTTGTGAAGCTACTGCAATGGATTTTGCTTAACGATCATCTCAAGGTTGCGGTTCTCCTTGTTTATGGTGCGCATTTCCCTACCATACTTTCTTCTTCCACTCAATTTTTTGTTAATATGCTTGCATACAGAAATCTGTGAACAACCAGCTTCTTCAGCAAAGACCTTTTGTGTCTTATCTTCCTTGTGAAGGGTGTCAATGACTGCTGGACATCCGTCAAGTAAGCAATCATGTAGCTTACTCACCCAGAGTGTCAGAGGCTGTTTAAAGGCTATGAAAACCTTTGCAGGTGTTTTGAGTTAATTAGCTGATTAGCGCATGACACCATGAGCTTTCAGTAATGCCCTTTTTTTATATTTTAATTCTAATTTTATGAGACACTGAATTTTAGGTTTTCAATGTCTGCAAAATATAGTCATCAAAATCACAAGAAACAAAGGGTTTTAATATAACACTCTATAGAAAATATATGTATTTAGTTAAGAATAATGTTTGGTGCAAAAAACATGCAAAATTTTATCATACTTTAATGCAGTTTACTACATGAAGCTGGTAGCATAGTTGACTTGCGAATATTTTCTGCTTCTGTTTTGCATGGCAAGGTGCCTACCTGTCTTTACAATATTTTTGAGGTCCTTTGTGACATGACTCACAGTTATAAAAACTGAGATGGGCCTACGCATCAGCACAACTCCATGTCATAATGAAGAGAACTTACACAGGCCCCTTGTTTTATGCACTTTTAATAAAGTATTAGCACAAAGCCGCCAGCAAAGCTAATGAGAACCAGCTCACATGGAAGTTCAAAGGAAAACATTGTGGTGAAAAACAGGCTTAAAATGTATGATAAAAAAAAATACATGTTCCAAAAAAATGTGGTGGGTATAATTTATCAGAAACTATTTTGATTGGTGACTTGAGAAATACTGATTTTCTCAGACATAGAAAATACTGTACCATAGACAAATGTAACGTAATGATGAATTTGCTTCTCCTCCTATCAATACTTGAAATTGTATTACTACATTTAATTTCTCTTTCCTTTGTTGGAACGTTGTACATCTTCTAACTTGTGGCTTATGACAGTTATATTCATAAAGAAGCATGAGAAAAAAGGATGAAAAAGTAAACCAAGAATGCAGTGTAAAGTTCCTGAAGCGAAATGATGTTATGCACAAAACACCAAACTGGGGCATTAGTGCATACAACAACAATTCCACAAAATACAAGTAGTAGAAACAAAAGAAGTTACCACCTTCGACCTGGCATAAAGATTTGTCTAGTGTCTAAAGAGAAGTTTTGTCCTGAGAGCTGTAGCTTAAGACAGAGAGTTGTCCTGAGAGCTTATTAATTAATGAAATAATAAGCTAACTATTAATTAATGAATAACATTTTAATCTGTGAAGATATGAAAAACATAAAGATAATAATAATAATAACATACCTGCATTTTCTTACCTGAAAAACCTGTGGCTCTCAAACAATATTTGTTGCATTGAATATCTGGCATCTGACTCTGCTCACCTTATCACTGCACTTCATAGCTACTAGTATATCGTCAACCGTGGGCTCTCGTCCCTTTGTGTGCTTACTTCCCCTAAAGCCCAGTTTCAAATTGGGTCAAAACAATTGCCCAGAGAGAGCAACTGCTGTAGAACAACTATTTTTCTGCATACATAATATTTGGGGGAAGTTTCCATTAAGGTCTTTTTCTGTATGTTCAGAAAGGCCTTGAAAACAGACCCACATAACCAGGATTATATTTATTATGAAACTATATTTTCTTTTTACAAATAGACAGTGGTATAATTCTTGACTTTGTGTTTTAGAGGGAAGAGACTTCAAAGGCTAATTTTTTTTTGTCAGAAAAGGGTTTTAAAAGTATTTATCTGCTTTGTAAAACAATTGAAATACTTACTGTGACTTGCTCATGTTTAATACTTTCATAAACTTACGCTACTGAAATATTATTTCAGAGAAAATGATTTTTTTTGTTTTGTTCTGACAATATGGACCAACTAAATACAATAAAATAAAGACAATGAACTACAATATTTATATTTTAAACAACGAAATTTAGAAAAAGCAAGCAACATGAAAAGATACATGGAATATGCAAAACTTATTTGTGAAATAATGTGGATGAGTTAGTGACAGTTAAAAGCCAATCCATTAAATAAAAGCCTTATTTGGCCACTTTCTTGTTCCATTGCTCTTTATTTGTCCTCTCGTATATCCCTCATTTAAAAGAAGAAAAAAAAAAAAATGTAACTACTTCACAGATCTTCATTGCCTAATTTGCAGCTCCATTTGCACCCAGTCGTGTCGTGTGGCGCTGTGGCATGCTAAGACTTTGACAATGCAGGGCACTGAATAATTGATGTGCGGACCTGAAAGTTTGATGCCTGACTCACGGGCAGATTGAACCTGCAGGCAGCATGCCTTTGCCCATCAGCCAACTCCCTACTCTGCACCATTCAATACACTCCTCTTCACACACACTCACACCTTAGCATACAGTGCACACATCTCCCAGTGGACTTCCTCACTTCTCCTCTCAAACTCCCTTTAAAACCTCTCAAATACTTGCTGCAAGACTTTGCAACTATTACACCTAAACCCAAACCAGGAATGCGATGCACTTTTACAGGCATTTGGCCTTTCACCTTTAGCACAGTCAACAGATATAAATATTTTTAACAAATGCCTTCAAGAAAGTTTACATGCTTATTTTAGATAACTGAAAACAGTAAGCCAGTATTTGGTAAGGCATGAAAAAGAAATTTGTTAATTAAAAACTATTGAACTATTAACTATTTAAAAACTACAATCCAGAAATAATAAGATGTGGCATTTGCACTTAATCTACACCCAAGAGAAGCTCATAAACATAAAACTGCGGCATATATTAGTCATAATAAGTGAATAAGAATGCTTCTCAGGATTTATGAGTCTTTTGAGTCATTTCAACTGATGTATCACTTGGAGAATTATCCTCTTTGCAATAGCTAACCAAGAAATGTATTAGTTATATATGTTTTTCATAAGACTTGCTGGCTGAGATTCAGTTATTGTTACATTTGATCAACTATGAGTGATGACTGCATAAACCTCTGCATTTTTATTAGTAGTGAATAGTAATGGGGTTAAAATGTTTCAGACACATGTTTTTTATGAGCTATCTGTGGAACAGATATCCATGTCCACATTGCCTCTTGAATTATCTTTGAAAACCAGAATGGTGATTTATTTCAACCTGTGATTGCAGCATTAAAAGCATATTAATTGTTTCACCTGAGGAAGATGTTTCCTCTTTCCCTCAGCATCTGGAGAAATTAAAGGTTTGACCAGATCTATATTTAGAGTCAATTCAAAGCATCGTTTTTATTGCTGCTAAAAATACTTTAGTTGGAATTTCTTTGTGAATATAAGAGTGAAGCTTTCTCATGCAAATTCTTATGACTTTTTGGAGGTTAGGTTCTGAACCTTTTGGAGGCCAATTTGTGAAGACAAAAGATCTCGAAAGCACGCCTTCGAAGTGTAAAGTTGATGCATCCTACAATCAACCTTCTACCGTCCACAAAAATGGTAAAAATAATTCAACGATGAGACAGTTCATATTAATAAGAAAAGAGCACAGTCAAACCTTTTTAAATATTGTTTGCCACTTTGCAAAGTGCATGTAAGTGTCTCACTGAGTTTGCATGACATCCCATGTGGCTCTCAATGAACACATGCAGGTGTGTTCATTCAATATTTCTGTTTCCTCCCACAGTCCAAAAGTCATGCATTTTATGACAAGTGGAGACTCTGATTATCCCATAGAAAAGATTCTTTTGGGCTGTGATTTGCTGAAGGGTGCAGCCAGTCTCTCACCCACTGACCACTAAAGATGGGCAGCAGGGCATACAAAATGGATGGATTTAATTTCACGAAAATACCTTAGTTGTATTTAATGACACTTAAAGTATTACAATCATTCAGGAGTTTCAATAGATAAAGACACCAGAAAGTAAAAACAACCATAAAATTTATTATATGTGAGATTAAAAGAAGATTAAATAAGAGATAGATTTTGTCTTTATGTAATCTCTTATTTCTTTCTTCAATGAAGGTTTAAATGTCCTAAAATTTGTCAATTAAAACAACATATATTTCAACACAAAATGTCGATAAAAACTGAGAACAAACTGTAATGCTCAAAGAGGTTGATAATACTATTACTATAGTATTATCATTTATTCTAAGTGTGATGATTTTACTTTCTTTTTATTTTTGCTTTCTTCCTCCTCTTGTGAATTAATCAGTTGAGGAATTAATGGTAGGACTTTTCTTATTATATTTTGTAGCAATAAAATCCTCATCTCTAATAGAGCCACTAGCACTATGAGCATATTAACAAGAAACAGACTGATTACCATCATGTGAACGTAAGCATACATTGATGTACGTGCAGCAGTACACTGGCGTGTGTGCACATTGCAACAGATCATGTTTGCGATGTATTGTTGCAGAGTAGGTGAAGCTCATGATGACTGTCTGTAATAGGGTTGTGACTGAGCTATTGGACAACTGTGGAAACTATCTGTTGGCAGGAGATGGCAGTGGGCGCTGATTCCAATCTGTTTATCAGCATAGGGTGTGGAGAGGAATGTAGGAGGAGGTGTCTGGTTTCTGTGGTGTGTGACTGATCTGTTAGCCAACGTTGGTGTTTGCTTTGTTTGAGTTTGAATTGATTTGTTGCTACGTATTTGTTGGTGCTTGTAAGACAGCAATAGCAGCAAAACCACTGAATGTTGCTCATACTTAAAGCTGTATAGCCAGAAACTTTATTCTTGCTATGTATATGTGGAAATCCAGCATTAGTGGCGAATGGTATTCTTTTTTTAAATTATTTTTTTTAAGTTAGCTTCATATATAGGCTATGCAGAGCCTTCTTTTTTCTACTTCTATTGGTCTAACCATACCTATTAGTGGCTATAATTAAATGATGAAGAATGGGTGGGTGGATGGAATCGGAGGCAGACAGAGAAGGGGGCAGCTGGAAAGTGTGATTTAATTTAGTTATGATCTAATTTGCTTTGATTAAAAATGTATGCAAATCCCTCTAAGCATAAGGGATCAGGGAGAGGAGGCGACACCTCTTCTGCTTTTTCTCCCTCTCTCTCACGCCCACTGTTGTCTCCCTCCTTTTTTCTTCTTCTTCTTTCCCCCCCTCTGTCAGCGGCCACTAAAGTGAGATTGTGTGAACTGGAAAGTGCGATGGGTACATGTGTTCATGTGTTGTTGGAGGCGTATTCCTCTTTAAGGTGATGAGAAGAATCCACTCACTCTGGATGTTTTTGTGACTTATTTTTGCACATTTGTCTGGCGTGTGCAGCAGGTAGTGCATCAGAAAGTTAATGTTTATGTGATCTGACCTGCTCTGTAAGCAAGGACTGAACGGGGCCGACTTTTCCAAGTAGTTATTGTTAGCTAGGGGTTAATTCTTTCCTGTTTCAACATCTTGTTTTCTGTTTCAATTATTATTATTTTTTTATCCTTTTAACCATTGATGCACCTGATGCTTCCCTTAGACTATCACACGGGCTCAATAAGGCACTTGACCAGTTGTAATTCTTGTATAATTGGGCATCCTGGGCGAGGCCCTCCACCTGGAAACACAGCAACCTCACACACCAGAGAAGTTCCTTCACCACCTGCTTTTAAAACTCATCTTAAAACCCATTTTAAAATCTTTCCCTTTCAGTTTTAGTGAGATTTAGTGCGATTTTAATTGGTTTCATTGTGTTTAATCTTCATTGTGTTTGCAATGAAGATTACATTTCTTGCTTCTTTTGTATTTGTATTTTTTATTTATTTTTTGCTTTAAATGCATTGTTCTGTGTAGCACTTTGTTTCACTTTTAGTTGTTTTACACTTCATAAATGAAGTAGGTATGATATGATATAGTATGAAATGGTATCACTGCGACAAAGTCTATTTCCTGGTTGCTTTGGAGGTCATTCTGATACAGAGCGCTGCTATGATCATTGGGTTCTATGGGTTCCAGCTTATTTTCTGTTTTCAATCGGTCCTTTGTCGTTCATTAAATTTCTAAGAATTTGCCATTTAAGTTTATTCCATTATACTTGTTTAGTTACTCATTAGTTTTGTCTTGTGTGCTTTAAATTGTGTTCTGTTAGATCAGGGATATTCCTTTCTACTTTGTTTAGAGTTTCTTTGTGTCCCAGCTCAATTTTTTCTTTCACCTTTTCTCAACCTGAGAAAAGGTCCTCCTCACAGCCGTTGTCCGTCTCCTCTGCTCTGCCTGCAGTTGCCTTCATTTGATTTAATTTGTCTCAAATTAATCCTTGCAGTCCTGGAAACTGAAATAAAGAAATAAATAAAAGTTTACATGAGTTCATTATCATGTTTAAAAAACTGTTTTTTAATCTGAGTTGTTCATAATACAAAAAAAAATCAAAATTTAATCAAACGTTGGAAGTGCTCTTTTTTGGTTTTTCAAAAATAGATGAAAGTGTTCATGAATCTCAGATTGTGGCTAATAGTTGTAACAATTATTACATACAAAATACCTGAATATATTTCAATTGTAAACCTAAAACTTTGTAAAAAAAAAAAAATGTGTGGTAAGTGAGTGCTTTTTTCCCCTTCAACTTCAAATTACAGTATCTTGCTGCTTTTCAGAATATCTGTGTTTTTTGACTGTGCAATAACCCTTCAAAGGCAAAAAAGAAAAACATGCCAGACACCATTTGAGTGGACTGAATGGTAATAAAGGAACTATAAAATAAGTGTATGTTTTCCTACTCTGTATTATATTTGAATTAAGCATGCTCAAAAGCAAACCAGAATTAAAGCAAACAGGGAAATGTTCCTTTAATTTAGTGCTGGGACTCATGAACCAACTTCAGCATCATTAGCCAGCCACAGCATGCCACAGTAGTTTTGATAGTATTTTCATGGAGCACAATTTAAGAGGGTTCCCACCAAAAAAAACATGCAGACTCCTTTTTTTCATTGCTTGTAGCCTCCATTACGTCTAAAAAATGTAAATGTGCACTCGCATGATCTTGTTTATGCATGTCCTTACACCAGTTGCTCCCATTTTATGTGCTTGTGTGCACAGTATTTGTCATTCTCGCCATATGTAAGGTACAGACCATCTCTGTAACAGCATCTATTTGCATGGTAGTTTGGTGAATTCATGTCACTCTTAGCTGTTTCCAGTGTCTGTTCCCTCTTTCTCTCTGCCTGTCACTGCTGCCTGTCCCGAGTTTACTGTAATGAACCTAGGTTTGCCTCTGCGCCTGTTCTCACTGCTCCTGGCCTGACCGCAACCAGCCAATCAGACGTGTAATTAGACATTCAGTCAACCATCAGGTCTATTTAGCTCCAGTCAGCCAGCAAGTGTGCCATTACAGTCAGTTATCCCGCGGTCAAGCTAAGAGACTGGTTGGTCAGCATCAATAGGCTGGTAAGTCGGCTAAAAAGGGATCAGAAAAGGTGCGTGCGAATGAACCAGCTGGTAAATCATTTGTGCTCAAAAGAAAGCCAATGGTTTCAGTGTTCCACTTGGTGTTTTCAGTTGGCTAATGAAGTGATAATGTCTATGACTTTTAAATAATACTTTCAGTCCTCTTCAGTACTCATTTAAATGGAACTTTTTGTGTTGGACTGTCTGGAAAAAAATACCCACATAAAACAGAAAAAAGAATTTGTCTTTTTCCTGTTTATTTCTTTTTCACAGAGCAGGGATCATAGTTTAAATACAGAGTAGAAGTAGTCCCATCTTCAGCGTTAACTCATAACATCTTAGCAACAGCTCTCTCTGCAAAGTTCCTTTTTTTTTCTAAATTCCCTGAACTCATATTTTTCCATACCCTGGGGCATCATTTTCAAGACATCTCCATCTGTTTTTGTGAATGCCTGTATTCTTCACCTTCATGCTTTTGCAACTTTGTTGACTTTTTTGACAGCAGTCGATTAATACATGGAAACTGTTGAGCAACATGCAATTAGATCACAACCAGAATTAAAACATGCTTTTATTGAGACCTGCATCATTTGTTTATATCCCCTGACTATACTATATATAATAGACCAACACAAAGTAATACATAACTGTGAAGTTGCAGTGTTTTTTTGCTTGCTTGTTATAGTTTTTCAAAAATATCAAAAACCCTTCTGAATTAAGCTGCATAAAGCCAACATTTGCTTTACAATTGACAAATCTTTCAACAGTATGTCTCTAGCAGTGAATTTCTATTGTAGAATTAGTCATTTTTAGCTATTCTTTGCTGCAAAATACTCAAATTGTAAAATCCTGAACAGGGAAATCCTGTGAACATAAATTTTGAAACATTGGTACAAATTTTCAATTGGATTTAATTCACATACTTTGACTCTCTGACCACTAAAGAGCTTTTATAGTTAAGTAGTCCAGAGTTGGAGGAATGTTTTTATATTAGGTTTAATTTTTACAGCTGAAATATGTTTATTAAATAAATTCCATTTCTACTTTCCAATATTTAAGGGACAATTTTTTCTTCTGATTGTCGACATTAAGGGATATACATTTGTTTTACTTACTCCAGAAACATCAAGCTTTTCTTTATTGAAATCAACAAGTTCTGCTCTCAACACGGCACCAGAAAGAACAGTATAAGGCTTTTTAATTGTTTCCACTGCAATTCAAAACTTATCTCCTTTTTGAAGAGATTGTCTTGTAAACCAGTAACAATAGGATTCACAGACACACTTAAAGCATCATCAGCTGATACTAAACTCCTGTCAGTATCATTAAGCATCACTTTACACTCAGCCTAATTTGATGGAACGCAACCAACGCATGTCTGTTAGGATTTTTTAGTCATTCTGTCAGTCTGTAAGTCAGTGATTTCATTTACTGAGTCAGTTGGTCAGGCCTTCACTAACTGAGCCATTCATCCAGTCCGTCAGTTAACTCAGCCAGTCAGCCATCCGGACCATGTCTGCTCTCTTACATAAGCAGGGCGACAGATGCTGAATCATCAGCTGCCCGCTGGAATGCTCCCAATACCCACAGGGTGCCAGGAGGGAAACGTTACACACACGCATGCAAACACAAACACACACACACACACGCGTGCAAAAATGTGGCCTCACACTTAACTACATGTGCATTCATCTTGGCAGTGTGCACATGTTTGCATGCATGTGCTAATACAAGCATTGCTTGAAATGCACAATTTCACATCAGTCCCCCTGATTGAAGAAGATGGAGAGAATCTTGCAGATAGACTGACATACTTCAAGAAAAGAGAGGAAAAAAGAAGAGTGAGATCTTCCCTCAGCTGTCTGTGAGGACTTTGATGTGGTTTAAAGGGTTTTTCATGTTATGCAACTTTGAAGACGAAGCGTTTGATGTTTAGTTGGCTCGTTTGTCAGCTATTGGATTAATCTCTCTACCTTCTACCTGTCTTTCCCTGCAATTTATCTGATTAGGTGTGGGAGCTTGCATCACCCTCACATTGCCTTTGTCTGCAGCAATACTCTGAAGGGTGTTTTTCTGTGTCTCTTCACAAACTTGGCTGCTATCATCTATTTATGGGAGAAGCAATTGAAACTGGAATAACGGTCCTATTTGCCTGCCTGTCTGGGCTCTCAGAAACACGACTGAAATGTCGATGGAACAATGACAACTATTCCCCCTCTCCTCCTTTTTTTGTTTCCTCTCATCTTCCCCCGTTTCTCCAGCTACCTCCTCCAATCTCGCCTCTCCACGTCCCCTCAGCATGGGTGATTCATTTGTTTCCAACACAATATAGCACAACATGGGCTCGCCACCGTCCATATTGCCACAATACCTATTTGTTGAACGCCCAGGACTTAATAAATGTATTTCCACACTTTTCCTTCCAGCATTTTCCTCCTCTGCCCTTCGTCTTTCCTCTCTTTCACTTATTCCCTCTCCCTCTTCACCAGCAACGCAAACTCTACCAGTTTTCCCCCAGTGCCGCTTCCCCATCCCTCTCCCCGTCCCCCCTCATCAGACGAATGTAAGAATAGAACAGGGGAAGCCCTCTCACCTCTCCCTGCACGTCGGCTAATTAGCATATTCATGAGAGGTTCATAAATTATACATGAGATCCGGAGGGGGAAACAGGCAGAAGAATGTGATGTAGACACGCACGCGTGCGCACGCACGCACACAAACATATATGTGAATAAACACACACGCATTCTCACTTTCTCTTCCCCTCACACCATCTCTCAATCACACAGCACAGACGAAGAGATAGAGACAGGTAATTGGTGAGAAAGTGTGTGTGCTGCAGAGCCCCAGCACCATGCAGAGGAGACAGCACGCAATACTGAAAGGCAGAAGAAGTCCCTCTCAGACAGAAAACTGAAAATTCAGTGCTGGTGGCATTTCTGCCCATATTGAAACTATAAGAGGTTCTTGGCACAAAGTTAAATGCACCTAGAGTGGAGGCTAAAAGGGAAGTATTCTCTTCAAAGTGTAGATTAAGAGATTATTTCAGAATAGGTACACGCTAATTAGAGGCACTGTGATTTATTGAAGATTTTGAAAGTTCTGCAGGTGCTTCACTCAAAGCCAGGCCAAACTTGATTTCCGTCTAATTTCAATTTTTTTTTCTTTCTCTGTACCAAAATGGGTTTTCCAAGATCAACCAAGTCTGATTCAGCGACATTGAAACAGCCCGTCATCTAAATTCAAATACTGTTCTTGGTTTTGGTACAAAAGTGGCTACAGTAAGATGAGAGCTGACAGCTCACTGGAATACCTCCATAATTTAGGCCTATTAAAAAGGGGATTTGATTTTAAATATAGTGTAGCCTCTCATTCTGACACTGTGTCTGACATTTATGGTTTTCTGCATTTCTTATTCTTACACATATTTTTTGATGTGTGTTACTATATGTGTGGTTTTGCATATACTGTGTCAATAAATTAAGTGTATGCTACAATTTCACCTTCTCATGTTTGTCATTTATGATGCTGCACCTTGTTTTGCATAGTGCATGCATGTTGAGATGAGGGATGTGAAATATACAATCCAAACTGTGTCAATGTAAGTTGCTTGAACTGGGAAATTACTGTCATATTTTTCCCAACCCTCGTGATCACATATCTATCGCAGGCTGAAAGTTCTTCCTTCGTGGGAAAAATAATGATCAGCCCAACACCTGCTATCTCAGCCAATTCAAATAATCAGCATGCTGAGGTGAGTGAATCTTCACCTATTGGGTGTATGATTAGATAAAACTGTTTGCTGTCATTGTGACATTCAGGACAATTCTTTGTAAAATTTATTTCATCTCAGTAATATGCCATATTTTTAGATGACTTAGTTAGCTATCAAGTTGCATATGTTACAGGTTTAAATGGTTAGAAATGCCACACTGGAGCTTTATTTCCATATTCCGAATATCTTTGAATAACATTTAAAAGCAAACGAGATAAAATAGAAGGCACTGTAATTTTTCTGCTTTCACTTTTTGATGAACGGAAAAGGGCCGTAAACGATAGCATGGCTGAGCTGGGTGGTGGTATGTGAGTTCTTATGTTTCCACTGATGGACTTGTAGATATCTGGTCGCTGTTTGTTGGTGAAGGCTGACAGGCAGGGAAATAAAGATGAACAAAATGGAGCACCAGAACCAGTGACAACTAGGTAGGTATTGTTTGTGGCTGAATGAACCAAGAATGGACTTTAGAGTCTGAACAAGACTTTGATGTAGGCTCAAGGCAACATCTTGGTAGGTTGTTTGCATCAAAGTTGAACAATCAGGCAGCCCAGAGAGGCCCTGCTGGTTCTTTGGAAGCATGGCTTGATAAGGTGATTGGAAACTGGTGAGTGAGCAGCTCAGCAGGAGGAACCTTTCCCTCAGAGATAACCAAAAGCCATGAGAGAAAGGAGAGAAAAAGGGGAAACACAACACAGAAGAACACACCCCTGGATCATGTTGGAAGTTCAAATCCCAGATGGAGATACTCGTAAGGCAAAGTTAAAGTATTTGTGCAAAAGAGAGTTGGCTTAGCAAACTATCCATGTGACTCCCCAATGCTGCCATACAACCAGAGGTCACAGAATATTTTCTGTATTTGACCAGTTATCTTTAAAATGACGGGGTATCTAAATAAAATAAATAAAGGTGCAGAAATTAATTAGACTGTAACATGCGCCGAAGAATTAAACTTAACTCACCATGCGGTTTTAACAAATGGAGCTGGGAGACTTTACCCTCTTGTACACAGAAGGAAAGCGGCAATCTGGAAGAGCGCAGCAGACTAACATTTGTCTGTTTCGGGGAAGCAAAACCACGCAAAAAATAAAAAATAAATAAAATAAAATCCTTGTGAAAGCGCAACGTCCCGACGGCGCACAGGGTAAAAAAACTCACAGAGTTCAATTGATCGGTTTGGATCAGACAGATCCAACTGACTGATGAACCAGTAAAGATTTCTCTGCAGATACGACCAGAAGGAATTTGTGAGGCGCTGTGCGTTCAGACCCCAGCAGGTGAAGTGCTTGTAATTTAAATAAAGTAATCTAATTTAATGTACTATAAGTTATTTGGGCCACAGTCAGTGTTTTTTGTCACTACCGAGAAAATGTTACATTTGTTCATCTGCTGTAACAACAGTACATGACCGATTTTTTTTAATGATGTCGGTCAAAATGACGGAGAACAGAAAGTCTAGTGTGACCTCATACCACACCTTCAAGTCTGGAGTACCAGCACAGTTTGAAAGCGCCCACAGAGCAGCATTATGCTATCTCTGTTTGGAGTCTGAGAGAACAAGCAAAGGCAAAGGGTCTTTTTTAGTACCACTGTTGCACTATCAGTGTGTGAAAGGGTCAGTTGGGGGTTTCAAACTAACATGGTGCTTTTGGCAACCTTTGAAACATGGCATCAAGTTTCTTTTAATTATAGATACTGTACCACCTGGCCCCACTGTAGGAACTCCCAGTGTAACTAATAATGCTCAAAAAAAGAAAAACAAAAAGCCTTTGAATTTCTTTACATTTTGAAATTGGCCTTTTGTTCATTATTAAAACTTCTTAGTGTTCAGCAGCTTTTTTGTATTGAAAAGATTATTAGGAGACCAGATTTTGAACTCACTTGTTTAGAATCCAGTTTACATAATGAAAAAAAAACATATAAAAGCTGAAGTCTTGCATAATTTTTTAATATCAAGTATAAATTAATTATCATCAATTTAAGAAATTCAAGCCAAATCCAACTAAAATTGCGTGTGTTTTTTTTTAACACTGCATTTGCACTAATTCTGAAAAGCAGTAAACAAACGACAATGCACTGGAAGACTTACTGCCAAAACCTGTCCAGAAATACAACAACTATGTACTCTATTTGCATTAGAAAAACTGCTTTTAATGCTCTGGATCTGAGTAGATTAGAATAAGATGTGCTGTTATTAGAAGCTTTCTCCAGATCCATACGGCACTTAAAACCCGACTTCCAGGCACGACTGAATGATGAAATCTCAATTGAAATTATGCCGAAATGGAGAAGTGTAATGACAACGTGTAATGAAAGAAAGAGATCTCAGAGCTGCAGCTGTACATGACAATATAGTATAAGTGTGTGATATTACAGCTAAAAGGTTCCCCCTCTGGCTTGCATAATGTTCTGTCACCCTCGGAGATGAAACTCATATTTTAGCCTGCGGATAGACAGTGGGAAACCTTTCATACATGCTTTAGTGCTCAAGACAATTAGCTGATTCTGGGTGGTTTGGATCTAATTGATACACAAGGGACAGAGAAGAATTGAAAGGTTTTCTGCTACAGCTTATATTGAATATTCATTACCATGTCGACTAAATCTTTCAGTGTTCGCTTGAGAGAATCTCCTTGATTGGTCAGTTACCTGGATTCAAGAATTATAGTGTTTTTTGGGTTTGTGATGTGATAAGGATGTGTTGCCATTTCTCATTTGAAATACTGGGAGTGCATTTTGAGACTGAATAAATTGAAAATATTCACAAATTAGGCTTAACCTTATGACTAGTCTCTGATAGGTTGCAGGTCCTCCCTTTGCTGATCCTTTAAGATTTTTCAGTTTCAAGATGAGTCTCAGCACTGTTGCCTTGCAGCAAAAAGGTCCTGGGTTCGATTCCCGGCCTGATGTCTTTCTGCACTGAGTTTGCATGTTCTCCCTGTGCATGCGTGGATTCTGTCCAGTTACTCTGACTTCCTCCCACAGTCCAAAAACATGACTGTCAGGTTAATTGGTCTCTCTAAACAATCCCTAGGTGTGAGTGCACAGTACAAAGGTAAACAATTTAATTTAATATGTATATATCAGGAGAACCGGCCACCACGTCCACCAGCTATGTTAAATGTTCGCTTAGCATAAAAAAGTTTAAAGAACTTTAGAAAAACATAGATTAGAAAAAAAATGCTCTACAAATAGGTGCAAATCAAAATCTAGTAGACCATTTTCCAATTAGGATTAAGTTTGGTTATGTTCTCAGAGCCTCTGCGACAGTTTAATCATTGTACTTACTGACTATTACCCCATTGATATGACCGGCATAAGATGAAATTAAAACTCCTTCCTTGTATTGTGGCAGGTTTTCTGATCTGTTCTCCATCAAGGTTTTGCCTGAGGCCCAGAAATCCCTCCCAGTGCACAACCAAAAAGAGCTAAGTTTCTAAAAGACATCAGGAAGAAAAAAGAAAGACTGACAACACAGGCGTTCCCCTCATGGAATACATTTGGGTACTTTGTATGTCAGTAAAATTTGAAATCTAGGAAAAGATTATTTGAAACTAAATATATTAAAATTCTAATATTAACAAATACAAGCTAAATATGACACGCGGCTTGTGCTGCATGTCATATTCAGTTGATTGATGCAGATCGTCATATTCTTGCATCACTTCCATGCAGCTTTCTACCACAAAACATGAAAAGGTGAAGAAAAAAATAAATGATGTATAGGCTTAGATAGTGTTCTTCTCTAAAGAACACTATTGCATCAGAGCATGTTGGATGCTGAATTGAATTTCAATCCAACTTCATGCCACAAGATGGTTTCACAACAAAACATGAACCAGCTACCTGATGCATACGCGCACTGTCAAAAGTCCAGACAACCCTATTAAAGCGGCAGATCTTGTGTGTATTATAAATGACATGATAAATCAAATCAAAACATTTTCTACATATGTGTGCAGGTGTGTGTGTGTGTGAGTGCGTCAGTGAAATAAGTCTCTATCACGCATTCCATTTCATTCTTCTTTGTTTGAAATCTTTCACCACTATAAAGCCTTTGCCTGCGGCCCAGAAATCCCTCCTACTACAGCTTCGCTTGGTGATATTTGTTCACTGTGCCTCTCAAAACGTCTCTAAATCTTTGAGAACATCTCTTGTCCACAATCCCTCATATTTTCTGTCTAATTTAGTACTAGAGTCAAAACTTTTATTTTGATGATTATTTTAATGTATCATTTTACATTACGCTAAAATAAAATCCATCCTCTCTTTCGGTTGTATATGAAACGGTTGAATGTTTTGGCCAAATCTGAGGAAAAGAAACCCCAGAGTGTGTTGCTGTCACCACTGTCTTTCACTTTGTGTATGTTGTCTCTATTATGATGTTGACATTTCAGGAAGTGGAATTCATACATAACATAGACACATACAATTAAATATTTGAAGCTTATTATATGATTTTGATTATGCCTTGCAGGGAATAAACAAACAAAATATTCAGAAAATGAATAGGAAAATGTCATTAAAAACTAAATAAATGTTGAGACTTTTAAAAAGTTTATATATGCACTCAGTATTTGGTTGGGCCTTTTGCATGATTTATCACATCAGTAATCCTAAAGGTTTATCATCTAGCAGCACTGCTAAATGATGACTGTATCTTGTGAATAATTTTCAGTAGATTATCAGTTATGACAAAACTAGTTGATATTAACTTACACTGATAAAGAAAGATTTAATTCTAAGTACAGACAGATATCATTCATTAGCCTTTTGTGCCTTTCTGCAGCCTTTTTTTGTATGTGTTCAATATTTATTTTGCCATTAGACCTTATGATACATAGCATAGTTCACAGATTTCATAGATTTGTTTGTTATGATTTCTGAGTTACGTGGGTCATTGCCATGAAATTCTGCTGAGAATTTCATGACAAAAGTCCCTTTAGAAGTGTCTTTACTAAGTTACCATGGATAGTTTTTTTAGATAGAATATTAATCCCTCGAACGTATTAGATGGCATTGTGACTTGTTCGATTTATGGACATTATTAAGCTACTACCCACTGTCTTCTTTGAATTTGATTATGTCTGAAATTGGCGAATATTTTCTTTTTCTTCAGGGGGCACTTTGGTATTCACCCAAAAGCAGTTTTGCTCTTTTCATGAATATGAATAAGTAATTTCAAACATGTGATTTTGTGCGGCTCTGCGGCTGCTTCTGAGTGTTTGTGCTTTTTGTTCACGACCATGTGCGTATGCATGTGCCGCTTTAGTGAGGGTGGCAAGAGCTAATATCAGATTACGGATGTAAATTGCCAGAGTGGCTCTCTCTCATCATCACTAATAAGACTGTGGCCTTGCTCGCCGCTGCTGCCCCTCCACCTCCTCTTTCTATGGTCGGTTAAATGAGAATAGGATGAGCTGACAGAGAGAGGGAAAAGAAAAGAGAGACAGAGGAGAAGCTGTTGCGACTATACTCCTGAACACGAGCAATTTTGAAATTTGTACTAATGTGCATTTGTATCATGTTAATGCATATAAAAATTGATAATAAATGAGACAAAGCAGACGCATAACTCAAATCTCACAAAAGCATGCGACAAAATGATGGAAGCATATTTTAACTCCTTTAAGGCTGTTTGAGGCAATGTTTTCTTGGATGAGGTGAGGGTCAGTGCAAATCAATACAAAATTGTTTTGAGTGAAAACAACTGCCCTGTGACAGCTTCTATTCATTGTCACTGTGGCTCAATGCAAGTTGATCAGCTTTCGTAAAATAGATGAGATGGGTTCTGGATCTTTTCAGTGTTTTCATCAAGACACCAATCCTACATTCATCCCTGCGTCCGTTCTGCCACACGAGCCAGCTCATTTTGAGTTACCCCGTCTGTTCTGGGGTCAGCTCATTTTGAGTTACTGGGCTGATACATAGGCGCTCAGCTGACTCTACAAGATCCAACATAGTCTGCTTTATGTTCTTCCTTTAAATTAATCCTTTACTCTTGTTGAAGACATGACTCTAATTTGAGCTCAGATTGTTGGTGATTGAGGTTGACTGTTAGAGCTCAGCCTTCCAACTAAAAGGCGGACTGGGCTAAAACGTAAAACCAGCCTATTACAACGGAAGGGAGTTTCTGTAAAGAATTGACCCAGTGTTATTTAAAACAAATGTTTAAAACATGCTTCTTTTGGTTATGACCTCACAATTATGTGCCATCTTATATTGGAAAATATGATTAAAAACTCAATAAGAAAAACATTCAAATTTGTGTCTATAATGCGACAAAGTAAGAAACTATTTAAGGGCATGAATACTTTTGTCGAGCACTGTAAGAACTTCAACTGCAGTACAATAACACAAACTAAAACATAACATGCACACACCTACTCACTGCATCTGCCTCTTTTCTTGTCTTTGTGTCATTCACAGCCACACGTGTAGGCACAGCACCGCTCTTCACACATCAGTCCAAGGTCATTACACTAAATGAGACAAAGACTTATTTATAGTTGCCAAGATGTCTCAGGCAGAACAAGTGCTTTGCCTAATGAAACAACAATCAGTTATTCTCAGTTATTATAAGAATTCACAGTGGTCTATAAAAAAGAAAGCAAATATTTCACTTGCAAACACCTATACATATACACATTGATTAAAAATAATCAATGTTTCAAAAGGTGAATAAAATAAAGTATATTTTATTCACCTTTTGCATGTACTGACAGCTGCAACTGTTTTGTGTCACTTACACATGAATCTATTTCAATATTTCATTTATTAACACAATAAATATTGTGATAGCAATAAATATTTGTTTACTGTAAACTGTCACCACATACAAATTCTAACGTTCCTTCCCTCCTCTATTCATGGTACGTGCAATAAAATCCTAAGACTTAAATGTTTTGACCATTCTGCTCTCTCCCATTAAACTTTAAACAAGCTTCAACATGCGTTTTCTTACACAGTAGAGTTTTGAGCAGAGAGGGTGCAAAAAGGTTATTATTTATTGTTTTTATGAAAAAAAAAAACTGGACCTGCTAATTCCAGATCTTTCTAAAGCTCTTGGCAAGTTGTCTTTGGCTCTTGGAAACAATTTCTGGATAATGTTTATATGACTCCTCTTGCGAGAATTAAAAGAGGCAAGTATGTGGTAAAATGTTGTTCTTTCCATTTCCAGATTCTGGTCACAAAAGAGCTCACTGGAACACTAAAAATTTTAGAAATACGGCAGTAACCAATGCCACCAGTGTGTCTAGCATTGGGTGAATAAAAAAGTACTTTCATGCCCTGACAAGAAAGCATCCTGGGGGGTTTCTTTGTTTGATGAAAATGTTCAAGTTTTTATTGTTTTTAGGGGGACCAATAGGCATTCTTAAAGTGACAAGGGGGATGTCTGGAATACGACATTTCTGAGCAATATGGTGACCGTGTAGCGACAAGGTGGAAAAGGTCTTGTAAGAGTTTCTTTGACATCTGTCTTGATAATGAGAAGATTCTTATTACCCCATCAATTGGAGCTAAATCTGCTACTATTAAGCTACACAGAAACATGCAGAATTGTTCTTTAGACACTGACAGTCTTTAGCTGTCTTGTTGGCTTTCAATGCCTTTTTGCAGCCTTTTTGTGTATTCCCTATGCCATTCCACTTTATTACTCATAACTTAATTTATGGACTGTTTTTTTACATTTGTTTTGTGCGATATGCAGAGAAAAACATAGATTTGTTCAATACTTTCTTTCCCCATGGTATGTAACCTCTTTATTCATGGATGTGAGTGTGCATAGTGCATGTGATACATGGCACAATATTCAGCCAGATTACTGATGTGCGAAGTGATGATGTACAGCCGCTGCAGTCATCTGGAAGGGGAACAACCTTTGGCCTCAGATGCCCCCTTGCATACGCTTGTTTTTGTCTGCATCTGTGTGCGCAAGTGTCTTTCACGCCAATCTGGTTGAGTCTGCTTACTCCTCTATCCATTGCGGGCCGTCTGTTGTGTTTTATTTCAGCTTTAATGACCTATAAAGGGACTGTTACTTTTTAAATAAACCATAAAGCAAGGGTCATAAAAGGGGAGTACAACGTTGGGCCCAGGCCAAGAGCAGAGAGAGTTATGAGTCTCGCTGTGTGCACGCTTGGGTGTGGGTATGCAAGCATGTGAGCCTTGGCATTCATTTCAAATCAAGCTGAACCTGCAGCCAAGAAGATATCACAATCTGAGAGATGCTCCGGATCAACTGGGTGTTAAATACAAGTCTGTAAAATGATAAATCTGCATAAGTGGTATCCCTGCTTCACATGGAGATGAGTGGGTGGGTGAGGAGCATGTCCAAGGCTATGCTTCTTTTCCAAGCCACTGTCTTGGAGCTGTTGTAGTGGGTGTAGAAAGAAGCGAGCCCGGGGCAGCTTCAGCAGTGCTTGGTACATTGAATAAACCCCTTTACAAAAGAACTTATATCAGGGAATAGTCTTTCATATTCCTACAATTGTCACAAGAAGCTTAATAAAAGAGCTTATAAATGCAGAAGGGGTTGAGGCAGGTTCAACCAGGCACTGCTGACAGTAATATATGGGTCCTAATAGGTGCATGGTGGTGATATCTGCAGGAGGTGTAATTTCAGTAATGTTTGTGACAGAAAAAAGCCAAAAAAAAGTTTAGAAAACAGTAAAGTGCCTGTCTTAGAAGAAAGGTCTTTGCACCGTGCATATTTACATCTTAGTTAGAGGAATGTGTGGGTGCGAGTCATCGCTCCCTGTCTCTTTCCTCCTCCTCCTTACGGATTGTGATTCCAAAGCCGAACATAAAAAATGGGGGGAGAAAAAAAATAATTGCCCGTTTTAGCAGAGTGTAACGTCGAAAATGTGTGTCGCTCACACAGAGCTTCAAATGGGCTCGGCGAGGAACAGAGAGCAAATCTTAGCACGCCGCGTTTAGGACATCAAACGGGCCGCAATCAACTGCTTCGCAGGAAAAAGGAGGATGAGGAGGGGTGGGGGGACTCTGAGGTGGTGGCAGCAGTGGGGGGGCTCATTTCCTTTGACGTTCATTCACTTCTTCGTCTCCCATAAGGAGAAGTTTAGCTACTTCAAGCATCTATCGAGAAAAAGAGCGGCACTGACTGTGAGATAGAGAAGATACGCAGTGATGAAGACAGAGGCAGAAGAAAAACTGCAAGAAGGTAATGGAGAAAAGGATGGACAATGCAGGGGGGCAGAGTGAGACTTCATAAAATATTTCTCATAGATGTCATCATCTGTTTGAACTCCTCATGATTAACAGCAATCTTATTTGCATTGCAAATAACAAAACTCACTTGTGACGCTTTCGCCTACAAATAGCAGTTGCAGTTAAAATTGATAACAAATGAGAGCAATCCCTTGAAATTTGTACCTGTTCTCCTTGCCAAAGTAGCTCAACCGTTGCTGTTAGAATGTAGCACATATGTTGACATCAATCTATCATGTATGGCATATTTATTTTATGCTGAATACATGTTCCAGCCTACTTTGACCAACTTCCCTGAGCCATCTGAGAAACAGGTCCCCACATTGGTGATGAAGCCACCAGCAAGTTTCATGGCATGTTATAGAAAGGAACCAACAGGTACCAGTGTCCCTGCAGAACTGGTTCTGACCGGTGTTTTGGCTCCTGTATTGAAGAGATAATAATACATAAATTTCTAATGATGACATGCAGAGAAACCATAACTAATTCTTTTCTCAGACTAATATTATTTTTTTAACTTCACAGTTTTACTGTGACAATGAATTTGCAAATAATGTGTTCCACTTTTAGTTTCAGCCGAATGAAGATTTGGTCAGTTTTGATCTGCCAGATCGGGGATCTCCAACCTAAAGCTTCAGAGCTGCAAGTGGCTCTTTGGCTCACATAATACATTAAATGGTGAAAAAAATGCCTTTTTTGTTTGTTTGGATTTTTACCTTTTTAAAAACAAAATTGGTCTTCAGGGTCATAGGGGCCTTGAGGAAAACACTATCCAAAATAATGAAGAGATATTCTAAACAAGTACCTGAGCCAAGTCTTTACTGTCCAACTTTTATCAAAGTTGAATGAGAAATGGCTTATGTATAAACACTCATTAAGCTGTGGTCCTGTACTAAATGGATTTTTTTTAACATTACAAGACAGTTTGTTGGCCTTAGAGCCAACAATATTGCCCTTCAAATGCCCTTCTAGATTACGCTGTTGTCCATTGTGTTATTAGAGATTCCTGCTTAGTATAAGTTGAGTGATAAATCGTTGCTTTAAAGTGATGTATTTTTGCAAAGACATTAATTTATCTAACACTGACATCTGGCCAGTTTCAACTACATTTGTCACAGACATGGACAAATGTTTGTCCTTAGTCATCTTCAAAATGGTGACAGAACTTGTAAGGAATATTTTAATATTTAAAAGCTTTTCCCAAAACAGCTGGATGATAGAGAAGATAATTAATTATATTCAAAATGTCAAGGCAAGGCTTTAATTTCCTTTAAAAAGTACCTTCTTTATATTGAAAAAATTGCCCTTTTGGGCACCCCTCCTGTGAAAAACTATTTGTTGCAAGCTGTTCCTTAAAATTCTGGCAGTTTGTAAGTGAGGGAACCTTCTTCTTGTGGATAACAATTCTCTTTTATTTTTTGCTGTTTCATTTTGTATACCTGCATTTGATTGACAGCTTGACAAACTGCTGTCCTTTGATCCCCTAAAACTCTGAGCTACACTCATTCAACCTACCTTGTAACTTTTACGTTACAAAGATCCCTGCCTCCAATCACCTCTTCAAACACGTCATCTTGAGCTACTTGCGCAGTATTTCTTCTCCCCTCACTTCAACCTTCATTTTTCCCCTCCCTGCACTCTGCCAAGTCTCTAGATGCTCTTCTTTCTCAATGTTAATTCACCTGTGATCTTTCACTGCTTTCTCCCTGCTGTCTTTCTCCCTTTTTTCCCTCTCCCATCGCTTCTACACTTCTTTTGTCCTTGATTACCTAGTAGTGAGCTCCTGGCTGTGTCTCCCTGCCACTGGGTAATGGACTATTTGCATGCAAATGGCAGTGCCTGGATAGATTAGACAGGGTGGAGTGGATGTTGGAGGAAGCAGGAGAGAAGGAGAATGAAAAAGGCAAGGAACGAGGCAGACTTTGCTGAAGAAAGGGATGGAGGTGGAAAAGATGCTACAATGCAGAGATGAATTGTGGCTGAGATGAATCATTTTAGCTGTAGAGTTCTACATGATTGTTTTCTTTAAAATAATACGAATAACAGTTACCAATATAGTGGATCTTAATGTTGTATACACCACTGTTAAAATGTCATTCTTTTATAATTAAAAAATTCCAAATGTTTTGGCTTAAATGTGACATTTATCCTACTGTTGCCTTGGAAAACAGGCAATTAAAATCATTTTGAAATGACATTGCATAAGTTAATTTATTGAATATTTACATAGGGTCACTATGCTGTGAAAAGTAAAATCTCCTTTACAGTTTTCTAGCAAACATCAAGTATTTTATATTTTCACTTAACCAGACAATGAAACCAGCTCCATTTGAAAAAATGCATCCACTAAGCTTGATGCTGCCACCACTTTCTCCTTCTCTGCAGATGGTTGCAATTTGGGCAATTGTTGTGTTATTATGCCAAACTTACCATCCACAGATTGCCACTTGCTTTGTACACTCAAATATTATACACAACCTGTTATGCAGGGTCAGACCCTATTTTGTCCTGAAAACTACCTTGCTTCTTTGCTGCATAGTTTCATCTATTTCAAGAACATTTTCCAAAGAGTTCGGTTTATAATCACATTTTCCCATTGCATACCTGTTGCAGAGTTGTCATATGGTTGGATTTCCATATTCCTAGTGAATATAAAAGTTTCTGAAATACTAATACCAGTGCATCTGACACCAACAGTCATGCCAAGGTCAGAGTCGTTTAAATCTAATTGTGTTGTCATTTGACTATTTGGTTTAAACTTCATTAAGTTGTCTTCATCACAACTGGAGTCTTAAACTGATTGAATTGCTTCAATCAGATTATCTGCTTTGCTATTTATGTTAACAAGAAGTTGAACAAGTGTACTAAATAGGCAGTGGGGTATAAAGCTTTGGAAATTCGCTTGTAGCCTTCTCCTGACTGATACACTTCAGATACCAGTCAGATACCCACTTGCTAATCAGAAAGGTGCAAATCTCAGGAAGATAATAGCTAAAATTTATATCAGAATCATGTTGGAAGCAGATATGAACTCGACATTAGTTATCCCAGGTTTTTATTTTTCTATTTTACCATACGTATTTGTTTAGTTTTCAGTTGAATTGTGCAGGTTGCATGTATCTCATTCTTTATGCCCCAAAGGCTGATATGTCATAGTCAGGCTTGAACACTTCTTAGATCCTCTGTGTGTGTGTGCATGTGCACACCAGTATAAATTCTAAGATTATGCATGAAAAGGCATGTGATGCTCAAAGATTGAAAGAAGAAAAAGTTTATCGTCTTCGCCTAGGCATTTGCATGTTTATGTGCGCCTAAATAGCTTAGCTCCAAACTTAGTGAAGATAGGGCACTGCAGTTTCTCTATATTTCTGAAAAATTAAAGCTAGAGACCAAAGGTTTTTTGTCTGGAGAGAGAAGCCCGGGCCGCCTTGCCTCCTCCTCTCTGCCTCCTCCTCTTCTGACTCCTCCAAATAAATAAGAATTTTTGATTACAGTAATCAGGCCCATTAATAATGCAGACGCTGTGATGATGCAGAGGAGATGAAAGATGGCTCTTCTCAACCTTTCTGTGTTAGGAGCGAGGGGAGATAGCTGCTAGTTAGCCACACACACATATAAATGCAAACACTCACCCACAATCTAGTAGAGATGTAAAGTTTGATCTCCATTTTATTCCGATTCCATGTATCTGTGCAACAAAAGTTCCCAAACCTTTTACTACTTAGAATAACAGTTATGTTCAGGTCATTTTGAGGATTGTAAATAAGCATTATTATTGGATTATACACTATTACCTCCTCATTTTTTCCATTATTTTGTATTAATACACAGTAATTGATCTCCAGCATCTAACTGCTCTTTTTTAGCACTCGTAGAATGGTCTCTTTTAGCACTTTACTTCTCACATATGCACAGAAAATCAGAAAATATCACACACTTCAGTCTCTTCGCTCTGTCTCTGTCTCAAACTAACACTGTGTATACCTCCCTTTCCCTGAGGGTGAGTTGGCAGAGGGCCAGAAGTGGGGAGAGAATGCATAAAGAGCTATTGTGGCTGTTGTCATTAATCAGGCCCGTATGGTTTCTGACAGCAGCATGCGAGGAAGCAAGGCTGTCTCTCCTATAGTCTCTCCATGCGCTCGCTCTTCTCCATTAGCTTACACCAGCCAGACAGTCAGTCTCCAGTTACAAAATGCTAAAGTGTAATAGCACAAAATTTCGAAAAGGGGGGAAAAAAATGGGGGCTTAGAGGGAAGCTGGTTGTGAGAGAGAGATTTATAGCACAAAGGTGGCAGGTAGTGAATGTCCCCTTACCCCAAAGGTGCCCTAAATGAGGGAGTAAACTTCATGGATGACAAGTTAAAAAAGATTTTGGTGTAACTGATTCTGTCTGACTGTGTGTCCACATGTTGCAGAGTATGTGCTGATCCAGCTGTCTGCACATTCTGAATGTTCTCTTCAACTGGGCACATTGCACATGTGTCTGCTCATCACAGATCCACTGAGGCCCTGTCAAAGACTGTGCCTCCTACAGGTGAAAGCCCCGAACATCTGGCTGGCACATTTCAAACGTTCAGAAAAGCCAGTGGGGTGGGTCGCAGCCACAGAGGAGGACGATACCACAGTCATTAAGAAGCGGCGGGCTGAAGTATGTGTGGGGGGGATGAGCAGGGGAGGACTGTGCAACCACTTCACCTGTTCCTTCCACATGTATCGGCCCGCAAACTTCTATTCTTCCTTTCAGTGTTTGTATCCTGAAGCGGCCCAGTGTTAGGAAGCAACAGCAAGGGCAGACATCTGGAGCCAATCATGACCACAAGGGTTCATCAGTACTGAAAGGGGACTGCAGGTTTTAAATTGAGATGCATTATTTTCATGGTTAAGGCCAATTAGTGATGATTACATGAAAAGCTCTTCCATTCGATTGGGTCGCTTATTGATCCTCTGGCCCTCTGTAATGAAGGAAACCTTCGGGACTTGTAATGTTTACGGTGCCCTGCAAAACTATTCAGACTGCTCAAACCATTTCACTTTATTTTAAAACAATACTGGAGCTTTAAACAGCTCATGAAGCGCTGCTTGTTCAGCCATCTGAAAACGGAAAAGGTCTAATTTTAAACCCGCAAAGACCTGACTGCTCACCTCAAGTGACTCTCAAAGCAATGAGTGCACTGATAAAACAAACAGACAGATCTATGTCAGATTGGAAAATCTGTCCACACACAGGTCTTCATATCAATAGAAGAGTGACAATAAAAGAAAAACTATTGTAAAAAAAGTCACCACGTTTACTGTTATTGTAAATTGAATTATTTGACATACTTTGAAAAAATGTGACGCCAAATGTGGAGGTAAAACAATTCTGTGCATCATTTGAACACAGTCTTGCCTTAGTGAAACATTGTGGAGTCAGCATCATGCTGTGGAATGTGCTTCTCTTTCAACAGAGACAGAACGGCTGTCAGAGTTGAAGGGGAAATGGGATGGAGCTCCATGTAGTCTTGGAAGAAAACATGTTAGAAGCTGCAACAGATTTGAATCTGAGGTGAGACCTTCATCTTCTGGTGAATTGTAAATTGAATTATTTGACATACAGTGAGAATTTACATACAGTGAGAATTTAAATAAAATTGTTCATCCATCCTTATGAAAATGCTAGAGTGACCCAGAGTTTCAAATTTAAATTAAACAGAAAGTCTGTGACTTAAATATTTTATATAAAACTTTATCCATTCAAATTTTTGGATAAATATTGTCTGATATAATTTTTGGAAAATTATATCAGTCTCTAAATCTACAAAGCTGGTGGAAGACAACCCCCTAACAACAGGAAAAGGTGACTCCACAAGCTTATTCAGACTCAGGGGGCTGAATAAAGATGCAAGGTGTTTCTTTTTTTTGCTTTTGAAATATGTGGAAACCATGCATCATTATCCCTCCAATTATGTGTTTCTCTTTATTGGTCTAACATTTATAATCCCAACGGATTAAAATTTCTGGTAAAGTGAAAACATTTGCATGGCACTGTATTTACTTTCTCTTTGCTATCAATCACCTGTCTCCTGTATGATCTTGTTCTCAATATCTCATCATGAACTTCCCTTTCTGAGTCTAAAACCCTTAAAATGTGACAATATGAAAATTGTAAGAAGAGACTTAGCCTCAGGTTATTTTATTTCATTGCTTGCAGAATTAAACTTTGCACAGTTTAAGAAAAATGATAATATTGTTTACAATTTTGCCAATGCTTTTTAACTTAATTTCTTTTTGTTTAAGTGATAATTTTCTCATACAAGATGTACCAATCAAACCAAATTCATCAAGCAAACCTTTTGTAAATTGTTTAGGCTACCACAAGTACAGTAGCTTTTCATAATCCTCATAAACCGTCTGACATGGTGATGCAATTAGGACAGTTGTTAAACTGAATGAAAAAAAAAAAACTTGCAGAAATGTCTGGTCAGTGTTTCGAACACATTGCATCATTTCCAGTAGGAGTTACACCGCTCTGAGTTTACCCATGGATGGCAGAACCACAGTGCTGGATTATATATTCACTCTATACAGACACTTGCATGTCAGCACACATCAGCTGAAGTCCACTATGCTCGTGGTGTGCCTGACAGAGTGAAGAATTAGGCTCTGAGCAAAGATTCTCTATGGAGTCTGCAGCATCGTTCACGTCAGCTCCAGTCGAAACTGGGGGTGAATAAAAGTGAGAGCGTGATGCATGGCTGGATTCTCAATTCCAGCATGGTTCGATCCCTCGTCAAGCACGCACAGGTTTTGACTTAAGGCCGACCCCAGTTCACCCAAAGCACCACGCTGGATTTGGCCTGTGGCTGCTTCTGTGGTGATTCAGGCTGGACATCCACTCAGTTTATCATCTGTTTTCATTTGACACAGAGTCACTTTATCTGACAGCAGAGTCCCTCCACCTCGACCCAACATGAACGTGCCAGTCCAATCTACTTCAGCCACAGTCTGAGAGTCATGTAGCGTGTCATCTGATGCCCACTGTGCCTGCAGATGCCAGGGCGGCTGCTTCTGTTGCGGGGTAAGGCACAGGTCACCACCTGCCTGTCGCTTTTTCCCCCTCCCATCTTTTTGCTCTGTACCCCTTATCTTCTGTATTTTCTCTTTTCTCCTCCCCCCTCTCCTTTTTCCTCCTTTTTTTCACTCCTCTGCACTGACACGTTAGTCAAATCTGCCTATTATGCGCTTCGTTGGCCATGCATTGCTTTTTATATCTAGCATAAAGCAGTCAATGACACTGAAAAGAGAGAGCACATGAAAAAGGGTAGAGAAAAAAGTCTTTAGAGAAAGACGCACCATGGTTTGGTAGCCTCTGAATGTGAACCATCATCAGTGTCATTTTTATGTACTTCTTTATTTTTTTGCTGAATGCCTCCGCATCATTTGTGTATGCAAGGTGAAACAGAAGGCTTGTTACAATAATTATACTCTGCTGTGAAGTCTATAATTTGGCACAAGAGTGAGGAGTATGTGTCTCAACAATGGCAAACCGAACCTGTCGTTAAATCAAAAATTGTTTGGGTGGATGATTTTTATTGCGGTGATCAAGATTTAAAAGCCATATTTTCATTTAGGACAAGTTTTAAATAATTTAGAGGTAGGTAAAAATATTATGCAGTGTTGTGCAAAAATATTTGCCCCCTTAAAAATTCCTTCCGTTTTCTAAGGAAGGAGTTTTATAAACTTTTATAAAGTTTATAAAAGCCTATACTTTTATAAACTTTTGTTTATAAAAGTATTTTTATAACCAAAAGTATAAAATACTTTTGTTTATGTTATTTTTAGTTTTTTGTCAAACTGATATCTTTGAGATTATCAAAGAAATTTTAATATCAGAAAACCACAGTAAATGGAAAGTAAAGCGTTTTCAAACAGGTTAACTGCACTAACTTTACCCTTTTTTAATAACAATTCAGGTAGAAGATGAGTCAATTTAATTTATGGCCATTGAACCTTTGCCCATAAACACCCCGGTGGCACTTGCAAAAAATAGGTAACCTCTGTCAGGATGCTTCTTTGGTCAAACACAACAAATTGTAGACTCCTAAATTTGTGTGCATTATTTGCTCAACACCTTCATCTTGATTAAAATCAATTTAGTTTTGTTTTAATTACCTGATAAAATATGACTTAAAATCTTATTATTTGACATTAATCACTTCTGATTATTTAAACATGTCTGAACAATCAGACTGCTGATTTATAACTGAAGATATTTCTGGTATTTTTCAATAAAAGCTGTAAAGTTCCCATCAGATTTTCTGAAGAACTTAGGCCTACTTAGTATTTCACAAATCAAAATACACAATTGACTAATGTCTTAACTTGAAATTAAGCTTGCAATATTTCACTTATACTCAATCCTTTCATCAGATAACCTATTTTATCTGATTATTGACAGGTGTTCATACTCTGTTTCTTTCATTCTTTCCTTCTTTCTTTTTTTTTTGGTATTTGGACATGATGGTTTCTAAATTTCAGTTCCAGGAAGCCAATGGACAAACTGCTGGAGGCATAAAAGCAATTGTGCTTCATACACAGTGTTGCAACTTTTTGAAATACGGGGCTTTGGTTGGGGCTACAGTTGCCTGTGATGGGAGTGAGCTGTGAAAACTATAATCAGTGTCAGCTCACACAGCCAGACTTGACACTGCACACTGTGAGACGCAATAGCTCTCTCCCTGTCAAAGATATACAAACACACATATGAAAGATCACGCATGCACACACACACTTTTTCCCCCTTTTCTTCCAGGATCTGTCTTTCTCCCTTCACGCGCACATACAACTGCAAACACACGGACTGATGCTGTGTGCTATTGCAGTGAGTGACCAATAACACAGGTATCAGGAGGAGACCGGACAAAGAAATTGTCACTCCAGATTCAGTGTCGGGAGTGTGTATCACTCTTACCGGTGCAGGAATGGAAGGACTTGTGTCTATCTGTGTGACAGAGGGTGTGATTCCTAGTGAATTGTATGTGTCTGTGCCTGTGTATGTGTGTGCTTGTGCATTTCTTGCCTTTTATCTGGGTATAGCCTCAGAGCAATTCACAACCTGTCACTCAATCTCTAAGACTGGAAGTAAGAGTGAGAGGGAAAGAAGGGTAAGGAGGACCATGCAGCAGGAAAGAGAGAAAGAGAGAGGAGAGAGATTAAAATTTGGGGGTGGGAGGAGAGAAGGACAATGCGAGGCTCAGAGGGAGGACAAGCGGAGGAAAAGAAGAGATGGTGATACACAGAGTAGTAGAGGCAGTTTGCTCCCTTGGGAGCGTAGGTTAGGGCAGCCTGCAGGCGCAGTTGGCATGCAGCTGGGCACTCTGTCGCTCAGTCCCTACGGCGGGCTGTGTGTTCACACTGCCTTCCCTCAGAGAGCAGAGGTCGAAGGGAAATAGGAGTGTGTGCGTGTATATGTGTGTGTGTGGCTGCTGCCTCATCAGAAATGCCAGCACTGCTACACATATCTGTTTATGGGCTCATTGCTCAGTGCTGCTGTTGCTCAGGGGGACCATTTGCAGTCACACTTGCATAATGATAATAATAGGGTGACTTGGAGTGGTTGTGAGAATGTGAGTCTGGTTGCGTGTGTGTGTGTGTATGCACATGTGTTTATGTGGATGTTAGTTCCTCCTTTTTAACTACCTGGGTTCATGTGTCCATCCCAGTCTCATATACGCGGCTCAATTCCTCACACACTTATCTAAATAAACCTTTTATTTTCGCTCCCACCGCCTCCACTTTGACCGCTCCTGTCATATGGTCTCCTTGCTCTGTTCTTGCCCCATCCTGATTGGACTGACCACACACCCCCACACAAGTGCTCTGGCACGGCCCTGTGGGTAGACCACAAACTGCGGGGGCATGGCCCACTTTAGCCATGCATTGGACAAAAGGTGATGATTGCATCACATCCTTCCTCCAAGGAAACCAAAACCCCACAAACCCTTCATTAATTCTCATTCCACTTTGAGTTCACAGATTTTCTGTTTGTTCTTGCCCATTTTTTTCTTCTATTTTTAGAAGACTGAGTTGATTTTACATCCTGTGTGTGTTTTAGTATCAAAGATTTCTTTGCACTGATTTGCTTCTGTTTAAAAAAAATATTTTTTGAAAAATAGATCAAAAACAAATTACAATGCAACAAATTTTGATGACCATATGAATTGTAAAATATATATATATTTTTTTTACAGCGAGAACAAACTGAGTTGATTTTGCCATTGGTGTTTTGTTGGTTAAATTGTAGTCCATATGTGTGGATATATATATATATATATATCAGATATATAATATACAATATATTCAGACAATATTAATTGTCGATTTACATTGAAAATACAAGAAATCTGTATTACCAAATGTTCATACAGAGGAGAATACAATATTTTACTTCCACAATCTTGGGCTCATTAAACATATCCCTGCTTGAGCCATTAGACTTCACAAAGTTTTATAGATGCAGAAGACCCCTTCATTTACAATTGTCACCTCTAATGGTTATCTATGTAAATCTATCCATTATCTATGTAATAAATAAATAAATAAATACAAAGAAAAAATTGCTTTGTGATACAGGCATACAAGTTACTTCCATAGTAAAACAAAAACAGTCCATTTGTACTGTGATATTTTCATGCTCAGTCACAGTTGTCCAAATTCATCCTGCTTCTTTCCTGTCCAGAAATCCTCTCAGAAAAATGCTTCAATTCTTGTACACAATCCTGGATCCATCAGCATCTTCCACAAAAAGCAGGCATTATGTAATGATTAGAATTTTCTTGGTATATCAGTCAATGCTAAATCTGCAATTTGTTTTACTGTTTGGTTAAACAAATTGCTGTCTTGGGGTTGTTGAGTGCCGAAACCCTTGATGTGGGGTTTCTCTCTGAAGGTTTTGAACCAACAACAGGAAAACTACTTAATTCTCTAAGTTTGCGGGGTCCAAATACAAAAACAAAACAATCCAGTTTTTTCTTGGTGCTTGCGCTGTCTTCATCTGGTTTGGTTAATAATCAGATAAAAAATAACCATTATGTTCTCGAATGTAAAATAACATTGTTGTGGGGGGATAGTCTCACTCAACAATTATTTCATGGCAATAATGACAAGCAATCATGCAACACATTCTAAGTGATGCACACATGGATGACTTGTTTGAATTCACACTGTATTAATGCAAATGATTTAATAGAATTGAACTGCTGTTGAACCTTGACGTTTAAAAAAGGCTAATATTTAACAACTTTCAAACTGATTAGGCATCTTTTTTATTATTGTTGTTAACATAACTGAATTATTGCTCATAAATCAATGTTTTTTTTCTTAGACAAAAAAAACCAGCATAAATATTACGGCACTAACTTCTGCACAAGCCGCACATTTGTTTTCTCTTACCTAACTTAACCTCTTTGCATTTGTTGTTGACATCACTTTATGTGTTTGTGTGTGTGTGTGTGTAGAAGTTGTATCTATATTGTTTCACCATCTGTGCACACATATGTGTCAAACGGTCAGACACAAATATGTGTATGCCTTGCCACATTCCTGCCATCTGACTAACCACATTCCGGCCATAGCCTTGCAATTAAAAGCTGTTACCTCCAAAGCCCCACCACAAAGCCAAGCTCCACAGTGAACTAAGAGCACGGAAAGCCCATTAAAATGGGAAGTGCATGCCAGCTTCTTAATCGAAACACATGTAAGCCATTAAGAGTACACTTTGAATTCTTCTCTGTGTGCTAAGGGGAAGAAGCACGACACAGGGAGAAAGAGCCAGAGACAGACGTCGACTTAGAGGGAAAGTTTGGGGTTCTCATCTCTCTTCATAGAACTTCAAAAGAAAGGAACTGAGGGAACGAAGAGGAGATATTGGGGGGAAGGAAACTTAGAAAAACATGGGGGAAAGTACAGAGAAAGTGGGGGTGTTGATTAGTGGGATGGATGACGGTACATATAGTCTGCTTCAGCACTGATTCCACACTGCTGGGACTTAGCATCCTAAATTCCCACTCTTCCACATCTTTCAGATGGTTTAGCTGGGGGGATCTTTGAATTCGGCCCCTATGGCGGCAGCCGGGGTGGCAGCCGGAGGAACACTCTTTTCTGATGCTGTTTGGAAAGTGGCGGGGATCACAGAAGACCACTTCTGAGAACTGACTCACTGCAAGGGCTTTCGTCTGTCTCGCTGTCTGTCTGCCAAGTGAATCCAGCTCTTGTAGTTCTGTGATGTATCAGAGGCAACAGTTCCTTCTTGCGTTTTGGTTCTTTTGTAGACCCAATGTTGTTCCTTTTGTATGCTTATTTTGTCAATCTTTTCGCTCTCTCAATTTGCTTTCACAGTCTGAGAAGCTCTTTCTGTGCTTCTCCTTTACCTACTGCATCTGCATTATTTGCCCTCTTCTACATTTTGTCATTTGAATTCAGCCTCCCACTGTCTGTCTCTTATTGTTATATAAGAGAGCTCTGCATCATGCAAACATGAAAGCATATACAGAAAAATGCATCTTCACAGTAAAAAAACAATTAGCATTCATAGACCACAACACTGCAATGTGGTGATCACTTAGACCAATATCTTTTTTGACATTTTTAAAGCTTTTTTTTTTTTTGGTGCCACCATTGTTTTCATTTATTTTGTCTTTGCTCTGCTTTTTTCATTTTTGCTGAAAACTTCCTTATGTGCTCTCTTTGAAGATGTTCTCTCACTTACTATTAGCTATATTTATCTTAAACAAGTATTTCCCTTTCAGCTGTCTCACCTATTTCTTGGTTTTATCTTAAGCATATGTCTTTTACAATTCTTTTTCTCCTTTACTTCACATTTTTTTTCCATCCACTAAGTTCTGCTACAGTTTTGTAGTCTTACTAACTCCCTGCCTGTTTCTTTCTCACTGACCTATATTGCTTACCTTAATCTTACAACTGACCTTGTACCCACAATTATCTTTGGGAGGTTTACAATTACAATTTTTAACAAGTCAAAATGGGAAAGAGTGTGGAACATGCCATTCAGGTAACACACATGTTGCAAAAACTGAAAATATCTCTAGCAGTCGTTGGGCAAGAGGCCAGTGACTAAACAGATGCTAGTCCACCACAGGGCAACACAAAAAGTATGCACATACACACACACACCTACACACGCACACACACTCTCTCTCTCAATGTATGGTGGCCAATTATCCTAACATGGATGTTTTTGGACTGTGTGAGGAAGCTGATGACAGCTGCTACACAATAATTAGCAATTCCCCTGTTCCTTGTTCCAGCAATCACCTCCTTAGTACTTACACTCAATGTGTTTCCTCAGAATCTGTCAGATCCTCCTGATGTGCATCCTACTAAGCGCCACGTTGTGTCTCTGTGTTTACTCTTTACATTACACTGTTCGGTGTGTTGTTTTTCACTGATTTTATTTAATTAAACATCCTTTTGATCCTTCCTCCCTCCTCCTGCCTGTGTGTCACAAATTAATGTATTGTAAACAATTTTTACTTTCATTTTTTTAAAAACTTTTCTGAAGAAACTAATGATTCTGCCCAATTTCACTGACAAGCTTTCATCTGTTTGGTTTTATTTAAACATTCTAACATTCGTTGTTTGACGGTTACTTCTGAATCCATTTGAAGCTCAGAATCCTCAGATTTAGATATGGCTCTGAAATCACGGTTATATGTTTCTGCCCTTCACAAACCATCTTGTGTTTCCTTGAAACCTGGACTCCACGGACAGCTGTCAAGCCCATAGTCTTTCACTATGAAGCAACACTGATGTAAATTATGCTGAATACTCTGTTCAAAATACTGTGTTCTCAAAATAATAACATATTTTCTAGAACATTTGATCCCCTTGAAATTAGAGCATTATCCTGCAAAATTTCACTAGTGGTTGCATTAATGGAACATTAACTTTTTCATTGCCTTTCTGTCTATTTGAGAGAGGCTTGTATCCAGAATATTTGGAGTTCTTTTGGGGAATCTAAGATAGCTGGTTTTCTATTCTGTTTCAGGTTAAATTTCTGAATGAAAGCCCCTTCTCCTAAGGCAAAACAATCAAAATACTACCACTCTAAACAAATAGAGTACATTCTCTGGTACAAAATCTGTCTGATTTCACACCTACCTAAGGAAGAGAGTCTTCTTTGTTTTAATTGATAACTTTTTATTGGAGTTGCAAAAAATTATGTGTGGGGTATTCCAAGGTTTCACCTTTGGTGTCCGTCTTAGTTAATATCTGCATGCTCATCATCCATTTTATCACCACTAATAAAATAAGTTACCACATCTACACAGTTTATATATCATAAAATTTTTGAAACACTGACTTTTTTCAAATTAACACTACAAACCCATTTGTGTAGAGCTGCATTTGGTAAATAACTGGAACATCATAAAATTGTAGTATGTCTTTAAACATGTTGTTTTCCATTTCTTTGCCTCTGTAATGTAAAGTTTTTGTTTGGTGTTTTCTTTTCCTTCATAAAAGCACCTTGAATTTTTGTTTTGCTTAAATTGTCCTGTACAAATAAACCGCCTTACCTTGCTGAAATGTAAAATTGACCAAACATAAAAGGAAAGTGTAACTATCTAATGACACAGCTGATGAATAATGCATTTACAGGGAGTTTGTGATCATATGTCCAAACTATGTCACTATAGTACATGTGATAGTACAGTATACGTGTACATTTGTGCATATGTGTGCAGTGGACCCACAAGCAGACACATGGGAGCCTGAGGAGCAGTGAATATTACAGAGGAGTGGACCACAGAGGAACCAGGCCCATTTCCAACAGACAGACCCCACTCATAAATTCTCTCTGACGCCTTGCTCTTCTGACTCTGTTATTCTTCTTCCATCACTCAGTCCTTTCTCTTCTTTCTAATTTGAATGTATATCTGCTTTTTTTAGCTCTGTAGTTTACATGTCTTTGTCTCCTAAAAGCTGGAGGAAATAAGTTAACAGTTTTGAAAGATTCAGAAACTGCAATCAGCATGGTTAAGGCTTGATAGGATGGGCTCTTGAACTAATTTAGGGAAAGATTGTAAAATGACCCATGCATATTTCTGTGGCTGTTCAGCAATACACCCTCATTTTAACTATGGGGTGGTTAAGAGAAATCAAATTTTGTAGGTTTTATGGACAACTTTCCTATGCATTTTTATTGTTATTCACACATAGGCCAATATTATTTTTTTTAATGGATTTTACATTTTATTTAAATACATAGGAAGAAGATTGCAATAATGAACATAACCATCAGCAGTCTTCACTCATTATGCTAGTGCCAAAAGGTGTATCCTATTCTTCTCACTAACTCCACCCTTCTGAATGTTAAAAAACAATTTTGTGAGTCAAATTTTATATATTTTTTCTGGCTTTTTTAAGAGATGTAATAAGTGTCATAAGACCCAAATGAGCTAGTAAAATCTATCATTTATGAGTCTAATGCTCCACTGATTTCTTATTTTATGTCAGATAACAAACAATATGACATCTCAATAGTAATTTGATGAGAAGGGGATGGGGGAATTGTTGTTGTTTTTGGGAAATACATTTCTGTTCTTATCTGTTAAGATTCATTCTTACTTCACAGCATTTCAAGACTGCACTAAGTGGAGTTTATGAAACACACAACTACAACTTCTCCTGCAGGATCAGCATTTTGAAGAGCCTGGTAATCCAGTAGTTACCATCACCACACTTTGAACGAGCAGTAACACACACCATGCACACACCCACACACAGTGTTACTTTTCTCATGTACTACAACTAACTCTTTGATTATGTTTAATTGAATTTTAATACTATTATTGGTTCACTATTTCACTTTTGGAGACAAATCTGTGAGGACCATTACCATTATACTTCCTCAGTTTGGTGCATTTAAAACATACTATTCTGGTATGATGATAACACTAATTCAACAGGTGGACAGATTTTAGTGCATGTTGAGGACAGAACATAGATTAACATCAGTCATTTTTATCCCACCTGTTGTTTGAAAATGTTCACCTAGTTCAACTAGATTAACCAGGGCTGCAATATTGTTCGGTCACCTGCTCACTGCAAACAGAAACAACCTTCTGGCATGTAGCAGAACAAGCACGATACTTAAATACAGGAGAGTTAGCTGAGCATTTATTCAATTTTCTTTTGCTTAAGAAAAGCAGAAAAGAATAGAATAGTACCGAAGTTTATAGATGTACATTTGGCAAAGGCATCTGCAAAACAAGCCATTTGTCTATGACTGCAAAAATTTACATATTTATTTGATAAAGGGTAAGATGTCTCACATTATATGACAGCATATGAGTATCTGCAACCATTGTGACCATTGCTGAGTGAGAAAATCATACTTTTTAATTTTGTAACAACTTCTACAGAGGATAAAACACAGAATATAAATTTCAGAAGGTAGTGG
Source organism: Poeciliopsis prolifica (assembly GCF_027474105.1). Classification (NCBI taxonomy): domain Eukaryota; kingdom Metazoa; phylum Chordata; class Actinopteri; order Cyprinodontiformes; family Poeciliidae; genus Poeciliopsis; species Poeciliopsis prolifica. The sequence goes on along the minus strand of NW_026562400.1, from coordinate 5,055,988 downwards.
ACAAAATAGTACTTTATTGCTCCTCACTGCATCTTGGTTTACTTTTTTATTCTTGGACAGCGTCCATCTGTCCACCTTGATGTGCTCTCCTTTTTTCTCAGCAGTTAAGGTGTCAGGGACTCTCAGATTGTCTCACCGTGCAAAATGAGTTGTGAATGGCAGAAATGAGACTGATTTTAATCAGAGCCTATAATTACATTGCTGCTGTTGCTGTGACTGATGCTGACAGCAGCCAGTCTTCCTATCTGTTTGTCCTTCAAACCATGTCTCCTTTTTTTCTTGCATCAAACCTGTCTCACTATCAGCTGGAAGGTGTCTGCTTTCCGCTCCCTCTTTAACATTTATTCTCAGACTCCACTGATGCCCGACAAAGCATTTGATTTAATTATACTTTGTTAAAATATGGACATTTCTGTTTGGTTCATATGGGAAACGCAGAATCTTTATATATAGTGTGTCCATGTATGGATACAGACACTAAAATAAATTATACAGCTACAAAAGATTAAGTGAGCCTTTATAAATCTCTAATTATGTATAAAGAGTTTATTTTAATTGAACATTTAAAAGCAGAACTAAGAAAACTGAGTTAATTGTCCAATCTTTTTTCTTACTTTGCATTACCCCAATTCATAAATCATATTTTTTTAATTAGCTAATTTATAATTAGCTTTAGAATTTGATATAGCATTGAGATATTACGAAATAAAGGTCAGTAGGCTAAATGTTGATAATTAAAATTCTTTTCAACATATACTGCAGTCTAGTAGATTCACCCCTTGTTTGAAGAGCCTTGTATTCTATTTTAGATAAAATAACAATACATTGATTCTTTGTCCTTAAATATGCCAATATATACCAATATTCTGTGATTAAACTAAATCCAATATTATAAAAACGACAACTATGGGGTGAAGTTGTAGCTTCATGGGTTTCTAGGTTTTCTTAGGAGAAACTTAAAAATTATCTGACAGTGATGTTTCATACTAAGTTAAGCACAGGAGTAATTGTCTGACTTCGCAAGTAACTTAACGTTTGTGGATTTTTAAAAATTTTCTTACATCTGACTGGCTTAAAAAATGTTCTGCAGAGCTTGGGTTGTACTCTACAGTGAATGTTTGATCACCGGCTGGTTACTTAATTTTAAAAGAAAAATGTGCACGTTGTATTGTTTCCATTTTACCCTTGTGTGTTTTCCAAGCTGCTGTATCAAAGCAGAGCAGAAGGCCTCCATAAGAGGCCTTATTAGAGGTTGATTGTGGGATTCTAATCAACTACACACGGATATTTGTATTTGTCAAACCATTTTTAAGAACAGAACAAAATGGTCTTTGCAACCAAACCATGCGCTTATTTCTTGGTTGTATTAAAACATTTAGGTTCTGGTAAGGTTATGAGCACTCTTGATTACTTGTCATCTGTTGTTGTAATTAAATAGCACTTAATGGTGGTTTTTCTTGTAGGATGTGCTTCCAGGATAAAGCCAAAAGTAGAAACTTCCTCACAAGGATTGTGCAATTTGTGCCTCAGCAGGAAGAAAACACAAGAGCTCCATAGCCAGGGGCCTATAGCTGCCTTCTCAATTTTGTTATAAGTTAACTTTTATTACTTTAAAGGCTTTGGGAGTTTTTTGGGGGTTGAGGGTTGTAAATATTTTTTCCCCTTTGCAATCATTATCTGCAAAGTGAACTTCTACTTGCTTGGAAAAGAAAAAAATAAAATCATAACATCACCTGAAGTCTGAATTCTTGAGTCCTTGCACAAGATTTGGTCAAAAATGCACAACAGATGTAAATAATTTAGTTTTCCAAAAAGAAAAGGAGATAAGTAGTTGCATCACAAATAATGACATCCATTCCAGGAAGATGCTGGAGCGTTCAACGGTCAGATGAAATAGAAAGCTTAGGTCACCAAATGTAGATTTATGGCTCTTTTACTTTAGAAACCCACAATTTTGGTCATTTCCTGAAACAATGGAGTACCCCCTCCCCCCTCCATGTTAGTCATTGCTGGACTAACATGCAATTAGTTTGATTTCAGTAATGCCATTTTCCTAAAGGATCAGAATATGATGTAGTAAGTTTTTAAAAATGACGACTTTGATCCTTGCAACAGTTACTCTAGTGAGTCAACCAGTCACGTCCTTTTGACCCCTGAAACATATGCACTTTTCAATACAGCCTTCTGTGCACTGATATTGCGCAGTCTACTGAAATAAAATAAGTAAAAAGGACACTGAAATAATTCAGTGCAGCATTTGAGTCATCGTTGCCCCCAATGAATACATTTTGCAAGTGGAGATAACAGAATATCTTTTTTGACTTTAGTTATCTGCTGCTGTATTCTGCTGCACATTTTGTATCATTCTTTTCGGTGCACTTATTTCATACTTTGACAGGATGTAGGCATTTATAAAGATAACTAACAGATCCTGGAGGGCAGGTCCAGAATATTAGAGTTACACCTCACAGGCTTTGCTTGACTAGAGTGTCGAACTGACAGGTAGAGAAAAGTTTCCCTTGTGAGGCATGTTTTACTGTCTAGCGACCTTTACTTATAGTTTTGACTGACTGTCCAGCACTCTGACCACTGTCTGTGACACATGCTGGCCCCTTGCAAATGAACAATTGCCGTATTTTTCACTGATCTGCATCTTTATCAGATTATATCCACCTTAGAAAATTTGTTATATTTACTTTACATGTTTGACGTAGTGATTTCAGCGACTTTTGGTGTCAGTAAGATCCTGACACCCCTAACATGACAAAAAGGCAAAGGGCAACTATTTTGTTATCCATCCATCGCACTGGATGCCAGCTGGCCTCCAATTAAACAGCTGTGATTTTCTGATAAACAAGGTCAAAAATACTGGAAACTCCACTGCAGAGAATCTGAGGACAAGTTTGGACCAGAGATCCAAGAAATGAGAGGACAAGCCAGGAGATGTGGTGGCGAAGAAGGAGAGACAGAGCTTGGGTGATTCTGCGCGGAAAGGGGATCTGGGAGGGGAAAAAGAGAAACAGAAAAAAAAGGGGAAAGAGAGTTAGATTTGAGAGACATAAGGAAAAGGCACTATTAATATTCACAGACTCCCAGCCCTTCCTAAATATTTTATTACTTCCAGCTGTTTGATGTTAAGGAGACTCACCAGAGAGCCCCCTGCTCAGACACACACATGCACACGTCCAATCTCACACTAATAAAAATGGATTTGTGCACACCATCACCAACCACAGTGACAAACCCACAAGCAAATGAATACCAACACAACTTCACAAAGACACAAACACCATGCATAGGGAAATGAACCAACACACATATGACATGTATATGCACAGCACAAAAAATACATAGCAAACAAAACGTGGTTGCATACTCAACCTTTCACGCTTCAAACATCAAAAAGTGTTGATACATTCCGCTATGCAGCCATGATACAAAAATGTTCGCAAAACTCTGAGGCATAAATGCGCACAACTCCATGTGCATCAATCATAATCTGCCTTTCACATTTATTAATTTATTTATTGGCTTATTTATTCATTTGTGTATTCATTCTTCATTGGACCGACTTTCTTTTCATTTGCAAGCTGAGTTCCGAGGGGAGCGCGGGAGAACATTCATCTTCTGATGAGCGCAGTCATTAATTCAGAGCAGGCCCATCCCTCTTTCTCTTTCTTTGTCAGTCTGTCTCTGTCTTTCTGTCCATCAGAGGGGTACTCACTCACTGCCTTTGTCCATCAGTCCTTTTCTTTGCCACTTTCTCCCCACTCTTGTGTCAGTCTGTCTGTCTTTCCTTCTCTGTGTTTTCCAGCCTCATTTTCTCTTTATCTGCATTCTTCCTCAGCATCTCTATCGGACCAAACTGAGCACATTAATTATGGAACTAGACTGTGTAGTTTCTAAAAAAGTTGCAATGGAACTGATGAAACTATCCATCCCTTGCCTCCTACTAACAACTATAAGCTGCGAGGAAGTGTGGCAGCCAAAATTGTGAATTTAAGTGGAACATTGTGATTCAGACTTCGAGGTCCCTCCTTTAAATGGCGTTAAATCAACCCTGTTTAGGGAAAAACTGTAACAATTTTCTTATTTGCCAGCACCACAAGACTTTACTCCCCACATCTGTGTGACAGTTGTATTTTTGGTGAAAAAATAAAAAAATAAAAAAATGAAATACACCCAACTTAAAAGGAGTTACTTTCTGCTTTCTCTAAAAAAAAAAAAAAAAAAAAAAAAAAAACATCAAAAATACTGTTGCATGATTTATTGGCCTATAGGGTGTATACTTGCCCCAAGTTCAATGTGACTATACATATTTGTGGCTTCTAAAAGTTTATGCTTATAGGGTTGGGTCAAAATTCTGCATCACATTACATTCCTCTTCTCTTTTCTTTTGGTAAACTTTGTAAAATCTTTGGTTTTTGCAACCTTTCTGTTTGAACTTATTGGTTAGAAATAGATTTATATCCATCAGATTTGTTGTTAGCATTGCATTACAGAGCCTACTTTGCAAGAACTTAAGGTTCTGTTTCTGTTGAAATTACAAGAACTTTCTGAAACTTTAAGTGTTCTTCCTGGTACTTTCAAGTAACTTGTTACTTTGCTAGAACTTATAAAACTATGTCAGAATCCAGGTCTGACTCTGTCTAAAATTGCTTGTCCTGCACAGTTTTAACAAATAATCCTCGCTTCCACAAATCAATCCAAGCCATCTACTGTCAGACCTTACAAACACTGTGACATCAGCAACCTGGATGTTCGTCATCCAGAAATAATTTCTGTATGTGTGTTATGTATTTTTACAAAGTCCTACATTGGAAATGTATGATTTATTATCCATCTGTGTCAGAAAATGCACATCTTTCCTGGACTGACACAATCAAAAAAAGAATGCAGCCACCTACGTTTATTCACTGGTGTGACCTGGAAACATGGTTACAGTAGACACATTTAACTTGTGTTCTCTATGTTTTTTTTCTCCCTGCCTCTCTCTCATCCCACTTTTTACTTCTGATCTATCTACCCCCTGTGTTCCCAAGCATGTTAATCAGCAGATTGTTAATGAAGGACCGAGTTCAAAGGCGTGCTCGGCGAGAAAGAGAGAGCGAGACGAAGAACAGTCGCAGAGCGTTGAGAAGAGGAGGAGTTTTGGACCAACTGTCTGTTTGTCAAAACATGTCCACCCGTCTGTCTCTATGCCTGCTATCTTCTCTGATGTTACTCTCTCAGTGAGTTCTCTGCAAAGACTGCAATGCCGCATTTGCTCTTTGGGTTCCCCTTTCATGTTTCATTAAATTTAAAGCTAGAAGAAAGCAGTGAGACTGTGAGGGATTAATTGCATGTTTCGATAATGGAGATTAATTAGTATTATTTAAAGATTGACAGTATCATCTCGTTGTCAAACATTTAGTGAGAGGCACACAAGAGCTGTGGCATTAATGGCTGAGTTCATGCCTCAGTGTGGCAGCTTGTAAGTTATCTCTTCACATTTGTCCCCTCTTTCAATGTTTCTTAAAAGCTGAACATCAGTTCCGGTGGCATTCATAATTGTTGTTTTTGAACATGCGATATCATTTCATTTTTATTCTTATCTATTATAGGAATTTCAAGCTTGATGTGAACTTTCTGACAGTTATCTTTTGTTATCTTTACTCTAGACTGACAAAGTATGAGAGAACGCACCATGGAGATGTCTCAGGAAGGACATTGTCAGGTTGGCTGTACTTCTGAAACAATCTTTTTACTGCTTTCTTCAAAAGAATGCAAACAAGTATAAAAGTTTTAATATGTTTAAAAGGCATGGGTCCTTGTGACGACTAGTAGTTTGAGGACCTCAGGGTTTCAGTTGAAGTATGTGGCTTGAAAAATTCAGTAGTAAAGGAAGGCGCTTGAACAAGAAGGGCAATGAAAGTGAAAGTCTTAAAATGAATTCTAAGATGAGAAGGTATTCCAAAGAAATTAAATCCAAGTAGACTACTATAACGAAAGCTTAAATGCACCACTTGTGAAAGTCAGTGCGTTGGGCTTCTGCTTGGTACTCAGGCAACAAATCAAATTCTACTTTGCTGTACAGAGCAGGTAAAAACAAAACAAAAACAAAAGCAAAATAAATCAAAGTATTAAATACATTAAGATTATTACTCATGCTAGTGGTAATGCCTATATTTTCTTCTTTTAAATTCTGAGAAGTCAGAAACTTAAATCTTAGAAAAACAAACTGCTTAGTCAATCACTTAATCTGGATCGCATCAAGATGACCTTCAGGAATAAAGCAAAGAACATCAGTGTTACAAATGACCTTTAAATCCCCATATTGATCAGATATTTTTGGACTTTACCCTGGAATTTTGCAGAAATTAGAAATATTCTGTCCAGGAGGGACGCTGAAAAACTAGTCCATGTATATGTTACTTTAAGGCTGAACCACTGTAATTCTTTACTATCAAAATGTAGCTAAAAGCCTTCAACTGATCCACAATGGATCAAGAGTTCTGAAGAAGATTTAAAAAAAGAGATTGTAGTTTTCCTTTTTCAGATTCCCTTTGTTGGGTGGCTGTTAAATCCAGAACAGGATTTTAAGTTCTCTTTCTCACATGCAAACCCTTGATAATCATTTTTCATAACACATCAGAGATCTGATTTTTCCATGTACTCCTAAGAGAACACTTTGCTTTCAGACTACTGGTTTACTGATGGTTCCTAGAATTTCTAAAAGTTGAATGGGAGGCAGGTATTTTAGGTATGAGGCTCTTCACCTGTGAACCAGTTCCCAGTTTTAGAGGGGCAGACACCATGTGTACTTTTAAGACTTGGTTCAAAACTTTCCTTCTTTGTAAAACCTATAGTTAGTGTTTAACTCTCTAGTCATGCTTCTATGGGCCAGGACTGATGGAGGACAAACTGAGAAAGCTTGTTCTGCTGCTTCCTCCTCCTTCTCTCCAATTGGCATTATTTTGGGTTATTTCAAATTTTTACTTTACGTTTTCTGTTTTTTTCATTCTTCAAAAAAGCTACTTCTGGTCTTTCATTCTGCTCAGCTGCAACGCCTTCCTGTAGGGGGCATTGGCTGAGCTACTACTGGCAAAAACTTAACATTCACATTCTATGAATGATGCACTTGGCCCTCTCTTTCAGTTTTTAACCCTCTTTCTCTCCTATTGGCTGCCCTTTTGTTGTGACTAACTGTATGTGCTCTCTTTTGTCCAACAGCTTTTAAAACCAGCTTAGAGCTTATCTGTTAAGATGCAGTTCTCTCCTCAATGAAGCCACTAAATGTGCCACTATTTTAATTAACTTTAAATTTGAAAGGGGATTCAAACTGACAACCCGACAGTTATAGGATAAACTCCTGCCACCTTGGTCACCCCAAAATGGCTAGTGCAGCTGAATATAATCTGCAGACAGTGATAAACAATATCATGATACTCATTTGTAATCTGTCCAAGTGTATGTCTATGTATAGGAAAAAGAAAAAAAAATGGACCCAAAACAAAGCCTTGTGGTATCTCATATATCAATCAGAAAATCTGTCATGATGTGGTTTATGTGTGAGATAATATGTGGCTGCTGGAAGGTCTATCAATATTAAAACAGTAAATTCCCTCGTGTCTGCGGCCATCATGATGTCACTGGACACTTTAAGCAGCAAAGCATTTTCTCTTGAAAGCATGCAAGCATTTCATGAAAAACAGATTGTTATTCATCAAAAATGTTGTTTGATGCCAGAAATAAATCAGTTGTCAGTTGCAGATTTTTCAAAAATCTAAGGTCATTTGGAAATGGGTCTGTGCCTTTAGAATATTACTAAATCTTACAAGTTCACATTTTTTCATTCAAAAAATAGACATGGTGACTGTGAAGATGTTACAAAGTCACAAAAAAAAAGTCAAATCTCTTTAGCCTCACCCTCAATTTGACAAGAAACAGAAATGGGAAAGAGAAAAGAGGGGAGAGACTTAACAGTATGAGCTTTTAAACCACATCCCCTACACCACACCCCTTTTTACAGTGCCAGATTTTCCCAAATGTATCAGAGGCAGCATATCTAAGCCAAGTGGCAGTAAAATGTCTGATAAATTAGGAGAAAAGCTTTCCATTGAAGCAGAGGACTGTCTGCAAGAATCCTTTTAAAGGAATAAAGGCAGCTGTTCTTGCAACCATACCAAATACAAGTCTTATATATATATATATATATATATATATATATATATATATATATATATATATATATATATATATATATATTATATATATATATATATATATATATATATAATATATATTTATATATATATGTATATATTATATATATATTAATATATTATATATATATATATGTAAATATATATATATATATATATGTATATATATATATATATATATATATATATATATATATATATATATATATATATATATATATATATATATATATATATATATATATATATATATATATATATATATATATATATATATATACACACATACATGTGGGGCCTTTCTATACATGCCAACCCTGTACATGTACAGTGTTTTTTAGGTTTGCCTCTAACAACTCTCCACATATACACATAGAATTTGCTCCCATTCTTCCTTGCAAAGTAACTTAAACATAGTGAGACTGAATAAAGAGCTCATGAGAACTTCCATGAGAACTACCTATGGTAACCAGTCATTTGGCTGCTTCTCTGATTGGTGCTTTTCTTGCCCAGCCTGTCAGTTTAGCTTCATAACCATGACTTTTTGGGTTTGCAGTTGCCTTATCCTCAGTTGCAAGATGATGGATTGAAAAGTGCTCTGTGAGATGTTGAAAGCTTTCGATAATGTTATTTTCTATATCCTAAATTTGATTTAAAGTCCTCCACAACTTTATCCTTGGCCTGTCTGTGGTGTTCCTTTGTTTTCATTAAGCTTTTGTTTATCAATGTTCTCTAACAAATCTGTGAGGCTGAACTGTATTCATAGTGATACTAAAGACACACAGATGGACACTATTTGGTAGGTGACTTTAGAAGACAATTAACTGCATTGCATTTTAAAGAAATCCACACCAATTCAGATTTTGATTTTGTAAATATTGCTGAAAACCATGTAGAATTTTTTTACCACATTGCCAGCTAATTCAAGATTGCATTTTTGTTAGATAAAATCCCAATGAAATAAAATACATTTAGAGTTGTGATGTGACAAAATATGAAAAAAAATGTAACAGGACTTGAATATATTTGGAATTCAATGTTTATTTACATTAGAAGGCAACTCCAAATTGACAAGAATGTATACATGCTCGAATGTGTCTCTTGTTGAACCCACAATAGACGGTGGTCTCTCCTGAATATACCTTGTTTTTGTCCACCAAATATGCTGCAGCGACTATTTACTCTGACTAGGACCAAGCAGGTGGAAAAAATACGTTTTATTGCACATAAGAAATGTGTCTCAGTGTGACAAAGTATAAAGTATGAATCAACACACTTTGTTAATATGGTTGTATAGTTTCAGAATTCTTACAAATATGATGATATCTTATGAGCAAAGAAACAATGTTTTTATTTGACGCAATTCTATGCCACATGTTGTGTTCAACTAGAAGAATAGCTTTTCAGGAAACTGTCGCAGTTCTAAAACACCATTAAAATCAGCAGCACCACCGTGTAGGTGACATATTGTTCCATACATATCACTTCAAGTGTTTAAACACTGGATCTGAGTCATGTGGACTTTACCAAGGGGCAGCTTGGTAGCTCGTCTTTGTTGAAAAGTGTTTTTAAAAGCATGGTCCTTTCATAAACAAGCTATGGCCTAATAACATTTTCTCCATTAGTAAGAGTGCAGCTTCTTTGCTTTAAGCGGTTATAAATGAGGGCTGAACTGTTGCAAGTAAATATCACACATAATGTTTAGTGCAGTGGTTTATATCTCATTCAGCATCTCAGTCTATCACCGAGACGAGGAAAACTTTAAAACATGGACTGTACTTCAACCTGCCTTCTTTTTCCATCCTTCTCAGTGTTTCTTTTGTGTCTGTATTCATGCCTCTCCACCTGTAAACAGTTTGGCGTTAACATAAGCATGCAGCTACACTTCATCAGTGCTCATATAGGCAAGGTTTATTAGAGTTTACGAGATGTGCACACAAGTAACGAGGTCCCTGGTTGAACTCTCACAAGGATCGAGATGAAGGAAGTGAAGAAAAACTAAACAGCGGGCATCCGCCTCATACTTTGCTCTACGGGATGCATTTGTGTGCGTGCGTGCATGTATGTTGGTTTGTGTCTATGTTTAGGGTGTTTGTGTATCCTTTCTCCAGCAGGACCCCCAGATCAAAACCGCAACCCACTCTCCCTCCCCATGCCTCGCTCTTTCTCTCTTTCTCCATCTCTCCACCCCCTCTCTCATTAAAAACTGCAGGCCCTGGTTTCTAATTAAATCCCACTTGAAAAGTCTTAAAGTCAGCCTCAGATTGATTCAATTTGCATTTCTGAACAGAGAACATTGCCTAAAAGGATTAATAAATTGGACGAAAAAATGCCTTCTTTCTGCTCTGTGCCGTCAGAGCTTGTAAGACAACATCCAAAGAGAAATACCCCCCACCCCCACCCCAACAAGAGTCGATCCAACATATGCTCTTGCTCTTTCTCTTGCATGTCCCTCCCAGGATGCTAGAAGAGATGTGATGTGTGTATTACGACTGTGTGCACACATGCATGTCCTCGTCCGTGGAAAACGACGAGAGCAGGAAGCCCTTGGAGGCTAAGTTGCAAAGGAATACACACAGTGTGCGGCTCACAGTGTGCATGAATGTCGAAGTATTCGTGTGTGAGAAGGGTGACTTTGTTGTATCATGCCAAAGTGCTGAAAGTGACAAGGAGGCACAGTACGGGGAAGATCTTCGTTGCTCTATCTGCAAGTGCCGAAACAGGCCACGATGATGGAGCCATGCCATTGGCTAGTGGACACCTTCAGCAAGATGTCTGTTAATCCAAAAATTTGTTGCCAGCTATGAGAGCCAAATTTGCTAAGTGTGATAACTGGAAAAGAGCAAAAGCAGGGGATTCCAAGCAGATAAAACACTCACACTGCTTTCAAAAAGTCAAGCAGAAAAGGACTGTGGCAATGACTCAACTAATACAGTATCTTCGAAAAGTATTTGTGATTCATCTATGAGGCATGGTTTTCACTTTTTTTTACCCAAACAAAAACCATTGAAGAGAGTGAAGCTTTTTATTACACTCTTTTTTCCCTATTTAATAAGGTACAATCAATTTTCAGAAGTCATCAAATTAAGTAACTGAGTCCACTTATTTCTAGTTTAATCTCTGTAATATTTTCTGATAAAACTACCCACTGCTGAAGTCCATTGATTTGTTCTGTTTTGGCAAACATCAGGAAGACATTAATGGCATTAATTGACAAATCAGTATTGCACTTTGGGAACAAAATGGGGGAACGTTTAATGTGTAAGACAATATATGTTTTGGAAATTTTTTTGTATAGAAGCTGCACATGTGCAATTGTCTTGTATATTTACATTATATGCTACAGTGAAGCAAAAGTTTTCTTATTAGTGAGATATTTACAAGTAAGTTAAAAGATTGTGTAATTTTACTTTTCAGTATGTTGAAAATAATTATGTTTCTTCTCTTTTTGTTATAACCAACCAAAAATATCTTGTCTGGAATACTTTCATTGAATATCCAGAGGTTTATAAAGAGCAGATCTTCGTAGATTTAATTGGCTCAATCATGACCTAAAGCTGGGCCATACTCAACAGATGTATACCTGAAGTTGTAAATTATAAAAGACAAAAAAAAACATGTTCAATGGAAAAGAAAATTCAAAATCCAGGGAAATATAGATGACTTAATAATAGCAGATTATTCCAAGATAAGCAGAAGATGCATGAAGTGCGTTGTCGTCAGAAAAGAGTCGTGATGAGAACTACCTAAATTGTCAGAAGTATGAAGCCTAGTTTATAAAAGACAACACTGACCCCTAGTGGTGCTACTTGGAAGCAAGCCCCAATGTTGTTTTGAAGGGTCTGTTGGTTCATGCAACAATTTAAACAATAATAGGTTTGCATGGCCAAAATACACATTTTTCTTCAGGGTTGTGCATTTACATTTTTTTTAAAATGAAATTCTGTTCCGATAAGGGAACTAAAACTTTGAACATTTTAGTTCTGTGAATGTGTGCTGAGTCCCCTTACTGATAAGTCTTGCATTAAGCTACACAGATTCCACTTACAGGCCAAGGCCATGAGGTGTGCATGCGAGTGTGTCTGTGCGTGTTCTAATATTGGCACCCGGTGGATTGGAGCTTCCTTTGATGCAATGAAGGCTGACAAGCGTGAAACAGGTCCAAGCAGGCACGTGGGCGCTGCCAATTAACCCTTTTCACCGTGTGAAACCAAACATAATTGCCTGTGTGTGCTGGGGGCCAATAGGCCATGGCCTGCCCAGCGTAGGCTGAAATGGGCATTAGCCGTGCTGCCAGGTGACCATTACACACAATTGAACTGCTGGGTGTCTCTCCAAATCACATAGTTACAGTTGCTATCTTCCCCTAATTGGCGTGATATTACCAAATGGTGCGTAATTTTAATTTTCACCCTTTTTCAGTTTATTTTTGAACATATTTTTTATAATGTAGATTTAGTAGAGTATCTCAAACATATATTATGTTATATTATGACTTAGCAATATTCATTATAAAACTTTGCACGAGTTTCACTCTGGCAATATATGCTTTGCCGTATTTACATTTTTTTTCCGTCTTCAAAGGGAAAAGTAGATAACAGACACAACAGATTGTATAAAGAATATTACATCAAACTTAACATGTAATGACAATTATGTTTTTGTTGATATTATGCAAATATATTGTTAACGCATAAAACAAAAGCATTGTTTACATTAGAGTGTGTCCAGTAGAACCGATATTGAGCAAAATTCTCCATAAATAATCAAATATTCACATAACCATTTAATTGCCACTCCAACTGGAATATGTGATTATTAGATAGCCGTGGCTATTAAAAGGTTTAAAATACACAACATACGCTAAAATACATTAGAAAAATACTGTTGCTAATCTCAGGAAAAGTTCAGAAATTAAAACAATTTGTTCAGTTTCACATTGTCTATTTTTTACACAGTAAGTCTAATAATATAAAGTACATACAAAAAGTGCACAAAAATCATCATTACTGGAAAGCAACATAAAATAAATAGTAAGCTCATACTTGTTATACTTGTCAGAGTTGGTAGTTGTTAATTCAGTTCACACTTCGACTTTTAATCTGAAAAATGAGCCTCATTAGAATACAAAGACTCTAATTTATTGTCATGAAGAACACAGAGTCAGACAGAGAGACAGATAGATAGCGCCGTATTGCATTATATGTCCGCTAGTAGGCGTTGTTCTGCAGTATGTTGCTGCAGTCTCACGGTATGCCTGCCTGCCCGTCCAAGTAGAAATGCTGGCAAAACACCCCCTCCTCATCTTGTTGAAAAAAATGGCGGACAAGCGGTAAATCTACGTTTGAAATACATTTCTACCTTACAAAGCAAGGTAAACTTCCCCGGGCCAACCGACGGGCGCCTCGCTTTAGGTTCCGCTCAGGGTTGAGTCCGGACAACCGTTGGATGAACTCAGCGGTCCCGCTGGGCTCCGGTTATGCTAATGCTAATATTTGCCATCGGGACAGGGAGCTAGCACGCTGGGCTAGCTTCCAGTGCAGTGGGCATGTCTGGTTGCATGTGTTTATAGTATCCTGTAGGATGTGGCGTGTCCACTCACTGCATGCACGTTGTATTTCATTCACTACTTGTTTTAATTTCAAACATTACGCTACCTGTGATGCAGAGCACTTCGCATGTTTTTGCTGTTAAATGAAAATATTATGAAAGAAATAGCACATGAGAAAACGAAGGAGGGGGTTTCCATGTGTTTGGCTTTGTGTTGAGGACGGATCTGGATTTATTTGTGGGAATGTAATGTTTAGAACAGCGTACAGTCCCACAGATATAGAAGCCAGACGGGTAGATCAGCAGGACCCTGCTTTGTGCTAGGATCAGGGGGGACGAGTGTCTAACGCCAGTCTTCCTGTCGCTTCTCCAGCTTTGAAAACAAGGAGCGGGGTCGCTTTAAGTCGGACGCCATCCCCCTTGGCGGAGGAAAAAGGCGCATTTCTATTGAAAGGGGAAGAGAGAGGCAGTCCAACGGTTATGAAGTTTTAAGGTAAGCTTGTTTATTAGACTTGCACAATTTAACGGAAACTGAATTCTTTGTCAAAGCAAAATTATTCAGGCTTAGTTAATTAATGAAAGCATTCAGACAGCAATTATGTTATTACTGGAAGCAATCAAAGATTGATTAACTGGTTTTGCTTTGTTTCTTTATTTTGTTTTTAACCTATAGCAATACTGTGGCTGCTGCAGAGATTGCTATTATTATATTTGATGGGTATGTTTATTACACCAATATGCTTACAGTAGGATGGTGAGTTTCTTGATGAGCTTATCCATGTTAGTTTAACCCTGACCTGCTCATAGGATGACGGGCAGGGCGTTGACTGTGATTCAAAACATGCTGCTGACTGATTTTAGGTGTTGTTACATCTTTTGCAATCCTAATCCTATTTTTATCTCCCTTACATACTTTAAGAACTTGCTAAATAATCACAATTTTAAACTACAGTTAGGAGTAGTTTAATCTGGAATCTGGATTTGCTGGCCAATACCAATGTCTGGTTCTGTTTACTGTTTGATCAGCTGCTTTTGATTTTAATGCATTTCATTTTTAATGAGGATGATATCTAATAAAAGACCAAGCGCCATTGTAGTTTTGAATCTGTTTGGAAATAATAAAAAAATAGAATTATTCCCCTTTATATATCAAAACATGTTCAACTGTCTTAATTTTTATTAAACTCAGAAGGTGCATCAAAGTACATACTAATGAATCACACTCTGAGACATAGTTGGTGGAACTCAATGCACTTAATGAATGAATCAAGAGAAAATTGACTAATTTCATTCTTTTCTTGATTGATTGCTGCGTCATGCTCATAAAAACAAGACGGAGGTTGTTTTTACTTTGCATAAATGGAAATATGACTGAGAGGTTGAGCTGGGTACAAGAAATAACTAACAGATTATGTATTATACTCTCATACTTCTTTGATTTGAGAAAGGGAGTAATAATACAGGCTACTTTTAAGCACTAAATAATTAATAAACAATTTTACTTAAATGTAGACTGAAAATGCAACTCTTAGAGCTCCTGACTCATCAGTAGATCCAATTCAATTAGTAATTATTAATAATTTGCATAACTATATTTTATAGACAAAAATGTTTTTTTTGTGTGGTTAATGGTGTCTAACTGTGATGTTGTCCCATATTCAGTCTGAATTATATTCACACTGTAATAATTATTTTCTGCTTTTTAATGGCATAACTGTCACCACTGTCTTAATTTTCTTTTACATACATAAATTTCCTAAATGTATGTATTATGAATTATTTTGCTTATATGAGATTATTTTGCCTTTCTAGAGGAGAACAGTGGTGTGTTAACTGGTCTAAATTGTTGGAGCATGAGGAAACCTGTGCCACAAAAAGGTAGGAGTCTGGAAACCATACGCAGCAGTAAATCTTTCTTGTGTCTTTATAGTTCACTTTTATGTTACTCTTTAAGCATAGAATTAGGATGTTATAACCATCGACAGATGATACGTTGAGCAGGGATGTTTGGCAGTTATTGCAAGACACAAATGAGGAATTAAAAAAAGAGATTGTTTTGCAACCCTTGCTTTGCAGCTCTAGAATGGAAAGATACCCGAATTATCAAGCATGCTCGGAGTGGACGGCCCTCCCGGGTGCCCTCACAGTACCAAGGTACCAATAACCTGGACAAGTCACTGCTTTAAAAATGATGTTCTCTTATTTATGTCATTTAAAAATAATAGCTGCAATACTTGTATTGATCATAGAAACCCCAAGCCTGTTATGTTATGTTTTGGGTCTGACATGCAGTAGATATACTCTCATACTTGCAACTTTTTCTGCAGCAGGGCACTTCAGCTGGGAGAAATACTTGAAAGAAACCGGGGCTACTGCCGCTCCTTCTTCATGTTTCAAACAGGTAATGGCAGCGTTGCAATTTTAGCTCAAATTTCTCCTTTTGCCACTGTGGAGTTTTACAGCTTATTTTACCTGGCTCATCTGTCCTCACCACACAGAGTCTGACTCCTCCACTTAACGAGTTCAAGGTGGGAATGAAGCTGGAGGCCCAGGACCCCAGGAACACCACATCCACCTGCATTGCCACAGTGGTTGGCCTGACGGGCTCACGACTGCGACTGCGCCTTGATGGGTCGGACAATAAGAATGACTTTTGGCGCTTGGTGGATTCCTCGGAGATCCAGCCGATTGGCAGCTGTGAAAAAAGCGGAGGCATGCTCCAGCCGCCGCTAGGTGAGAGGAAAACATGCACAGGCTTCTTACGTTGTCTTAGCAAGGCTTTCTGTAGTTTGTCCTCTAGAGGTCAGTAACTGCATTACGTTTCTGCATGTTAATATTTTTGTCACATTTTGGAATGCCTTAGTTATTTCGGTATTAATTCAGAAAAAAAAGCAAAGATCTTCATTGAGTTTTTGTACTTTTGAAAAGTAGTTAAAAGTTTTTCCTTTGTTTATCCTTGAGAAAAATAAATGGAGTCTGACAGTTTTGTGAGCAATTTTCTTTGTCAGGATATTTATCAATTCACAAGCAGGAGAACTATTTACTCTGTTGAGTTACCATTTCTGCCTTCCTGTGTTTTGTAAAAGAGATTTAATCATTCAGTCCTAAATCAAATGACTATATCTTTCAGGTTTCCGTCTCAATGCGTCTTCCTGGCCCATGTTTCTGCTGAAGACATTAAATGGGGCTGAAATGGCTCCCTCTCGCATTTTTCATAAGGTACCTGCACAAAGTCAAAAAACCTGTTCAGAAAAAAACATACTTGAGTATGTGTGGAGGGTAAAATAAACATGTTTAATTATTATTTGACTACTCTCTTACTGACAGAAACACAAAAACGTCCCGTGAAAGTTTAGATTGCGGCAGCCCTGGCAAATTAGCTGTTGACTGGAACGTGATTACAGTGAATTTAGAGGACCCATATAGGTGTAAGACGCCATTAAGGAGCATCTTGCCTGGTTTTTATTGCAACATGTTGAAACATGCAGTTCGAGAGGAAGCAAGACTTTTAATCTGTTGAAACTTGCTAGATTTGGAAATACTGACAACCATTTGGAGATGTTAGTTAAGTTAGGCTCTATGAATAGAGCTGTCTGCACTGATGTCCTCGGTCTATGAATATAGAGCCTAACTTATAGGAAATGCACACAGTCTCTGCAATTCTGATAATTTGAGTCATGCTAAAATTGCTAAAATAAGAGGTTAATGATTGTAAAAATATTAACTATAATTTTCTCTATTTCAGATATCAGTAAAACCCTATTTATAGCATCTGCTCTCACACATCATGTTGCCTCTGCCTCTAATACAAATATTTACAGCAAAAGGACTATAAAACATTTTGAATATTTTTATTTTTTTATTCTTACACACGTGTTAATAGCTTTTAAACAGAATTTGCTAACGTCGGCATAAGAAGGTCAAATATTTCACAAAAGAACAGAGCACAAGTTTCTGCATCTCTATCAAAGATTCTTTGAACCCAGTAATCAATATCTGACTGCCTTTGTGCCTCTATCTTTCCCAGCAGGAGCCTCCCGCTCCAGAGCAAAACTCTTTCCAGGTGGGAATGAAGCTGGAGGCGGTGGATCGAAAAAATCCACATTTTATATGTCCGGCTACTGTCGGCGCATTGCGTGGAGTTGAGGTGCTGGTCACCTTTGACGGATGGCGTGGAGCCTTTGATTACTACTGTCGCTATGACTCGCGGGACATATTCCCAGTTGGCTGGTGTGCTCTCACTGGAGACAACCTTCAACCGCCTGGCACCAAAGGTTTGGACCCTAGCTATTGCATGGTTTGCATAATTTTGCTTTTGTATGGCTAGTAGGACCATTAAGAGAGAGAATTGTCTTTTCACTAATATTGAAGCCATTGTGGACCGTTATGTCTTAAAGTGTTAAAAGTTGGACCTGAATGTGGGATTTCTTTCCACCAGTCTGCTTTCTGTGCTGCTGCTTCTTGCTTAACTCCAATTTATTTCTGCCGGTACCGATAAATTAGTGCTGTTTCACTCACTGAACCAAAAAAAAAACAAAAAAAAAACACTGTGGTCAGAAACCTGAAGAAGGCTCATAGAGTGGACACATACCTCCATCCGTCCTCTATTCTTGTTTATATTCAGTTATATCAAAAATAAAATGGAAATAAATCTACATTGGTGAGATATGCATGGCATGGCCAGTATGTTGGGAACTGAACTACACCAAAACACCTGGTTTTCCATTGAATGCCTGAAGGAGGAACTACTGATGTGCTCCACTTGTTTGCAAAAATTTATTTTACTGTTGTTAATATTCTCACTTTAAACTGGAAAAGAAATGCATTTTTTGCTCTAAACCTGCTGATATCTTTTGTACTTTTTAATTTGTAAGATGTTAACATCATGCTTTAACATCCATGCATTTAAACATCTAAAACAAGGGGAATGCAAGATAATACCAGACACCCAGCAGTCAGTCGGCCAGAGATAAAAATTGGTCATCAGCAATAATCTTTAGAGCCAAAAATCTAAAAGTCAGTATTGGCCAGAAAAAGCATAATTGTTGCATCTCTGAATATCTTTCTAGCAGTTCTCCTTTTTTGCTCAATAAACCACTCCCACGAGCCAATCTGAGGCATGTGCATGGCCTCCATGGCAGCTAAAAGCAGAACAGTGTTAATGGGGCTCTAAGTCTGCCAAACCCATTCGCTCACCACGTCCTCCTACAGCAACTTTGTTCCCCTTAAATATGTACTCTAGTCTAAAACTGTAACTATACAGGAAGCATGAACACAGCAGTGAGAAGGCTCAGATGTCCTAATTCCTCTTTGACTTGCTTTGTGTCAGTGAGCTTTATAAAATATGTTTGTCATGCTTGAAGTCAGGAGTCTGTCTAACTGGAATTCTGCCTTTACAATTGTAACACCATATGGCCTGGTCTCATTGCTGCTTCTACTCTTTTGGGTCTGCTTTTCATCTAAAGGAGCATGTTTACAACACCTATGACATCTAACGTCATATGTTATTTTTATTGTTTGCTTAAGCAGGAAACTCTTGGTTTTCAGAAGTGGCAGCCCTGTTATTTTTTTTTTCTTTTTAGCTCAAAACATGAGATTCAGTTAGGAGTTGAAACAAGAGCAAAGCCGTTTGTCGTGCGGGAAACTTCATAGGAAGTAGTGAAACCCGGGTTGTCTGCCACAAGGTCAGCCCTTCTCATCTGTTGAGTCCCTCGCATGTGAAGGAGGGAAAGAAAGGAGGGAAATGTGGAGGCTGGGCTCTTTCTGTGGACTGCTAGTGTTTTATGAAGGTCTGGCGGCCACCCAGCTGGCAGACTGGACTGTGACGTGGTTGAAACGAGGCTGGGTGCCCCTCCACAGGCCCCTCTCCCTTTGACGCTCTGGCATCCAGAGTCTGATTAAACACCTTGGAAAGAGTTTCCTTCAGCAGAGTGGCAGGAAGCAAGAGAGAAAAGACAGGCAAATGCCTTGAAAGATGAATTGTTTACATTGTTACTAGATGGAGGGAGGGGAGGATTTAAAAGGGGTGGATCACCAAGGAGCGGAAGGAGGAGTATTGCAGAGGAGGCGAGGGAAAAGAGGATCGGACATCAAGAGAGGGTGAATCTGAGGACATCAGCGCAGACAGCCTCAAACTTTTGGGTATTGTGTTTAAGCTGCGGGGTGAGTTAATTTAATAAAATTGCAACTCCAGTTGTGAGAAATTAAAATCCTCTTTATTGGAAGAAATGTTGCTGTAATATGATGCTGGCAATGGTGTCATTGTAAACTCGGTGAACTCAAAGGAGGGGGAAGACAGGAGCTTGCTTGTAATGCATTCATTCGATTGTATTTACAACAACTACAATTGATTGTAACCTCAAGCTCTTTACACTTTTAAATATGTTACCAAGAGTTTGTCGAATCAGTTTGGGATCAATCAGGCGATTTTCTCCCAGCCGAGCTGTTAGTCCCTCCTGAGACGTAGCAGCAGCCTGCAGACGACCATTGCATTGATCACCGCTGCTGCTGTGTGAAAGTGTTTATTAAATACAACCCCACGGGCCAAGACCTGCGCTAATGACTGTGGCCATATCGCTCACAAATCTGCCCGTGGTCGATTCAGGGTGAACACCGCTACATTTTTGTTTGTGCAAGTGTGTGCGTGTGTGTTAAGACCCGCAGGTGCATTTAAAAGCAGAAATCTTCACTACACTTTAACTTCCTTTTTTCTCTGGTTGTCTTTGCTTGCACAGCACACATTCCTGAACTTTCCTGATGGCAAAGTGCATTGCTTGCTTGGCTTGTTTTAAGCTTTTAATGTTGGCTCTCTTTAATGTTTGAGTGTGTGTTGTTCTCTCAGAGGTTCATGTGAGTTTTACCACCATCTGAGGAAGAATGTGTTTTTACAGAGTTTTGGAGGTAACAGCAGACTGAATTATTTTGTCTTCTAAGATTTAATTGTAGGACTTAAAAGGCGATTATGCATTTCAGATTTTAGTTGTATCCATCTCTTAACGTAAAGGCAGCTACAAAACTTTTTGTTCAAGATATTCTCATTTTTAATTTCAGATTTCCAATGCTTAGCTGATGGCTGGAAACCGTTATAAGTCCTACTGCATGTAATTAGTGAGCAACAAGTATAGGCCTAACAAATCCTGTTCCAAAATCTATATTTCAAACCGCTTTAAAATGCAATAAATAGTTTTTTAATTCGCACCAGTATCAGGCTGTATGCCATGAATAATTTGGCTGATGACTTCTTGTTATTGAACAATCAGGCATTTACATTGCCTGGATGTAAATTTATGAAGAAACTACAGTTAAGTTGTATCCATAGATGTAGCCAGTAAAATTGTAGCTAGCTTCCAAACTGGTATTTGTTTGGAAACCCCCCCTAAAAACTGTAAAGACCTGATCACTGTTTTGTTGAGTATTTCTATGCTGCAAATCATATTGTTATCATGACATTTACCAACACTATTGCACATTGCTTGTTTTGCTAATGTTTAGCCCTGCCAAATAATAGAAAAAAACTAGGTGTGCACAGACTGCTGTTTTCACCGATCGTTTAAAACTGACCTGCTGAATAATTTTTGGCCTATGCTGATTTTAAATAATCAAATAACTGACAATGTTAACTGTTATAAGGTAACTATATACACCTTTAATGTTCTAATATTATTTTTATTGAAAAACTTTTAACAATACCTGTGAAGCAATGCAAAGTTATTTTAACTGCACAAGGAACGCTTGTGCAGTTAAAATTAAAGGTTTAGAGCAGGGGTGCCCAAAGTCGGTCCTCGAGGGCTGGCATCCTGCATGTTTATGTTCTCTCCCAGGTGGTAGCAACAATCTTTTCAGCATGTCAATGCTGAAAAGCGCAGTTCTTAGGCCTTCTAATGAGACATCATTTGATTCAGGTGTGTTAAACCAGGGAGAAAACTAAAACATGCAGGATGCCGGTCCTCGAGGACTGACTTTGGGCACCACTGGTTTAGAGCCAGTGGTGCCTGGCTCTAAATTAACTACTCTAATTAGTAGTTAATTTGTTTAAACAAATTAACTACTAACCTAAGGGATCTGAAAATTTGCTACGTTGGCAACAGTGGGGTGACTATTGTTAAAACGTGTGCTCTTGTGTTCCTTTTATCTTTCCGCTCACCTTTCTGCTTTCCTAATGTCAAGAATTATACAGTTTGAAGTGTTTGTCATTCCTGAAGCAGCCCCAAGAGAAAGAGAACCTATCTGAGTTTGTTTGACCTCCGAGTAACACTGCTGAACAAGATCAGGTGTTTTGAAAAACATTTTATTCTGCAAACAAAACAAAAAAATAAAATTAGAGAAATGGAAAGTATGCTGACCATTTTATTTTCTTCTCTATTGTTTTTTCTTTGTAAAAAAAAAAAAAGGGTTAAAGACCATGGTTTCTGTTTTTATCAGTACAGCGCAGTCCAAAATACAGACAAGTGAGCAGAAAACTAAGAGCAGATCAGATGAAAATGTGTAAGATGCTATGAAACCACTTTTAAATGTATATAGGACTTTAGCTGGTTTGTTCCTACATTTTCATCCACAGATGTACTGAAGAAATTCCTGTGGGAAAATCTAAGCTTGCAACCAATATTACATCCTCTTGGAATATCTCTGAAAAGTTTTAGGACCAAAGTACTTGTCTGTAATGGTGCCTGGGCTGCTGCTTAACTCAAAACACAAAGAGCTTCTTTGTCATTTCGTTTTGTGTGGGGGGCTTTCGTCTTTGTCATATATAAGTTAAATTGAAGAAATTTGGAGTTTTATTCAAACTATACATTGTGTTCTTATCAGTCTCTGCTGGTTCAGCTGTGCTGCCAAAGAGCCTTGGGACACCGACAGAAGGTAGTGTGGAAACCCCAGCAATGAATCCCACCCCGACGGTGGGCAGACCTCCAGGTCAGAGAGGTCGGAAGCCCGGCCGCAGGAAAACAAAAATCACGGGACCCTGGAGCCAAAAGCCTTCTACTTTGGTATCGCAGAGCATCCAGCCAGGAAAGGATTTGGAGCCCATTAAGATCCCCAAAAAACGAGGTCCAAAGCCAGGCAGCAAGGTAGGCAAGAGTCGGGCAGTACATGGTTCTGCATCTGTGTTGGAGCAGTGAGCCATAAACACATTGAGCTATTGTAGCATGTTGCTAGCCGCTCTTGGAGCACATGGATTTTGTAAGGGTCGACTTCAACCCCAATTCCACCTTGATTGAATGTAGATCACAGAATGAAAGAATAGCCTGAAAAGGGCTTTTGGTATTTGTTAAATTATGTTGTTGACGAGGTGATTGGGTTATTTTAAACATTTGGTAAGGGTTACATTTTTCAGTTAATGACTAAAATCTTAAGGCTTTCCTTCCAGTTTTGGACTGCGAAAATAAGACTACGCTTGAAGTGAAGGCTTCTGGTTGGGCTTTAATGTTCATTACGATGAACCGAACATGTTCATGTTTTGTCATGTTTCTGAAGCAACTCTGATATTGCAGTTTTTACTGCTTTTTTTATTATGTCAGTAAGTAAGTTGTTGCTCTGACCTTTCTACTGTATTTCACAGGCCTGTCCAACAAATCAGTCAAACAGCTGCAGCTGATCCAGAACATTGCTGCTCGCGTTCTCACTAAACCCAGGAAGATAGAGCACATAACACCAGTTTTAAAGTCCCTCCGCTGGCTCCCTGTAGCTCAAAGAATAGATTTTAAAATACCGTTGTTAGTTTAAACTGAACGGTTTAGCACCACAATACATCAAAGATCTGCTGTTGTTGTGTCAACCTTCCAGACCTCTCAGGTCCTCTGGTTCTGGTCTGCTTTGCACCCCCAGAACCAGAACCAAGAGAGGAGAAGCAGCTTTCAGCATCTATGCACCAAAAATTTGGAACAAACTTCCAGAAAACTGTAAAACAGCGGAAAGCCTGACTTCCTTTAAATCTCAACTAAAAACACACCTGTTTAGAATTGTATTTGAAATGTAATATGTAACAATGTATTGTTTATTCTATGTTGCATGACTTTGTGTTTTTGTGTTTATGATGTAAAGCACTTTGAAATGCCTTGCTGCTGAAATGTTCTTTACAAATAAAATTTGATTGATTGATTGATTGATTTGCAGCTGGGATGGGGAAAGAGTGATGGCTGGTTTGAGAACTCTCTGACCGGTCCGGGACGGCCAGTAGCTGGACCAGGGAGAACCAGAGGCAGACTGCTTGCTAGTTGGGCTCAGAGGATCTCTCTGCAACAGGCCCAAGCCCAGGCAGAACCAGAACCAATCAAGATTCCAAAGAAACGAGGGCCCAAACCTGGCAGCAAGGTATTTATCCAGAAACAGAAACATTATATTAATAAATAGACATAGTTTTGCTAAAATATCAGAGAAATGTAAATTTCAATGTATTCAGATTTTACATGATACACCAGCTTAAAACTGCATATTTGTGAATTTGGAGGAAAATTACAAGTTTTCAAATTTATTTTGAGGAGTAAATCTCTTACTAGTGGGGTGAGTATTTGAATTAATTTTCTCATTAAATAATCCTCTGTTAATTCATCGCTTAATCATTGTAATTTTTGTATGTTCATACAGAGAAAACCACGAGTTCTTCCTAATCCAGTCCCAACGTCTCCCACCAGCAGCACTCCAGAGCCGGACACCAGTACTGTACCCCAAGACAATGCAACTATTCCCAATTCTGCACTTCAGGCTCCCACTGGTAAAAAAAAAAAAAAAAATTAGCCATGGGTCCAGATAAAATTTATTATCATTACCATTTAGTTTTGTTGTTTTTGAATATTAAGTGCATTTAAGATGAGCTCAGTGTGACATCTTTCTGCTTTTGTTTACCTGCACACTATCAGTTACTTTGTGTTGTCTTAGCATAAGTTTTGAAATAAGTTGGTGGAGAAGAGCTGGAATATAACACCCACATGTCCATATAATACCCTAGTAAAATATTCAGGGTTGTGTTTTATTAGAGGTGTAACAGTACATCTAATCTACCAAAAATATCCACTCCATTCCTGTACATGATATGCTGTTTTGTTCATACATGTACCAAACAAATACAGTTTGTTTTATACCTGAACACATGGAGGAAATGTTCATATGTGCAACTAAGTATGCAGTGTAGTATAACTCCAAAAAGAGACACTAGCCCATTACATTTGGGCTAATATTGACGATGTTAACAATTAGTCATAGTTAAATAGTTTTGTTACCATAGCAACAATCTGTGACGCTGTGAGTTTAATCTTTGAGTTTGAGCTCTGTTTGCCCACAAATACAAACTAGTAAACTGCAATTTTAATTTATTGCTTTTTAGGTTGGCCAGTTAAACTACTCCCCTTCTCCCAGAGAACACACAAGCTGTTAGAGATGCTGATGTGCATCTCAGTGCAGCAAGAGGGGCCCCTAAGTCAAATTCTGCTCCAGGCCTCAGGCAGCCTAGGACCGGCCCTGCATGAGTTAAATTTGCTGCACTGCTCAGAGGTGCGCAACAAACGGGAGATTTAATTTAATGCTGCTAATGTGGAGCTCTTTCATTTTATGACTGTTGAGTTTTTAACAAGGGGACACAGAAACTATTTTGGTTGGTCCAGTTTATGGGACGAGTTTCGCAGATCTCCATGCAGCCACGCACATTAACTCTGTCTCACTAAAGTGGAAAAAGTATTTGATGCTTCATAACCAGAAAAATAATCCTAAAAATAATGGAATAATATAAAACCAGCGTGATTCGTGACTGCGAGGTGAGCACTAAAGCTCTTCACCGGGCTGAACCTGCATGATGAGATTAGTGCTGGTTCATTAACCACTAACGCTCTAACCAACTGGGACCACATACATCAATTTTATCAGCGCAGACAGAGCCAGGCATTGGTCAGCGTGTTGAGACGTAAAAGCCGCACAAAATTCTTTGTCCACAAATATAAAGCATTCCCACCACTCACTCACTCAACACTCCTCTGAAAGTGCCTCTACAAGTTCTTCCTGCGTTTCATGTAGATCTGCGCAAGCAGAGCTAACTTGGTGGGGTTTAAACTCCTCCCTTGAACAAAAGCTCTGGAAATAAACATAATTCCTCACAGGGCGTTGATGTAAATATTCATACAAGTCTGCTTCTGTCCAGTTTGAGCCTGAGTGACAGGATCTGCGCTGAGGTAAATTTGAGACATCCAGCTGCTGCAGCGTGCGAGGCAACGCGCAGACACGCCAGGTGTGATTGGTCCGGCTTTAAATGCATAAACTATAAACATCTTCTATAAACATATCTTTTAGGAATAAATCTGCTCCGCCAGTGAAACGCTCAAAGCAACAGAGATGCTTGCAATCCGGCTTCAGAAAAAAAAAGTGGTTTTTATTGATTATTTTTTTAAAAGCATGAATAAAAAAGGCTTAGCCTGGCGGTGGGGCGTGCAAAGCATGGCGGGCCGCCAGGTCTATAATATACTGGGGAAACCCTGCACTGCATATTACAAAGAAACGTGTTTCAATATAAATTATCTACAGTAATACCTTTACACACTTGTAAAAAGTTTTGATTTATTGGTTAATAAAACCAGTTTTTTGTATTTTTTTTTCTTTCCTGAAGTTTGTGTTTATCTAAATAAGTACGGTAAGGTGGGACCTCATCTAGACCAGCGGCGCATCCAGCAGCTGCCAGACCACTTTGGCCCGGGCCGAGCCTCCTCAGTGCTGCAGCAGTGCGTCCAGGCCTGCGTGGACTCTGCCCACAACCAGGCTACAGTCTTTTCCTGCCTGAAGTCAGGACAAGGGGGCGAGGTCATTTCAGGTGTGAACTGAACACTGAAAAAGGAACACATTTTTTTCATCTCAGGCTTTGCTTTGAATAGACCTGTTTTTCTAAACCAGTGTTGTACTTCAATCAAAGCAGATTGCAGTGCTTAAGTTGAGGACATGTTTAAAAAAGTGAAGGGAAAATGAGAGAATATTTGGCATATAAATATTAAATTGAGATGTTAAAAATAAATGATTGATTTGCCCTAACCACCTACCATATTGTTTTTTTTTTTCTTTTTCAGCCTTCTTTGACCAGCAGCAGCACACTCTGACCCTCCCCACTGTCAGCAGTGTCACATACGTCCTCCGTTTCTTGGAAAAACTCTGTCACAACCTTCACTGTGATGCTCTGTTCGGCAGCCAACCTGTGGCCAGAGGAAGTGTTCACTACAACAGCCACTCGTACTCTGCAGGTCAGATCCACTGTTCTCACATCATGGCTCCTCATTTGCATCATACAGTGCTTTAGGCTTTAATTTAGTGTCTAGACTTCAATAAAGAAAATATCAAAGCTGAAACCATAGAGCACATTTTTCAGATAAGAGCTTAAGAGTATGTCAGTATGCGGATAGATAAGACAACAGCTTTTAGCTCTTAATAGAAAACAATTCTTTAAGCCTCTCTCTTAGTTTCTGAAGCAGGAGACCAAGTCTTCCAATAATTTTATTTCCCTATGATTAATGGAAACCACTAAGAGAACATGTTAGGAGCAGAATTTATCAAATGATAATATTAAAACAGAGGAGGGCGGCATTAATGCTTTTTTTATTTTATGTTCAGTGAAATGCACCTTTACTCAACATTTTGAGCCATTTGGCATTACAAATGGCTACAACAATATTTGCTGAAACATTCAACTGTGTTAAGCCACAAAACAACGATCAGAAACTCCAGGTTGGCAAAATATAAGTTTAGTAATGAACAGTTTCATCAGTTTCATACCATTAATAGACTGGTTTAAAACAGTCAGAATTTAAATATGTTTTGCTTCATGTTAGTTTGTCATATGGAATATCGCCACATGCACATTAATTATGTTCATTTCATCAATAAGTGGGTTGCATCAACTGGAATTTTCTCAATTTCAATTTAACGGCATGTCTGATTTTCTTTAACGGCATGTCTGATTTTCTTTAGTCAGGAAGCTTCAATTTTTCTGACAGTAATGCATTCAAAATAATTTTATTTTTTCCAATTTATGTAGTTTGTCTTAGTTTGATCTAATTGCAATATAATATTTAAAGCCTGGTCACTGTATAAACATCTGCCCTAAATGAGTAGCCACTAGGTCACTGTGTCTTTCAGTGTTTTTCTCTGGCTTTGCCCAGGTTGTTTTTGCCTCCCTGCATTCTTCCCTAAATGAGGAGCCTTTTTGTTTGTTTGTTTGTTTTTTCCCATGCTTTATGCCATCTGGTCAGCTCATTTATGTCATTATAGCATTATTTTTTAAAACTCTGAATAGCTGTTGATCTGTGCTCCATATGTGCTGATTTCAGAGAGGAGAGGTTTTGGAGACACCCTGATTGTGGGCCCAGGCAAAAGCACAAAGCGCTTCCAATTGGACTTCAACGGTACTCCAACTCCCAAACTAGCTAAACTCCCCAGGCACTCCACTGACGGTATGCAAGACTTATTATTATTGTCGTTTAGTCTAGCAGGGGATTTTCTATTTGTTACTTTAGTGTGGCAGCCCATCTGAAACATTATCACTTACTAATAAGAGTGTGCATTTTTTTGTGAAAGAAATTGAAGTTTAAATAGTAAAATGATGTTTGACCACACAAACTTGGTTGTGTGGTCAATTTTTAAAGTCGATATAAACGATCTTAAACATGAGGGCATTGACGTTAATTCTTTCTGTTCTGTGGGCTTCATCTTCATAAAATAAATAATTAAATCCCTATTTCTACAAAGGTTGTAGTTTCAAACATAATAGAAACTTAAAGCAGATTTGATTGAATAAATTGTCTTGGTTATTGATTATTTTGCATTTTTAAATGTTAATTAAGAACTTTGTGTTCTCAAAACACAGAAAGAAATGCATTCAGCCTCAGTCGTGGTCATACTTTCCTACAATCTTTTTTTTAAATCTTTCGCTGCCTTTCTTGATGGAATTTGTACATTTACGATGAATGGAGCTTCTCCGAAAATTAGGTTTATACATATTAAATGGCTCTAAATTCTTAGATTAGCACATTTTATGTAAAGATTTTAATTTAAAAAATGACTGTTTTAACTGGTCCAGTAAAGCTTTAAATAATCATATAACAGGAGGTAGTTAAACCATAGCTCAGAGCTTTGTAGAGAGTGGTATTAAATTTTGGAGCAAGAGGTTAATCATTTAATCATCTTTCAATTTCCCGAGACTTTAATTAAGCTAATGGAATACTTGAAGAGATTTCTATAAAGGGGAAATAACCCCTTATAAGGGCCTTATTCATTTACTTAAGGCCATAACACATACTTAAACCCCTGAAAGTTGAAGCAGTATCACTGTTAAAATCTTTTGACTTTTGTTTTTTGCACAGGTGAGAATAATGTTTCGGCAATGGAGCACTTAAAAAAGATCCCACTTTCCCCAAACTCTCCGGGTCTGACGCCTGGCCTCAGATCCACCTCCAAGCTGCTGCATCATAAGAGCTCTGCAGGTGGAACGATCTGGAAAACATTCTGCCTGTCTAATTTTCAGAAATTGTCTTATACTTGTATGCAAATGATCAGATATTAAATCAATGTGCTGCATTTGTTTTTGTATTGCTTCTGATATCTGTATGTATCTGTATGCACTTTAAACAATCTTATTGTCAAATCTAGAAATTGTCTTTTTTTTAGTACTCTTAAGAACCAGAATATGGATATTTTATGTCAGAAGTCATAATAATCAGAGTAAAAATAAATAAGTGCTTCAGAGATAACCCTTTGTAATAAATCTAAATGACATGAGTTTCACTTTTTTAAATTAAGCAACTGAAATAAATATACTTCTCAATAATTTTCAAATTGGCATGAGACCGATGTGTGGAATGTGGCTTGAGCTGCCTGTCTTTGTCTCCCCTTTCTAATTGAATCATAATGCATATAAAACAAGTTTTTTTATGAAAAAATAATAATATAATTGTTTAAAAATACAAGTTTCAGACCTAACCTTACTTGTCTTTATGTTTTATTTCTTTTTCAGGCAGTTTTAGGGAGAGCCCCAGACCCAGCGGTCAGGACCCAAATGTGTGGACTGTCGAGGAAGTCATGCAGTACATTCGAGATATTGACCCAGTTCTGGCTCCTCACGCTGATCTCTTCAGAAAACATGTATGCATTCTTTTTACTCTTTTATCAGAGATCAAATAGCCTTTTTTCATTTTAATCCTTCCCATAGAAATGAGTATCAATCGTACATTTCTGTAGTACTTAAAAGTTGTCTATGTTGTTTTTCTCTCTTTGTTGTAGGAGATTGATGGTAAAGCCCTTCTTTTGCTGCGCAGCGACGTAATGATGAAATACATGGGTCTAAAGCTTGGGCCCGCTCTCAAACTAACCTTCCACATCGACAAGCTCAAACGAGCTTAAAGAGGCTGAAATCAGCCACAGCTTCCAAAAGGGCTTCCCTCTTACCCTGTATCCCTTTTCTAGTGTCGGGATACCATGCACTTCATAAAGGACATATACTGATGTAGCAATTTTCATCTGACCATCGGATGCCTGGTCTTCATGTTCTTCTTTGTCCTCATCTAATGAGGAATGTTTTTGTGTAGCACAATCCCGCTCACAGGCAGCATGGTTATGTACTATCATTGGGTAAAAATATCAATTTCTGTCCATATAGTAGAGGAAAATCAAAGTCCAATCCTTGATTCAGTAGTTTATGGAACCTGAGTTGGAATTATGTGGTTTTGCTCATATGCTATTTTTTAATTTTCAACCTGTTTGATCATGATGGCCAAATGCCCACAGTTTGGACACATTTCTGCAAAGTTGTTTTGTTTCAAATTCTGTGCTGCAATTTTCCTCGTTAGACATAAGTTTTCTTCTGGCAACTTTTCCAGATAAGCTGTATTTATTATTCAGTTATATTTTAACTCTAATAATTAATGTGTGACTTAAGGTCTCAGTGTAAAAGTTTGGATTTCAGATTGTTTGCAAAAATTCATATAACCCTTATGAGATTGATGAACAGCCACATCAGTTTCTATGAAGTTATTGCTGTTTGTTTTTTTGTTTTGTTTTTTCAGCTTTAGATATTTTTATCTTCACTGATTATGATTAAATCATAAAGTACATTTCACTTTTTCTACTTTCCCTCTTATAACCTTTCTCAATTTTGATAGTCAAGGAAACTCACTCAATGTTTAATCATTTCAGTTTAACTTGAAATCTGTGGCTGTTTTTTTTTTTTTTTTTAAGTTGAATGGTTTTTCAGCCTGTTTCCACAATGTTACACTTAACCTGTACATTTTCATATTTTGTACTTTTATAATGTATTTTTCAATATTAATTGTAGGGTTATTTGAAAAAGTCAGAAACCCTTAAAACAGGAGTAGAAAACACTACAGGCATCCCAATAATTGGGAATTTTGCTATTAGTCTCAGTTTGAGGCACAACTTTTACATTTGCAAGATTAATCTTATTAGAGGGGGAAAAAAATCATTTTATGAACGAAGAATGATGAACTTTTATTCCAGATTTGCAGTTTTATTCTTTTTTCTACATGTTTACAATGCTGTTATTTGTACTTTTCTAATTTTTATACTTCATTAGTACTCCTACAGGACGAGACGCGTCATACTTAGCATGTTAATAAATTTATAATTCCATTTGTTTTCTGCAATGTCAACACGGTATGTAGTTGTCTGTTTATACTCTGGTGTTAAGTTTGTC
Source organism: Poeciliopsis prolifica (assembly GCF_027474105.1). Classification (NCBI taxonomy): domain Eukaryota; kingdom Metazoa; phylum Chordata; class Actinopteri; order Cyprinodontiformes; family Poeciliidae; genus Poeciliopsis; species Poeciliopsis prolifica. The sequence goes on along the minus strand of NW_026562400.1, from coordinate 5,024,566 downwards.
ACAAAAATGTTCAGCTATTTAAATTAAAGTATATGCTCACATTGGTTGGTGGTTTCATAAAGATTTCTCATTGCAAATATTACGAATAAAATAGTCAGTTTTTTCTTTCTTTAATCCAAGTTAGTTTAATTTAGTGTAACAACATAGATCACCGACAGAGGGCAGTACAGATCTGTTTTTGTTTTCTATCGTAAGTCATTCTTTGTCACTGACGTGCTCTACCTTGGGTGGCCATCTCTCCATCTGGTAGTCTCAGCTTGATATTCTGATATTTTTACACCATGTAACTGCTTCATGCAGTTGTCTCCATTATCAGGGCTTCCGCTGTATTGCTCCTAAGTTATTTCATTAATTCTCTGCTATTTAAAGCTTCCCCTCAGGCTCGTTTCAAGATAGAGAAAATAATTGGAGTCTTAGGTGCTTTAAAAAAAAAAGTTCAATTTCCGTGTTGTTATACACATTTTTACAACTACGCCCTTCACCTGAATGAAGACTTCCTTTAATTCTAATTTTATAGGGTTTATGAGATTTTAGGCAGGTCTCTAGCAAGCCTTTCCTATTAAAGATTAAAATGAAAATAAGAAAATTAAAGTTTTACATACTGAAGGGTTGTAGACAGTTTCAGTTTTGACTACAGGCTATTATACAACTTTGCCAGTCAAACTGGATTGCGAGTTCAGCTTGTCAGCTTCATATTATAAATTTAAGACCAGTTAAGCCTTTAGCAATCCATTGTTGCAGTATTTCTTTGGGCTAATTTTGATTTAGAAATCAAATTTTACATCTGTATAGAAAATTATTTGCTTCCAAAACTGCACTTGCATGATTTTTAAGAGTATTTGTTAACAAAGCTACAGCTAATATTCATGTCTAAAGAGCTCAACTGGACAGTGACAGGTTATAATGAATTAAACTAATCAATTCTGGGCCAGTTAGTTACTCTAAGAAGGATCCCACTGCAGATCTAACTCCTCAGGCTGCCATGCCTGCAGGAAATCAGATTTAAGCACAACTAGATTTTTTTTTTTCTCCAATCAATTAACTCATCCTTCTAAAAATAATAAAAAGGCCAGACGTACGCAATCATGCTCCTTAATTGGTATTCATGATAGACTCAGGACTCATTTAAATTATTTAATTGCTTGTTATGCCGATTGTGGATGGTTTTCCAATTATCATTTTTTAGACCCTCAGCAAAAAGGTATTAACAACCCTGCTTACTTTTATTGATTATCCTTGGGCTAAATGTCATGAAGTGTTTGATTGTTTTGAACTGGCAATTATATACATTAAATTGTCTTCCAGAACCATTCATACCCCTTGAATCTTTACACATCTTATGTTGCCACTACAGAAACTTGATGTATTGTCCTGAGATCTCATGCGAGACCAATTTTGAAGGGAGAAGTCAATAAATAGTTTTCCAAATATTTACAAAAGCAAAAGTTTGAAAATGCAACACGCATTTGTATTTTGTCCCCTGATAATCATGAATAAAATCTAGTTTAGCTTTAAGATGTCACCTAATTTACTAATGGAGCTTTTCAACATCACATTGCGCACCAACAACCTCATGTGGTATATAATATGTGATCAGGACAATTATTATTTGTACTCTTTACAAGTCTAGCCTTTATGAAAGCATAAAAAGATTAAATCCTTCAAAATGTCCATTTACATTTTGCCACAAGCCATGTCAAGAACATTAAGCAAGTGAAATAAGGTGGTCTGATCAGAATTCAACATTTTTACTGTGACAAGTGGTAGCATCATGCTCTGGAGATAGTTTTCTTCAGAAATTGGATGGTTCAAAACAGGAAAACTAGAAATTGAGGCAAAGATTCACCTTCCAGCAGGAAAGCAAACCTAAATATACAATTGGAGCTAAAATGGAATGGTTTAGATAAAAGCACACTTGTTCAGTGGCCAATTCAAAGTCCATACCTAAATCTTGTTGAGAATGTGCAGCAAGGCTTAAAATTTGCTCAACACAAATGGTATTTCATCCAATCTGATAAAGTTTAATTAACTTTGGCAAAGAAGACACAAAGATTCAACAGTGGTATTGTTTCAGGGTGGCTGAAAACAAATATATGCCTCACTTTTCTAAATTGAGGGGTATAATACATCTCTAAGTGGAGTTAGTTGAACTCCACTTAGAAATGTTGAAAAGAACACCAGGTCCTTGATATCAAGCCAACCTATAGACTCCACCCGTCATCTGCATAAAAGCATTCTTGCAATTGTAAGGTAGATTTTGTCCATAGATGACTAAATGATCACTGAAAACGTGGCCAAAGAATAACTTCCAGTGAAGCAACTCTGTGCAAACAGAGGACTTCAACCACACCCACTGAGTCAAAACAGGAAAGCGTACCGCATAATGTTGAAAACAGTGACCAAGGCTGTTACAGTGAGGAGCATGAATGCGTGTCTCTGTGTACGTGAGCATATGACACACACACACAATCTGTGCTGTGTTTGTTATGCTTTAGCACATGTGACGAGCTCAGAGCTCGTGGTTGATGCATGCGCTTGTTGATGTGTAATAGTAGCCAGTTTTGTGCTTTTTATAGAAGTAGCAGCTCCTTGTGGTGCCTGTTGTTTTTGTGAAGATTGCAAATTCAGGTTTCAGATTGGTTCCCAACATTACATTGGAAATTTTTTTCTTTGGTCAGCTGCCACTCTTCTTTCATTTGGTTCTTGTCATCAGATAGTGATACTCTGGGGAAATCCTGCCCTTAGTATTTATCATTATTGTTCTAGAGAGCTCCTTCATCTACCACCGTTATTGCCTCAACAGTCAGACACTCTATGAAACAGCAAACAGTTTCACTATGTATAAAAGGAAGTCTTGTGGGCTTGCAGTTCAGTCATAACTGTGGCAAAGATAAACGACTTTCTCAAGTCTTTACATTGCCTTTTTTTATTTTCCTCAACAAGTCTGACATGTTATGTTCTGAAGAGAGTTGGGACCAAAATTTTAAAAATTAGATGCCAATTTCATTAAATGGACTGAACTTATATAGCGCTTTTCCAGTCATTTTGACTAATCAAAGCACTTTACACTAGAGTCACATTCGCACACACATTTATTCACCGATACGCAGATCGGTAGGCAATTTGGGGGTAAGTGCCTTGCCCAGAGGCACATCGACATGTGGCAGGAGGAAGCTGGAATCGATTGCAAGACGACCACTCTGCCACACAGCCATAGTCGCCCTACATTACCCCATCTTCAGTTGAGAATCCACTGAGTGCAAATGCCAGTGTTCTTCCAGTTCTAGAAGGTTTCCAAACGGTTTGAGCAATTTATTATTGTTTTGTTTTTCAGGCTTATATGAAAAAACAACACAATGGTGCACCATACTTTTCAATTACGCTGCTAAACTGTGTTAAGTGACTGTTGTATGTTCATTAGAAATAATATTCAACTGTCTTTATCTACAAATGAATGTTCATATTGTCAAATTTTTAATAGTTCTTTAGTGTTTTTGTCCATTCAATTGGTTGAAATAATAATAAAAGTTTTAACACCAAACATTATGCAAGTAAACCCCAAAAAACATTTGCAAAAGGTGATTTTGCAAATGGTTGCAAAGAGGAATAATAACCAAAGCAACCTTGCCTTGTGTGAAAATATGATTGCATCCTAAAAACCTGTTTTGGTGGGTCACCAATAGAGACAATGCAATCAAATATTTGTGATAAATGCCATTGCATCTTTTAAATATCTGTGGAGAAATTTGAGCTCACTCCTTTACGAACTTATTTGAATACAGCCATGGCATTTTATTTTTGTGGATGAATGAGTTGTTTAATGTCCAGATTTTGAAATTTTGTGTGCATGTTTATGTGTGTGGTTGGTTTGTTTTGAGTCGCTCGGGTGAACTTTGGTTTATTGACCTGCTGCATAACTCAAGTACAGGTCAGCTGGAGGCAATAGACTGTTGACAGGGTTTTCAATCACATTGCGCCAGTGTTTGACTGTTGATTTAATGTCGTATGGCACATCTTCCATAAAGTGACGTTTTTCTCGTTAGTTCATAGAATATTTTCCTGAAAGTCTAAGAAATTAACAGGATGTTTTGTTTGTTTTTTGTTTTTGTTTTGTTTTTTAGCAAATGTGAGATTAGACTTTATTATGTGTTTTTTCTCTCATGGGTACAGCCTCGCTCAGTTTCTTTCTGTCTTGTGGAATCATGAACAATAAACACATCTTAATTGAGGCTAGTGAAGGTACTTTGAGATATTTTGTGATCTCCTGGATGGGTCACTGATGCTCTCTTCGAGCAGTTTTTAGATTCACCTCTGTTCCATGTTTCGCACTTAGATGATGTCTGTCGCTATAGTTTCCTAGCTATCCTAAAACCTTTAGCCAGCTTTGTAACCCTTTGCAGCCCAATAGATATCAAAAACTTTGTTTCTCATCTGTTCTTGAATGTCTTTAGATCTGGGCTTGGTGTGTTGTTGTTTTTTTGTTTTGTTTTGTTTTTTTAGATCTTTTAACTAATTCACGTCAGACAGGTTTTATTTGGGTCATTTCTTGATCCTTCAGGTCTGGCAGTAATGAGACCTGGGTGTGGCTCATGAATTTGAACTCAGCTTTCCTTCTAAGAGTTGCAAAAAATGTTGGACCAATAGTTAATCATAGGCATATCATGATCTTTAAGGGAGGATAACTACTTTTTTCATGTAGAGTCGATTGTTATGGATAGCCTGATTCTATAAATATATGTCATCGATATTTTGAAATGCATTTTGTGTTTATTCAGATTACCTTTGTCTGATATTAACATCTGATTGACTTTACTTATCATTAAAGAATGACAACAACACAACAACTGGAAGAAATTTGTAAGAGAGCTCTTTTTCCATGAGGATTAGATATCTCATTAAAGCAAAATGAATCAGAGGTCTGGTCCCAAAGAGATTTTGCAGCTATATTTGCAAAAATATGCTTCTGGTAATAGATTTGTTTTATTTAAAACCTTGAAAGTAGCTAATTCAAAGCAGAAAAAGCACTTTTAAAAAGGTCTTTTTAAAAAAAAAAAAAAAAAAAAAAAGCCTTATTTATATCAGCATTCAAATGTATTGGAATTGTTTTAAAACAGTGGCTCATAATTTGAGTTTTGTGTCATTGTGAAGAAGTGTCATGATTTCCGAACAGGACTTGTTCACTTTGCATTATTTTTTTTACGAATCGACCAAAAAAAAATTAAGAAAAACTCCATTGATTATTGTGTGGGATCTCCCTGCCAGAAACCTGCTGACAGACAAGAGTAGGTGCAAAGAGAGCTTCTACGTAAATAAGGAAGCATAGAAAAGCAGAGACAAATTGTTAAAAGAGCTGATTTATAAGGATTTTTCCAAAGTAAGCTGACATAAACACTACATAAACAAAGAATTATGTGCATTGTCCGTCCGTCTTGCAATAAACACATTGATGTAACACCATCAGTTTTACCTCCAGGTAAACATTCAACAAGCCTTGTAAAAGCTGCTCAGTGTAACTCCACCCCCAGTTGCTTATTACTTGGCCTTTGGTAGCATGTGCTTGCCGCTGTCACCACCAGATTAGCAAGCAGGCTTTAAGCCCTGCTCACAAAGACACTGTGTACAGAACATAAACTGTGTTAATACTGTTCGCTTCCATTTGATCCCTATGAATCTTTCTCCCCAGGGTCGGCCCAAATAATTTCCCAGCTGGCCTTAAACAGGTCAAATGCAATTTTTCAGAAAGTGCAGGAGATGAACACAACAGTCTGAACTTCCCTATTAGCCCTTTGATGAAACTTTGAAACAAAGAGCACTTTTTATGAGGCAATACTTCAAACACATCGTATTGCAAAATTATTCATGCAACGTTTTTTTTTTTTCACATGTTGCAAACTTTAATGCATTCTAATCTGGCCTAATGTAATAGACCATCACAAAGTAGTGCAGAAAGTAAAATGTAAATTATACATGGTTTTTCACATGTTTTACAAAGACGAATCTGAAAAGTGTGGGGTGCTTTTGTATTCAGCTCCCTTTTGACTTTGTTACCCCTAAATTAAATGCACTAGATGTTGCCCATTTAGAGATAAGTTGTGTGCAATTTAATTTTAGCATAAATACAGCTGTTCCGTGAAGGACGTTGAGATTTGTCAGAGAACAACACGGCATTGCAACAACCAAGGAGCATGCAAGATTGATCAGGGATAAAGTTGGGGGGGGAATCTTAAGCTGTGAACCTTTCAATCGGATCATCTTATGCTATTTTTTTCCGATATGCATTAATCAAAGAAGCAGCCAAGCTAATTATGGTAGCTCTGAAAAAGCTTGCAGATGCTTCCTATCCAATCGGATTAAGCTTGAACTATTCTCCAAGAACATATCTAGATTTAGAAGGCTGATAGGGACATTCCCCCAAAAGACTTACAGCTGTGATTACAGAGCAATGCGGTTCTAGAACGGACTGACTCATGGGGATTTAATGCAAATGCACAAAATTTATCAGATTGTTCTTTGCAAAGAAATATTGAAAACCATGTATCATTGCCTTATTTGTCACAGTTATGCATAGTGTTGGTCGATCATTTAAAATCCCAGTGAAGGAAAATGGAGACTGCGGTGGCAACATGGCAAAAGGTAAAAAAATGAAAGTCACGCACATATTTTTGATTCTGCAAACCAAAAGGAGGACCCTGGTCTACAAAAGCAGATTTAAGATTGTTTTTATAGAAATCAGTTTGATTTCCATCGTCTTCCTTTCTGCCTCTGTTGCAAAACTGCAGCTCCAGATCCGTTTCAGCCAACTGTTAAAAACTGCACAACTCTTCAGCCTTTACCACCTTTAACATTGTTAGGACACCTTGATGCTTTAGCCAGCCAGACTGAGAAGTGTCAGCTGTGTGAAGCCAAATAAATTATTTACACCACCTCCCTTTGACTTCAAAGAGCTGACAACACACTCAACCCCAGATTTCGGTAAGGGGGTTGGAGGAGGAGCTCCCAGTCACTAGGCAACATCCATGTCACCTGTCCCAACATGCAACAATCAGTATTTTTATTTATTTATATTTTAAACTGCCAATGTTCCAGAGGTAAAATATCACTGAGACATAGCTAGATGTGTAGTGCTGGAAAAATGTATTACCCACCTGGTGGACTTTTTCTTTTTTCATTTTTTTGTCTCACAAATGTTTCACCAACCACATTTTTTGATACAAATATAACCTGAGTAAGTACAGAGATCCGTTTTAAATTTTTTCTGCTTATTAAAGGAAAAAATGCTCTCCAAAGTTCAGAACCTTCCTTCGAATCGCTGTACTACCAAAATATCTCCAAGAGTGAATCATCAACTCATTCAAGAATTCACTGAAGAAGAAAAACAACCTGAACAAAATCTAATGTACTGCAGGCCTAAATATCCTCTGTTGGTGTAATTGTTTATAATTGAGCAGTAATAAAGAGACTGGGCAAAACTGGCATAAATAGGAGACTTCCAAGAATAAAAAACCGCTGCTGCCCAAAAAAGAGCGCAAAAACTCGTCTCACATTTGCTAAAACATCTCACTGATCCTCAGAACTATAAGGGAAATATTTGATCGACTGAAAAAACAAAAGTGGAACTTGTGTAAAATATGGTTACATCTAGTGTAAAATGAATTATTAAAAAAAAAAAAACATAATATTGAGAAAAAAATGTTGTGCAGAGTCATCTCGTACTCTTGAGCTGCTTCCATGCTTCAGAACCTGGTCAACTTTTCATAATTAATAAAAATACAGATTTTGAGCTCTGCTAGAAATGTAGTAATGAAGGAGATTGTTTGACCATCAATTGGTGGCCTTAAGCTCAGGTGCATTGGGGTAAGACTTTTATCTGAAGCACACAAATTTCATTTTTAATGAATGAAACAAACTCTTTTTGAGTGGCCTAGTAAAGTTTGAACCTTAACATGTGGCATGACATTAAACTGGCCATTCATCTTCCGAAACCATGTGGCTGAATTTAAACAATTTAAACAAATTCAGCCACATCTGAAAATATTTTTTTGTAGAACTGTAAGTAATTCAATAACAATTTGAAAACTGTGTTTTTCTATTTATAGTCAACTGATAAGAGGTGTTACCACTGTTTAAACAGATCTTGGGTCACTGCTTTCTCTGAAGTGAAGAAAAGGGAAGATCACAGCATACTGACCAAATGTCAAGTGGATACACAAGGTGACTGTTCAGCTAGAAAATCAGGAAGTTCGGCTTGAGCAACATGTCCACACTGTGAACCCTGCCTGTCCAGAGGGAGCTGCTGTTTATTTCCCCCCCTGCCAACACAAACACGCAGGCAAGGTTAACAAAAACCACTCCAAATAGGGGAAAAAACCTTAGCTGCCATGGTAAAGTAGGCGCGCTCAAACGTGCCTTCTTCACAAAATATTTACACATACAGAAACCTTTTCCTCTATGACACATCACTTCTCATCTGACAAACTCAGCTTTTCTTCTTTAAAAAATTCCCCCCTCATTGGCAATGAGGAAAAATAATGACAGCTCTTGTTAATTTAATCACACTCTCATAGATGCAAAACCCAATTTACTCATTTACTGGTAGCATTGAAGGCAGCCCACTTAACACACTTCAGGTGAAGGGAGGGAGAGATGAGACATAAATCTTTTATCTTCTCTCCTGGATACACACTGATACCGAGGTGTCCCTCTTAGCCTGTTTGATCAGGTTGTGCACAGATTCAATGTGTGTGTGGACATGTGGGAAACCTGGTCATGCGTGACAACAGCAAATGACCACCTATCTGTCATTGGCGCCAGGGCCGGAGATTAACGTGAGCTCAGGCTTGGCACCAGCTGGACCAGAGCCTGGAAAAAAAAATAAAAAATAGACAGCACTTGATACAGACCTGCAGCAAATGTTCAGTTCTTTGGTTTGAGAGAAAAGAGGATTTATGTTTAAATACATTGTGAAGACATTCAGGGAAGACTTTTGAATTAAGTCCTAGAGGTTTTGTGGGAAAAACCCAGATGAGAAAAAAAATTCCCCCAGCTTATAGAAATGAAGAAAATCCCTCCAGCTAATTTCTAATAGCGAACTCTTTACATTCTCTCTCCTTCCGCCGTTTTACTGTATGTCTTCTGTTTCATTTTGCCTTTCTGTTAGTATGCGGCTTTTGGGTCTCTGACTTATACAGAGAGAACAGCGAGCTACCACAGGAAGACACACTGTTGTGTCGAGCAGTTGCTGTGGGTGGGCTGAAAAAAAAAAGACAGAAGTAATTGCAAGCGTCCCACCCTGCTTAGCCTGCGTCTAGACTGGCCTCGGTGAAGCAACTGGCAGTCATAACAAGGGATTGGGAAAGCAAACAGGGTTGTTCGGCACAGTTAACAGTCCTACGGAGTTACAACCAAAATATGAAAGCTCACATTTAATTGGGGCAAAACAAAGAGCTCAAAGAGTAGCATGCAATTATGAGATATACAAAGAGACATAGTATTAGGTGTGTGCCAGCACACCAGAAGACCATCTCTCCAGATTGGCATTGGGCACCTGCAACTGTCAACGAGCAATGTGCCAAGACTGTTGGCCTACTTACGAGCCATTCTCTCGTCAATGTTAGACTGAAGAAGGAGACATGCTCACTTTCCCCAAATCAAACCCTCCATTCAGCCAAACACATCTCAATGTGTGTCATCAGCGATGCAGTTTTCAAACTGAGCCCTCTGGCTATCAACACAAGTGGATAATTGAGCCAAGGGGGTTTGCTTTAAAAAGCAAGCTGAGTTTAAAAAAAAATTTGAACAATCAGCTAGGACTATTTTTACAGTGCTGCTCTCATTTCCCTCCTTGTTACTCACGATGCTGCTAAAGATGCCTCTGTTGACAGTGTGGAAAAAGCTAACTGTGGTGATGACATTCCCAACATGACCTCAATCAAGCATTTTCTCAGCCTGGAGTCACAAAACAATTCCAACAACTTTGCTACCAAAGTGTCTTTACCCTCATTTCACAATGAACGCTATTATATTAGGGGATTGATTTTCTAGCCTAACTGGGAGTCAGGCAGCAGGCTAAATGACTGCTATTTTGAAATAGTGTAAACCTTTTGTTAATTTACTGCTCACAGCCAACAGGCAGATTCTGTAACTACTCATTATATATGTTGGCTAGGACTATTTGCAATGAGACATCTTAGTTTTTAGCGATCAAAATTCTTAACTCAGCTCCTTTGCTTTTACGATGTCATTTACTTTATGGTGGCATCAGAGTTGATGTCCAAATAAAGGTAAAAGCCAAAGTTGTACTTAAACTTCTCAGCAGCACTTCCAAGGGTGTGTTCTCCTTTTACCTTCAATATAATTGAATGCACCATATGATGAATGTTAAGGGAGGTAAAAGAAACAAAGCTCACTGTTGAAGAAGTGCAGCAAAAAGTGACACCTTGGACTCACTAAGTGTCGCAAAACAAGCCATTAGGAGTCAATAGTCACCTGCGAGGCTTGCAGGAAAAAAGCTGTTTCTATCCAACCATGAAAAATGTAAATGTGTGGGGTTTGCTAAACTCCATCAGGACTTTTCTTGGAATTGTTTGCTTGGTCTGGTGAGAATAAATAACACACATTCTGTGTGGAACACCTTATTTTAAAAAAAAAGTTTTTCTTTTTTTTTTTATAAGTGGCCTTTTTTTTTTTTCTAAAAAATGGCCACCGGAATTAAAGTATGTGTCATCACTAGATTTTGGAGCAGAGCAAAGACTGAAAAAAACATGATCAAATGAACATAGACAAGATTCACCAGACACAAAATTCAACCTTTATCTAGAGAAATCTCACTGTCAAGTCCTGGATCCTATGAAAATGAACTGAACAGAAATGAGAACAAGCAAGAACTATCAACGATCCAGAACCATGGTTCTCAAACGAGTTGTATTTGGGCTGCTGTTAGTTGTTTCTCACAAGAAATGCCTAATAATGCCTTCCATTATTCTGCAACAGCTTTATTTAACCAGGAAAAGCTCACGTCTAGTAAAAACATGTTTTTCATGAGGAAATTAACTTCAGTGTGTAATGTAGTTTAAAAATAGCTACAGCCATAAAGACAAGTTGGTCAATAACATCAATCCAAAAAAACAATGGGGAAAAAAAAAAAAAAAGTTTAAAATGAAGGTAGCCATATTGGATTCTGAGGCCAAGCCTAGTGAAAAATATCTGATTTGTCCCCTCACCCCCACCCTGACTTTTACTGACAATAGGAAGCGCTAAGCAATGAATAGAAAGGCAGGCCACACTTCTATCCAGGCCATTTTTATTGATCGTCAAAACCCCCTTTCACAAAGACCACCAAAAAAAAAAAAAAAAAAATGAGAATAACATAAACAACCAATAAATAAAAATCTGCATGATTAAGGCGGTTCTACATCTCCAATAGAACACAGACAGTGTGGACATGTTGGAGTTTTACAGCTTCATACAGTACAAGCAGTAGATTTTGTTTTTAGAACATCACATCTTAAAAAGGCCACACTTTACCAAAAGTTAAGCATTTTAATTGAAAGTGTGCATTTCATCACTAATGATCCACTGTATCACTTTTGTGATTAATATAAAATGAGCATTGCTTTCTTTAATGAAACAATTTTAATAGTAAGCCAAACAGAATAGGAAAGTTCATGAGTAGAGAACTTAAATTTCCATATTCCTACCCAAACTTGTTTAAAAAAAAAAAAGAAAAAAAAAAAACACTTGGATCCCAAGAACAGAGAAGGTGGCTCTTCTGTATATCAGTTTTCTCAGATAGGAATAAATAAATACACCTTTTTTACTGGTAAACTGTCAGAGTCCAGACGTAGAGGCTACATAGTGTCATAGTATTGTTCAGTGGCTTTTGAGATTTTAAGGATTTCTTAGTTACATTCATGTCCAGGATGGTGAACGGTCTCCAGCCACAACCAAACACAAGCTGTGGATATCCAGAGTTCTCTTTTGCACATCCAGCACTGCAACTTCAGTTTAGTTGTACTGGTCTGTGTTCATGAAATTAAAAGCAAACCAACAGCTTCTCTCCATCCTTCCTGGACAATGCTTACACCTCCTCCTCCAAGTGTGGCCCAACGCAAACAAAGGTCCTTTCAGCAGCTAACAGTGCTAGGTTGCTGCTTGCTCACAAAGTCTGAGATAAAATCAAACTCATTTTGGCCCAGAAAGAGTTCTGGTAACTCCTGGACCCGGTCCAAGCCCAGTTCCATGACTAGTGACGTCAAGACATCCTCGTCAATCATATCCGCGTCCATTCCATTTAGGGCCAGTGCCGGTCCGGCCATGTGCTGCATGCTCGCCAGCTGAGCTGGGTTCATGCGGTACTGGTTTGTAGGCCCCATGTGGTTCCCACCCATAGGTCCCAGTGGGTGTCCATGGTACTGGGTGTTTAGCTTCTGCAGGTGCATGCTGGCCATGAGCTGCTGAGATGTTAACCCTCCATTCATGAACTGCTGTTGTTGCTGCTGCTGCTGCTGCGGATGCGGCGCCTGCTGTTGATGCTGCTGTGGGTGCATATGATGCTGCTGCTGCTGAGGGTGGTGATGCTGCTGCTGTTGCTGAGGCTGTCCATTGTACATCATGTTACTGGAGGTCATCTGGTGATGACCCATCTGGGGTGCGTTGAGCTGTCCGTTCATGGGCCCACCGACCATGCCCTGGCGCTGCCTAATGGCTGCCTCCATGCTGGCCTGGTTGCCTCCGTAGTGCATCATCTGGCCGTTGGGAAGCGCCCTCATGCCCGGCTGGTTGGCGTGCGGTTGGTGACCCGCCTGCAGGCCGCCATTCATGCCCATTCTGTAACCGTGGAGACCAGTGCCTGCTGAGCTGTGATTCATGGACATCATCATATGATCTCCCATGCCTCCTGCACATGAGCAGAAAACAGTGTAATTTAGAAACAGACAAGCAGCAAAACTCTCATAGCAGTTTTGTTACTTAGATGTAATGTCCTCTAATTAAAAATAAACAATGTTATGAGACTGGTTGTTTTAATCTAATGCAGGACTTCTTATAAACTGACAAACTCCTTTATAAATTAAATAAGTATGTGCAATATGGGTTCCTAGCGGAACAAAACCTGCATGGATATTTTGCCTGCTGGCGAAAGCACATACATACTACACACACACAACCCTGCTGGTGCGCTTAAATCTCCAAAAAGCTTCCCTCTTTGTGCCAAAGCAAATAACGCCCAGGTTTAAAATTACAGGTCAACATACGCGGGGGGCATTTTTTGATCGAGAAAAATCTAAACTAAAACGCCGCTTTTTAAATCCCACCTATAATGCACGCCAGCTGAGGTGGATATCTCTTAGATTTTCTCGCACGTAAGGTTGCAACAAAGAACACTGACATCATGCAACATCTCCCCTACAGCTGAATCACCACAAAACCCAACGAGGCGTGCAAATACAATTAAACACATGGTTCTGTTTTTGTGTTTTATTCATACTTAGGCTACCGCATCTAAATACTAAATTTGTTGAAATGTTTGTATTCGACATTGCAGAATGATATATTTCCGTTTTGTTATGATCGACTTTGAAACAAGGGAACGCAAACAATGGAGCAGCAGCACGAGTCCCTGAGACCAACAAACAGCGAAAAAAAAAACAATTTCTCCAACAAATCAATCCGGCCACTAAATTAAACTAACCACATATATCACTCACCCGTATCCGCTGCGTTTTCTCAAAGTTGCGCGACTTCAGTTTTCCTGTGCGAGGCAAAGCTCCTTCGGATTACAGGACGTATTCCTCGGGGTTACGCTTCATGCTCAAAGCGGGGACGGTGCGCACAAAGACTACTGCATCAGATCTTGAAACGACTGCCTATTTTCTGGGTCAACTCAGGGATTATGTACATCTAAAAAGCTCAGAGGAAGGCAAGTCAGAGGGGAGGTGGAGCCTCGGCGCTGGCGCTTCTTTGTTCCTATTGGCCCTACTTGATATAATTGTGCATGGGCGTAGAGAGAAAAAAGGGGCCGTTGGAGAGTTGGGAAACAGTAGTCAATTTAAATACCATCCACCTCACTCTTTCTTTCTAGAGATCATTGTTTGCACACACACACACACACAGACACAAATAAATAGATAGATAGATAGATAGATAGATAGATAGATAGATAGATAGATAGATAGATAGATAGATAGATAGATAGATAGATAGATAGATAGATAGATAGATAGATAGATAGATAGATAGATAGATAGATAGATAGATAGATAGATAGATAGATAGATAGATAGATAGATAGATAGATAGATAGATAGATAGATAGATAGATAGATAGATAGATAGATAGATAGATAGATAGATAGATAGATAGATAGATAGATAGATAGATAGATAGATAGATAGATAGATAGATAGATAGATAGATAGATAGATAGATAGATAGATAGATAGATAGATAGATAGATAGATCAAACAAATATTAATATCTTACAAAGAGAAGCTTATGCAGAATGTTTTCAAATATGAACTAAAGGAGAAAAAACAACCCAGGCTTATGTGTAAAAGTGATTGACCTCACCCACAATCATCTTTTTTAATTTATGAATTACCAATAAGTTTTTTGTTTTAGTTTTTTTAGAGGGATAGGAGTTTGTTCCTTTTAGTAGTAAGACCAGGGTCTGATTACTGCTAGATCTATGGCATCAAGAAATAAATGAAGCAGGCTAAAACATTTTTAAACAACACTAAATTAAACAAATAATGAACAGGCTTCTATCATTCTGGAAAGGGTTAAAAACTGTCTTTAAGACTTTGGAAACCACAGTCAAGGTAATCAGCCACCAATTGGCAAAACAAATGTCCATTGTTAGTGGTGATTGGCTAATCTACAAAAATCCTTCAGAGTGCAACAACACCACAAAAGAACATGGAAAAACATCTGGAACAATGGCCCCTTGGATTATTCCAATGCCAAAGCCACATGTGGATCAAGAAGAACCTGAACATTTGTCAAAAACTTCTTGACGGTCACCACTATGGGCAAAATATCTGCTAGATTGATAAGTCAAAAATTTAACATTTTTAAAGTGTGCCATTAATCTGGTGTAAAACTAATGGTTCCAGAAAAATAACATTATGCCTACAGTCGGAGAGTTAATCAGAAGGCTATAGGGGTGACTGTGGCTTTGTGGGTAGAATAGTTGTCTTTTAATCAGAAATCGGAAAATTGTAGGTTCAAATCCAGGTTCCTCCTGCCACATGTCGATGTGCCGCTGGGCAAAGCACTCAACACCAAATTACCTACCTGAGAACTACACATTGTGTAAAACCGTGTGTGTTTATGAGTGCAAATGGATGAATGTGACTCTACTACAAAACGCTTGGCTTGAGAGATCAAAATGATTGGAAAAGCGCTATATAAGTTCAGTCCTTTTACAGCCAAACATGGTGGTGGTAATGTGATTGTCTTGGCCTGCTTTGCTTTTTCAAGTTCTAGACAAACTACAAAACACAAATTCCACTGGTTTATTGATTTATTATCTTATGCTGCCTTTGGGTTTAACCTTAGATTAATCTAAACTCCTTCATAGAGATATAACAAATACACTAGCAGCTATTGCTGCCAAAGGTGGTGCATACAGTTGATAGATGTAAATAATTGGAAAACTACATTTTGCTTTTAAAAGGCGTATTTTTTTCTGAAGCTAGATTTTGATCTAAAACATTATTCACAATGTGATAGATAGATAAATAGATAGATAGATAGATAGATAGATAGATAGATAGATAGATAGATAGATAGATAGATAGATAGATAGATAGATAGATAGATAGATAGATAGATAGATAGATAGATAGATAGATAGATAGATAGATAGATAGATAGATAGATAGATAGATAGATAGATAGATAGATAGATTTGTCAAACAAATATTAATCTTACAAAGAGAAGCTTATGAATAATGATTCCAAATATAAATATTCATGCTTTATTCTTTTCATTACACGTGTTTACATTGCAAGCTTGTTGCCCTTGTGAGCGTATTCACACTTCATCTCTAAGATCCATGAGATCCCTGTTAGTACATGTGACCCAGCAGTCTGCTGGCTGGCTGCAGAGGGAGGGCAGAGGAATGTTGCCTCTGTGCTATTCTAAGCCACTCAGGCTGCAAGCTGCAGTGTAACCACAGCCACTCGTGGATGTTCACTTGCCTCATTCTTAGTGTTTTTCGTGACTCAAGATGCATACGTGTGTTTTTCAACATGTCTGAGCATGTGCGTTGGTGTGTGTCTGCACATCCACTCCTCATATCCACTTGTGTCTTGATTGCTCACTTTAGGACAATGACCCTTCTCTTGCAGTTGCAAGTGAATGAAAGCACTTTTGGTTGAAACAACCTGGTCTATTCTAAGGTTAATTTGTCCATAAACGAGCCGCTACAGGCACAGGTTTGTCATTGTGTGACATTGTCCGGTTAACTACTGTTGTAGTAAGCCACTCCCAGGTGTGGAGACTGTCTGAGAAAATCACCCAACCAGGCAGTGCAAACAAAAACACAGAATTAACATAAGTTTCTGGTAAGCCTTATTCATTCATTCTTTGAGTCAAGAAAAATGGGACTGCAAAAGACTTCTGGCAATAAAACAATAAACCTTGCATCAAATAGTAATTTTCTTCAACTGAGTCACATCATTACATCAGTTTAAAATAGAGGTGTAACAATATATTTAGCTCACACGAGAGGATGCATAATACTCTATTCATTAGAACAATACACTGTATTTTGATGGGAACAGAATCTCCTTTGTTTCACAGAGGAAGCTTTTCAGAAATCAAAAATTGTTATCACTGAAGAACTGTCCAAACCAAGCTTGACCAGTCCATATTTAGCCGTTTCCTATGGTTTTCACATTCTAATGTGGTCCCGATCCTAAAAGAAAACTTCAACATGTTAGTTTTGCACCAACAGAAAGCTCCAAAGTATATGCCATACCAATTTTAGCATAGTTATCCAGTTTCAGTTTTCTCACAGTGCTTATAAACAAGTTTGGTTCAGCATGGTATGAAGCCCTAAGCAGACTTTCTGTATAGGGGACTAAAGATGATCAGATTCTTGGTGCAAGTCATAAAACCAGTGGGATTTGCAAATTGTTGCAGTGCTAACGACCCTTAACAGTGCAGGCTGAGAAAATGTATTTCCCTTTGTTTTGTGCATTGGAACACAAGAGAAGGATCTACACAAATAGAGATTATGTGCCACTGGTTGGTAAAATGCAGACAGTCAGAATTATAAATAAACCATTCATACCTGCAAAATTTATTACATTTTACATGTGTAGCAACTACACTGAGCTCAGTAGGCATTCTAACATTATGGCTGCTGTGCAACCTCTGACTTTACCAGTGGAAACTCTGAGCTCAGTAGGCATTCTTGCCATATTTCTGACTGGGGGAAGGGTTAAGAAATAAATTGTTTTGTTCATAAGTATCTACGTGAAAATACATATTTGTGTAAAATCCCAATGGGTGAGGATTGTGGCATTCTAGGAAATGTGTCATTTGTGACTTGGGTTATAGTCAGCAAAAGATTAAATGTTGCCCTACCCTTTTTACATGTCTTGGTATGTTTCATGGATTTATTCTCTCTCAATGCAGTCAGTGTTTTTAGGGAGAAGCGATTTCGCAAACATTCCCTTCAGCCTTTTATTGATTTCTGGCTTTCTGTTAGGGAGTATAGGTGTGGCTGCATGTTGGCAACAAGAAACACAAGTGCCAGAATGTTTGTGTGATGGTAGGCAGAAATAGGCAGACAGCTGAGAGACACCTCTGTGCTGCACTGTAAAACCAAAGGAAAATGAACTGAAAAACTTCATGACACCTTCTAAAACAAAAATAATGACTTGCATTGTATTAACATATTTTAATTCTCTTATAACAATCCTTTTTTTTCTCTGTGAAAGGGGCATATCATGTATTTTCCAGGCACATAATGTTGTTACTTAGCACAATCACATAACTAGGTTACCATCAGTTGCTATAAAATGCTTTATGTATCAAACATGGTTAAAATGCATTTGACTTTATAAGTTAATGCCTTGAATTTGGGCTTCTGTCTCTGCAAGAAGGTCATGCTCTTTCCACCATGCTCCCTCACCATGTCATCACAACATTGCTCCTCCATTAATCCTTTGAAGCTTTGTACTAAAAACAGTTCGGGAACTGTTTGGGAGCCATTTCAGAGCCGAAAGAGCCGTCTTTGGGACCAATGCCACAAAATTTGGCTCTCTGAAAAGAGCCTAATTTTCCATCAGTTTATTATCATGTCCAGCCTCATATTTTAACTAAACTTGTCAAAAATGAATGTTTTGCATGATAAGTCTTCCTCATTCAGAAAAGCCTGAAAAGCCTTCAATTAGGGAAGGATTGTTTAATTTTATGTGTTTATTCCATTATGGTATATTTTAAGAATATTTTAATCAAACTTTTGAAATGAAGAAAACACTGCAAAAAATCTCCCAGACATGGAACTAATTATATATGAAACGACATCCTCAAACTACATCCAGACTCAAACTGCTTTACGGGGTTTTGTGACACACTCTCTTTCTCACTGCTGTATATTGACAGAGGGGATATTCTCACCAAACTGTCATGGTAGCTGATTCTTCAATTACTATTAGAACTGCACTTTCCTCTCCATAACTGTGAGGTGACACAGTACAACATGATTACTTTCTGAAGCCATGACTACAAAAATTTTAAATATGACAACTTGCATGTTGGGCTCGTAAACACAGAATGCACTTTTAATGTATTATAAAACAACACAATGCATGATAACACCATTAGGGAGAGAAACCCGATTTTATTGTTAAAAATACACTTTACTGTGTCATAAAATAACACGTCTGTTAAAAAGTTAACTGTGTGAAAGGGAATAACACAACTTTGAGTTAAAAGTGCATTTATGTGGAGTCATAAAACAACAACTGGCATGTCAAATATTTAACATGATTAGAGTTAAAATATCAAGTGTAATTTTGTCTCAGAATCCATGAGAATTGCATAAACTCGGAAAGAGAGTGAAGTGTAACACTTTTATAGTTGAACTAGCACTCCCGAATTTGCTGTGTGCCTTTGCTCCAAATTCCTTTAAAGCAAAAGCACCACAGAAGTGCATTAAAGTGAAGACGGCACAAGGGAATTGCCTTCTAAGTGATGCAATGACTACCAATTTCCCTGGCTCTTAAAGTTTGTTGAAGAAAAAGAAACTTAGCAGATGTCATTGAACAAAGAAATAATTGAACAACATAAAGGCGTTTGTAGTCAGTCACGAAGCTGATTGTTTTGGTCAAAGGGCATGTGAAAAAGTACTACCCTGACAATGTTCTCCACTGCTGAAACTTTTCAATGTGGAATTACATTCAGTAAATTTGAATATTGTTTCATATTCTTGTTTCAGCCTGGTGTCTTTCTGCATCAAGTTTGAATGTTTTCCTTTGGAATGCATGGGATTGCTTCAGACCAAAAACATCAGTGTTAGTTTTATTGGTCTGTTCAATTGCCCTTAGGTAAGAGTGTGTGTGTATGGTTGTTTGTCCAGTGTTTTTTCTGCGATGGCCTGGTAACTTATCCAGGGTATACCCCGCCTCTTACCCAATGATTGCTAGAGATAAGCACCAGCTCACCTGTGCCCTTCCATGGATAAATGTGTGCAGACAACAGATAACGCATTTCACATACGGACAGACCTAACATTATTTTCTTGTCCTATTTGTAGGACAGTCAATTAACTATTTTACCTTCAGTGTTTATGAAGTTGAAATGAAATGACATCAGACTTAAATAACACTTTATTTATATATATAAAATTGAATTGTCATCATTGCTGGATCTAATGTCTTGAAATTGGCCTCTGTCTCTTTAAGGAGCCTCTATCCTTTCGGACACGCCGACTTCACCACGTCATCACCACAATTCTTCTCCATTAAGCCTCTTAAAACCATTCATAGGAGAGTTGAACTGACAATTAGCTCATATGATAAGCTCGGTAGAATCACAGTTCCACCAGTAGCTTGCTAATTACTGCTGCCACTAGTCTGGTGGGGCTGTTTGGGGTCGAGGGGTAGAAGAGGGCGGTCTGTGGGGCAGAAGTTCAGCTGGACTGAAGTACAAGGTCAATAGGTGGGGCATGGTATGAGCAAGCATTTAGGCACACCCTGAATTGCTGCCAGGGATGATTCAATGATTTCTCAAACATGTATAAAAGAATCAAAACTCCCTACATTTTTGATTAGGGAGTGACATTGTATCATGGCGTAAAGCTCAAAAAAGCTTTAGAAAAATGCCCCTTTAAAAAAATTACAGAGAAATATGGTGTGAATGTAACATGCTGAATATCTGAGCCTCTTTTTTTATATTTTTTGGACAGTTCTCGAAAAAAAAAAAACATCCCCAAAAAGAATTCCATATATCTCAGGAACTACAAGGTGCAAAATAAAAAGTAATATTCCAGACAATACTCTAGAGGTCTAAAAATCAACATTACTGAGAAAGAACATATGGCACACAGTGAAAAAATACAAACTAAAAATATTAAATTCTAATAAAATACATTACGTAATGTGCATTTTCCTTAAAAGCATGTAATTCACCTCTAATAATTTACAATAAAGGTTCTGACCACTTACTGGACCAAATTTCATTCCAAAAAGATGAAGCATAGACATTTTAGTAAGGTATTGATAAAATTCCAATTAAATATTCCAAATGTGTAATTTTTGGACATTTTGGCTCCATGTGTGCAATTACAAATTTTTCTCTCTTTCTTTATTATTTTTCCCCAACCTATTTCTTGCTATAAATATTATATGTAATTAATAATAGTGATTTAAAAAAATAATAATAGTGATTTACTACTAAAAAGAACAGTCCTGGGGACTCTGGTTATAAAAGCACTGAGCAGTCAGTCAGAAAACCAAACCTATAGGGCAGATTTTCTGCTGCCCATTGGTTGATTTGGGTGATTGACACATCTAACCTGGATTATGAGCATCTCAGTTTAAAGATTGTAAAACTAAAACCAGTAACTGTGACAATTCACTCCATATTCCCAATACTGTTCTAAAGGTTGAACTGAAAGTGTAAGAAATAGCCCCGTAAACCAAGACAAAAACCTATCATTTTGCAGGGTTTCCACAGGAACATAGCATTACTGGACAGTTACTGTACATGATCCCAGCTCTCGCATTAAATTTAAACATGCTACTTCTGGGAGCAGCAAAATACATCCTTTCAATTACAAGGTTATATATATATCAGGGTATAATAAAACGATTAAGATTCTTGTCATTATTTGTTATTATCTATTAAACAAAGATAAAGCCATAAATCAAAGGATCTGTGTGGAAAAAGTGCTTTAATCCAAAATTATAAGTTGGAAAAATGGGAACTGAAGTATTTCAGACTATTTACAGATTCTGTAAAAAAAAGAAAAGAATTTGTTAAAAAAAATATTTAATCCAAAATATTTAATTAGTTGATTAAAACAATAGGACAAAGTCAATGCCTCGCTTAGCTTGTAGACACAAAGGTAAATTGGGCATGTTAATTACAGGAGTGTTAAATTTAAGGACTACGTTCTTTTTCTTAGGAATCAGGACTGCATTTGATCATTATTCCTTTAAAACCACTTGGAATAAAAAAAGCAAAAAAACAACATGTTTATGTTGATGCCCTTTACATTATGACCAATCTATCAATGTTAATTTCCTGCTCATAAACTACAGTTCTTGCAAACTACAGAACTTGCAGTGGTTCCCAATGCTAGTGCTCAAGGCACACTGCCCTGCATGTTTTAGATAGTTCCCTGCTTCACACACCTTATTTAACATACCTGATTCAGGAAACCATCTTAAACATGCAGGGCAGTGTGCCTTGAGGTCCAGGATTGAAAAACATTGGCCAATGCCTTGTTTCCAGAGACTGGAACGGCATGGGTCATTGTAGTTTGGAATGCTATTTTGTTTGCTTTCAGTGCAAAAGTGGACATTCAACTGACCCATACTGCACCATTCCTGGGGTTTCTTCAGTTTTTGGTCATTATGACAATGGTACAACATGGTTAGAGTAGAACTACTAGTGTCACCCAATAAAATCCATTGATTGGGGACAGAAAAACATCACTGCTTGTGACAAGCACAAAACATACAGCAGAGTATCATGTTTTTGTCACACTAACATTATAGTGTTAGATGCCCAGTTGCACTTTCTTCCCCAACAGCCATGTTAGTCATCTATTAGTAGGATTTTAAACAATATAATCAGCTCATCTTTTTTACTGTATTAATAAAAAAACAATCACAACACTGATTACATTGAGTAATTGTTCCCAAGTGGATAGAATTACTTGAGCTAGTCTATGTTAATACCAACTGATCTTTGCACATTAATGATCCTGATATATATCATGCGGTTCAATTTCTCAAAGCTGAGCAATATGACTGAATACCTCAGAAACTGTGCCGCATCACATCACACTGAAAAACACTTGGTTTTATCGCAAGATCAGGCTGCATGTATTTCTTGAGAACTATTACTCTTGTCATGTAACGTACAATAAGATTACTATTACAGGACATTGTACGCATTGCACAAGCTCAGTGAGGTCGTCTTTTTTAAATATATATTTTGCCGTCTGACTATCCTTGCCATGACTCTAACAGAGATATACCATTATCCCACTGAATGGTTGAAACCGTGCACTAATTTGTTTCCCTTGAGATGTGAAACCAAAAGTTAGTTTGGCACTCTCTTTCTCACTTAGTGTGGGGGAGGGTTGTTATTGTTCTGGTAAATGAGAGAGTCTCTATAAATACTCCCTAAGCTTTCGTGTCCTTTCTCAACCACCAATCAACGGTAACTGTTCGACAGAGCAATGAAAGAGCTTAAAATGTGAGTCAAGGCTGAGATGGAAGAAGTGTGGGAGGATTTGAACCAATGTTTTGAGGAAGGGGGTGAGGGACTTTGGATGGAAGGGTGATTGTGAGGTGGTGGTGGGGGAGGAGGGTACTCGATAACTGCCATTCACTGACAAGTTTCTATGAGTTGGGGGATGAGCCCTGGTGTGAGGGTATTGGTTTGGATACAGACATAGTTGGAATGCGCCTCACTGAAAGAGTTTTTCAACAACACGCTTGGATTGCACCACATGATAATGAATTAAGTGCTATTTTTCTGGGAATCTACAGCTTGTCACAATTGGATGATGACACCCTTCTTAACAGTCCTGTTAGTTTTTTTTTGTTTTTTCTCAGAATGGAAAATCCCCAAAGTCCCACAATATTCATCACATTTCAATCTAAACAAAGTAAATCCACTGAAGAGGCAGACTATTTTCATAAAGTGTTCATAACTTCTTGGCCATATGGCCATTGACCTATTCTTGTTAGTAAAAGAAATATAAACTGAAATGAGGAAAAATAAACTTAAAGGTATTCAGAAAAGCAGTCTTTACAATTTCCGTTGAAAGGCATCATGTTTTCAGAAGAGTAAAGCCTATGTTCAGTGTAAATAAAGCTTTCAAAAAGTGGCCTGATCAAAATATTTTTTCCATGTGTGAACCATCTATGATTTTTGATATTCAAGTGTGGATAACTCACAGTTATCAACATGCTCCAAGAGTAGACACACAGATGTAATTCAATTTAAAGAGCATTACTTGACATGTATTGGCATGTATCCACTATAAACAACTTATCATAACAGCTCTATAGTCATAAACATGGAATTAGGTTATTTTTAACCTTCTACAGGAAAAACATATTACTTTAGCTCAATGTAATATCATGCTAAAACTCTCTTGCCCAGTTCTTGGTCAGTGTGATTGTCTACAAAAAGGTCAGATATCTGAGTGTTACACTGATGTCATATTCAATAATTCAGAATATGTGTTCAGAGGGGGCCCGGTTGTCAGATAAAAAATACCTTTTGAAAATAACTTTTGGGCAAACATTAAAGGTGGGAGGAATTTATGTAAAATACATTTTGGGGGTGGGAGGGTTCTGTTATATTGTATTGTTATTCCCTCCTCCAAAAGATACCTAACATGTTGCTTTGATTTTCTTCTTCACATTTTTGAGAAATCCTTAAGTCACCACCCAAGTTTCTCTGTCATAGACCACCCTTGTCCCTTGCCTTGGCCACTCAGCTCCTTCAGGCTAGTGGCAGCAGCAATTAGCAAACATCTGGGAGAAATGCAAGTCTGCTGAGCTTGTCATAAGAAGAACTTATATGTCTAAACTTCTAATAAGCAGTGATAACAGCATAATAAGAAGCATTGTTATGATAACATGCTGAAGGTGGAGTGGAGTAGGAATCTCTTAAAGAGTTAGTACTTTTGCTTCCAGCCAACTATTTCTTTTCTGTTTTGTAACCCTTTTCTCTGGCATGAAAGGAAAAGCTTTAAATAAAAAAATTGTTGTAGAATCTATTTTTTTTAATGTCTATTGACTGTTACTTGGTAGGTTTTTCAGCTCTCCCCTTTGTATACTCCTGTGAATTCTAGTAGGCAGTCAGTGTGAAGAAAAGAGGATCTGGCTGCAGTAATGGACTGACTGACAGACAAAACTAACACCAAGCATAACCCCCTTCTGACTTAAGAGACAAGCCTTGTGCATTAAAATTCTATTGCAATGTTTTTATTTCCTGCATTTTCCCTTTTTGGTCTCTGTCTAGTCTTTAATTCCAGCCAGTTTGTTTGTTTTGCCTCATTGCACTGTAGAGTATAAAATCCAGTTGCTGGTCAAGTCCCAATCAAAATTTCTAATAATCAACCTATATAAATATGTAGATTGCAGTGATCAAGACACAAATTGTTTTAGACATTTTCTTAAAACTGCCTAAATAGTCATAAGCATGTGTCAGTGACGTTACTGATAATATTTTCAACTTTGGGAGTGGAATCATGACACAAGTTTGTCATACTTTCTGAGTCAGTCTGGTTGCCACATAAGAGTTGTGTGCTGCTGATAAATATCCTCCTCTCTCCAAACACACATGCACATGATGTACCAGCAGGGAACCCATTGAAATCAATTTGAAACGTAAATAAAACCAAAGGGATTCATGTTGTCAGATATCATGCCAAGTTAATTTTTAAAAGCATTAGAGAGAGGAGGTCTTTGGTAATGAGATGAATGAACACTCAGAATGAACACTTATGACTCCACTTAACATTTTCATAGTGTTTTACTTATGAAAGTAAAACACTTACTTAAGTGTTTTACTTTCATAAGTATAACACTTACTAGTGATGACTTAATGCAAGTTATGAAAACCCCACCAGAGTCTTCTTCATCTTAAGCATACATTATAATGCAATCCTACTCATTTACAGTCAACACCACAAGTGCACTCCCTGCATTTCCAGGTATCACCAGTCTTCAGCATTTACTTGCCTGAAGGAATCCTGGGTGTTCCAAACACTAATCATGTCCCCTTCACCTCACTTCCTGCCTTAAAGCCAGCAATGATGTTTCAAGTTACCTCCAGAAACATCTATATACGGCGCTGCTGTGCTGGAGGGGGGGATGCACTAACTAAACGGACAACAACAGCAAGCAAAACCTGTCGGACAAGAAGCTATTATAGAAAGTGGGAGTGGGAGAACACGACAATGAAGTAAAGAATGACCTATTAATCATTCATTATCTCCTTGTGCTGTTAATGAGGTGATGACTCTTAAATAATTAGCGGTGTGACTGTAGCATATTTTCATTGCACCAGCCTGAGGATACAAAGGGCAACGGGGACGAGTGAAGAAGGGAATATGGAGAGCAGTGAGCACAAAAAACAGCCCCCATTCCAGTTTAGCAAACAATAGCTATCCTGATAGGAGGCTCTCCGTAGCATGGACAGACAGAATTAGGAGAGCAGAGATTAGGAAGCAGTGTGTAATATTTAGACAAGAATAAGCCATACAGGAGATAACCCCCTGAAATACTTATGTCAATGTATAGTGACTGTTTAGTGAGTTGTTCACCTAGCAGCTTTCTTCATTTGACTCTTTCATTTCAAGAGGGGTTGGCCGAGGCCTTCAGGCCTTTTAAACACACAAGTCAACGAAGAACTGTAGCCAGCAAGCAAACCACCCTGCCACGGACCTATTCATCTTGTACAAAGCACACAAAAGAGCAGACCATGAGCCACATTCTTGACATCCAACCTCATCACCCCCACTACCCTCTCGCCCCCAACACTGACTAGCAACCCTCCCCCAGTGACTCCCATTATCGAGAGCAGACAGGAGCTGTTTTTGCTACCTAACTTACTCCCTAGTTGGTTGGAAGAAGGGGTGCAGTGAATAAGAGGGGGCAGGGATGTTTTTTCTTCAGTCAGCTAATTGACTCACCTCGCACATGTCAGGAGGAGTCAGGTCTGTGGTGGGGCTAAATCACTCATTGACACTTTTCGCCTCCACATACAAACATAGCGCCTCATCACAACAGCAGACAGAGGGAAAGACTATCTATGTGCCTGAAGCCACCCTTGCATGCTCAGGTACCTGTGGTCTCACCATCTGTTTTTTTCACACAAATATTCTCAGTAAACACAAACAGTACTGTCATCCAGATTTCTTCTGTTTCTGCATTTTTTAATCACATGTACATTTTTCATTAATTTTTTAATTAGATGGCAATATCAGGTAAACACAACATTTAATTTCTAACTGATGACTTCATGCATTAAGAGAGAAAGCTGGTGGAGGCAGTAGTGCAGCTTTAGACTCATCCTTAAGAGTTGAAGAGGATTTATTTTATTTTATTTTTTATTTTATTTATAAGCTTCCCCTTTTGCTCCGCTTGTGTTTACTCTAATTATCATTTGAACAAACACTTATTTTTTAGTTCATTTTGAATACAGGATAAGTCTCCAAATATTACGGCTTTTGTTTCTATAAGCATTTGTAAGTTGTGAAGTTTTTAAAATGCTTTTGGGGTTACAAAAGCTTATTCCTTTGACTGTTGTCCCATATCAGTACAGAGTTCATGTTACTTTGGATAATGACACAGTCTTATCAGCTTTAGTCAGAATCTTGACAAAGTCTCGCTTCTGTCCTGTGGTCCATTTTTTCTGACGCCAAAACCCATCTCCTTCCTAAATGACCAAGTGTTTATTCTTGTGTGTGATTATTTGAATGTGAAGGCAGAAACATCTCCTGTTCTGTCTGTAGCTGAAACTGACTGCTCTGTGAAGACTTGGCTTCTTGTGAGTAATGCCAGACTGATCTAAATGCTAGCTAAATATAGCAACAAAGACAAGGACCTAAAGCAATATCAGTAGGAACTCAAGAACTGCTACCTGCATTAATGTCAAAATAAAGGTCTGAAATATAAATACAAGGTATCAAGCATAAACCACTCCACTTCAGTTTCATAATAATAGCTTGAAACAAAACTGCAACTGTTAGAGTTTGACAAGAAATACTGTGGTGTTTTATTACCATGAAATGTTTCCATTGAGTTTTCTTTATGCTCTAATTAGCATTTTATGGGAAACAACATGTTATACTGTATATAAAAACTGATTTCAGCTTTAAGTATTTATTCATTTTAACAAATTGTTTTCCATTTACCAAAAATGATACACCTTGTATCCACAGTGCAATACAACATCCAAGAGCTTAGATTTTAATTAGTTGCTCTATGGCTCTAGGGGCTAATATTTTGAACTAAGTGTCCAGCTTTTTGTATATGTGGACAGATGTTTGGCTAGATCATTTTGTTGTAATATCTTAGTGGCAGATTTCAAATCCAATTATTACATTTGTCACTCGTCTGACATAAATAGACTTTAACAGGATGAAATGTATTGAATTTATAAACAGAAATCTCATAGATCAAGGTTAAAACTAATAAATTGCTTAAAATCCTTCAGGAGTCAAAACTACCCTCAGGAAAAACTGTGTAAAATCTAGTAATTGAGTAATTGGAGTAAAGGAAAAAGCAATTGCATGCTGGCTGAAAATGGACAGCTTACACTTACTTGCGGGAGACTTTAAATAACTGTTTCCAAGTGATACTTTTTGTTCCTTAAACTAAGCAAAACACTTGACACCTCCACGTCTATTTTTGGAAGCGTGACTTGTGTTCCAAAAAGGCAACATAAAGCCAGTTTATGATTTGTGCTAAGAGGAAGAATGGAGCAAGGAGCCATTCCCAAGTTAGCTTTAACAACTCAATTTTCTCCTGAAATGAAAGAAGGAAAGAAAATACTTTAATCACTCTCATCTCATGTGCTATTTTGTAATACTGAAACACCTACAATTACAGACCAACTTGTTGTAAAAAAATAATGTTATGCAGTTCATACATAGAAAAACTGTTACTGTTTTTAGTCATTTCCTCAAAATGTCACTGAATTAAAATAATCCACCTGATTAAAATTGTTTTTTTGAATCTAGGTTTCCACTGTTTTGACAACAGGCAGTAAGCCAACTATTTTATTCACAGCTCTTCCTAAAAAGGACAATGATAGCTTTATCACAGATTAGGTGCCACAAGCTTCCTCCAGTAGGGATTTCCTGGCTGTTTGGAGACTTGTATGAATACTTCCTCATAAAAACCAAATGAACATAAACTGCTGACCATTTATTGAATTTTTATAGATGTCCACATTCCTTAGTTTGAGCTGGAAATCATAACTCTTTTTTTACAGTAATAAAGGTGTTACTACTTCATACATACACCCTTATGAACATTAAAGAGACTACTCAGCATCTGTCAAAGCTGCTTGATTTACAGACTGCCTGCAAGTTATTTGGCAGGAGCTCTGAGTGAGTGTGTGAACTATTCTCTGAAGACAGCATCAAACTTAAAGTGACTCATGAAGTGACAATTTCTGCACTCAACAGAGATGCAAAGTCTGGTTTCAACAAAAAGCAAAAAACATTTTGTGTAACTGGAAAACACTTCTGCTTTAACTGCGCACAAGGATTCTTCATTGACAACAGGAGTGTCTTCGACATCAAGCTCTCTCTGTGAAACTATTTCATCGGCAGATCAGACAGCGAGTAGCACATCACAGTGTAGGAGGTTTTGCAACAGACAGCAGCTTCTGGGTTCTACTTGGTTCAGCACAAAGAAAACACTCAAAGCAGAAAGGGAAGTCTTTGTCCATTGCTCCTTCAAACTCTTTTCTTTGTTCCCTGCCATAATACATCTATACCTTGACTCATCAAGGCTCTGCAAAATCCCTCTAGCATGCATAGGCTGCTGTGCAAATCAATACGCTTCAAGCAGTAAACTGTTTGCTAGTTATTGATTGTGCCGAATCCACATCTCTGTAATTCAATCCACCTCATAATAACCAATAATTGTTTCCCTTGCTGCAAATCCTACAGTTTGAGTTCCCCCAGCCTTCATTTGATTTCCCATCCTGACAAATCCATATATTGATGCCTAACTTGTGTTCTTTGACAGACCTTTACAAGTGTAAGGCTAAATACATAACTGTATCATGAAGTTATGGCAAAATAACATGACATTTGTAACCAAATCTTAATAGTCTGTTGAACCAGTCTGTCAGGTTAGTTAGTACACTCCTTTCTGCAAGAGAGTGCATATATTTTAAATGCATTAATATATATACATATGAACACCACTCTCAATATGCATATGAGCACATAGACAGCCAATCAGCTGATCACAATGCATTTAGGCATCTATAGGAGTTGAAAGTGTTGTAAAATTCAACTCATGCACAACATCAGGGATTGAAGTGTATTTAACTGACTTAACACAGAAAGTCAACTAGCCAATCGCATCAGAGCAACAAAATTCATTTGTCTAGACGTGATTCTACAGAAGCAGTGGACAACACAAAGTAAACCCAGTGCTGGGTAGGAACACAAATATAATTTTAGTTTCATTTTATATTTAATTTAGGTTTGTAAGAGCTCGCTGATTTTTATTGACTTGGAATTGGAAGCTAATCCAGCATTCAAGAGTGGCTGCCAAAAGAGGCAATAGTTTCACAGCTATGGGAGTGTCAAGCACTAATACTCTCTTTAAAATGCAACCAGCCATGAGATTCAGTGTAATATGCATCTAGCTATTTGCTTTAGAAAGGCAGGCACGATTGTTAGTCAACGAATCACCAAAAGTGTATTTGTTTTCAATTGCAAATTTCTATTTTACAAGGAAGAAAGAAAATTCCAAGACAACTTTATCTGCCTGGTCCAGCTAAAAGACACCATTCCTGAGTTTGGTTCTGATAGACTTATGATCGGTTGATTGATGGCAACTTCTCCATTCCACATTTTCTGTCCCTGTTAATAGGGAACTTTATTGATTGTTCTATTAGTTGTGTACATTATAGGAGCTTTTTTTCCATCTCAAAATCTAGACTTCCAAGTGCAAACAGAATTGCAGGTTTCCTCGAAATTAGGGATACAATCAAAGGCACTTTTGAGATGATACAATCTACCTATGTTTTTCATGCCTCATATGTTTGCACCTCGACTTGTAACTAGGTGCATTTGTGCACCTAGTTTTATGGCTTCTTTAAGTAACTTTTCTACAACTTCAAAAACTTTATAATAATAGCTAAACTGAGCTAAAATCACCTATTGAATTCTGAACCAAAGAGCATGAAGTTTTAAAGCAAGCATCAAACAAACTCCCAATGAACTCCTCAGGCAGAAATTTTCCAGGTATGATGTAATTCACCACTTTTGTAATGTGGATGAATAATTTATTGTTTTGAAAATCAACAGATTACCTTTCACCAATATGATGCAAATACTAGCTTGTTTGAGACCAATTCTTACAGAAAAAGGTGCAATCTTCTATGTGAATGGCTTTTTTGAACTCTATAACGTGTGGAAAATGACCACTGTGTGTTTCAAAGCTGATGATTACCCTATCAATATCTGAATTGTGAGGTGAGCAATTTATAGCTTCACTGACACTCTGATATGCAGCTGAGGTAAGCCTTCACCGGGTAATCTCTCCAGACTTAAGGGCTTCAAGTGGGAACGCTCATAAATAATGTTTGTGCACTCTGCTTATATGTTTTGGGGGAGGGGAGCTGGGGGCGTGAGACACTAAATCTTGGTGGTACATATGCATGCAAGTAGGTTTGCACACATTAAATGGTATCAGAGGCCGCAAAATTCAATCTTCCTCTCTTCAGTTATACAAAATTCTTGCTCTGTTTCTCCACAAAGCATATTTTTCTCTGACATTCACTCTTGTGAGAAGAAGTACTCTGCAGAAAGAGACATCTGCTCAGTGAGAGGATGCCCTAATTATTCATGACCATTTAACCATTCAGGATTTGGTCTGTGTGGCATATGTGCCGTTTCTCAGAAGTGCGTGGAAAGGCTCATTTGTGAGGCAGTTTTCATGATGGCAATTTGTGTCTAGAACCTCAAAACTATAATGACAGACAATGATTGTGTTTGGATAACCAGCAAAAGAAATAGAAAAGCACTGGTCATTTAATTTATAATGTGTTTTCTCTTGTAGCACAATGATGGTTTGGATGTCTGATCAGTACTCCACTCTCCAGGTGTCTTCAAGGAAGCACTCCCTTGAGCCAATGTTACACCCAAACAAACAATTACGCCAACTCCTCTCCCTTTTTTTCTTCCTCTTGACTTGAACCCACTGTCTGTCTCTTTGCATTTCGCTTCTCCTTCCCCCTCCCTTCATCTGTTTGCCTCTTTCTCAACAAAACCATGTCACCATCGTGACTGTGGCCACGTAAATCACTTGGCTAGCATCATCTGTTCCCAGCTGTTTACCTCCAACCAAACAAAGGAGTCTGCCTTTTTTTGTTGTCGCTGGGGTGGAGTGCTGCGTCGACTGAGGGCTGTTATTCAACAGCGCATGCCACTTTCCATCCCCCTCATTGAAAAACCCAATTCAGCACAGAGAATCAATGAAATGGGAGAGGAGACAAGGAGGAAAGATGTCATTGTAGGGAGGAGGGTAGAGTGGACACTAGGACAACTAAAAGCAATCCCTCTTTCCCCAAAGGAGCAGACAGGGCACAAAGGAGGCACATCACAAGCAAACGTGAAAAGCAAATAAATTGTTGCGTTTCCCCCTCTCCTCTGTTCACAGCTCAGGTGTGTGCTGGAGCCATTCTCCAGGGAGGAGGCTGCTCAGTTTGTGTCTCCAGAGGAGACTTAGCATGCGTCTTTAGGAGCTGTGAGGTCTCGTTTGCATCTGCAAATGAGGCAGAACCCGGCTGGCCTCTGTCACCTTGGCAACAGGCCATCAGCACCTCCCTCTCCGCTATATTAGCAGCCACTGTTGTCTGTCTGCTTGTCAGTCTGCATGCTGCCTCTCTCCATCCCTTCACTGCAGGTTTCATCATCACAGCAGCAGCAACTGAAGTGTCTACCTGACTAGACCCGCAGGATTAAGCATCTCCCTAAATCTTTCATTGGTTGAGTCATATGGAGACAAAAAACAGCATTATAAAAGATGGATACCCCAGGCTTTTGTGGGTGTACATTGATGCTGACTGAAAGCAAAGAATTGGCAGCAGTAACATGCTGTGGTCATGAAATTTGCATGGTGTGCCTGTGCCAAGTGACGAGAGGCTGGCAGCTTTTTCTTTTTTGTAAATGTCTGCTGTTGATCTTTTTAATGCCTGCCAACAAGTTGCAAATCCCATGATGGTCAAGGATCGTCAGTTGCAGATGTTTTGTGCTTCAGTGTTCAAAGCAAGCTGCGTTTTGGTGTGACGTGTCAGACCGATCAACAACAAAGTGTTGAACAGCATGTTTCTGCCTTCCTCTTTGGAGCTATTTTTGAAACACACAAGAATACATAAACCTGTCAATCACAACACATTCTTTGGCTGTGGGGTTTCAGTTTGTGTCATCTTTTTTCTTTTTTCTTTTATCGAGTCTGTTTGGAAAATCGTTTTTAAAAAGTGCTACATTACATTTTCTTTATTTCCCTCCTCCCACATGCAGGCTTTCCTCTCTAAGCATTTTGCCCATCCCCCACAACATGCCATTCTGTTCCTGTTTACTCTTGAAATAAATGAAAGAAAAAGAAAGTTTGAGTTTTTCTTCTTTAATGGCCAAATCATTATCCCTTCAACCTTTCTTTTTGTATTGCATTCAGACTTGTATGTCACAATTGTTTATTCTATATTATGACCGAAATAAAAAAAATATGTAAAAAAGCCTCACAAAAAAAAAAGCAAGCATAAGGAAGTGAGAACACATCCTAAGTTTGCAGACAACTGCTGACCTTGAGTGTGTGATGTCAAACTTGGACAGCAATGCCGACTACAACGGTCATATGAGATAACACACCCTCTATTTCAGGGGTGGGCACTCCTGGTCCTCGAGGGCCAGTGTCCTGCAATTCTTGGTTGTCTCCCTGATCCAACACACCTGAATCCAATAGCTGAATCACCTCCTAAATGCAATCAAGTTCTCCAGAGACCTGCTAATGACCTCATTATTTGACTCAGGTGTGTTGAAGAAGAGATACATCTAAAAGTTGCAGGAGACCGGCCCTCGAGGACCTGGAGTGCCCACCCCTGCTCTATTTCAAAACTGATCTCATGAAGTCAAGATTACACTGTGGTTCACTTTGTGATGAAGAGGAAGTTTGTTGAAGTGCCCTCTGAGCAGTTGCTTATGATGTATGAGTTATTGTGCCAAAAAATGGCAGAATTCTTACTGCACAGAGTTAATCCTCCTACTAACTGATGCACCGCTACTGCCTGCTTCACATTAGTAAGAAATAGAATAATACTGCAAATCTCACTTTTCTCCACATAATCAGTTCACATGTTGTTTGAGGTGCAGTTGCACAAAAGTAGAAGACACCATCTGTTGTCCAACACATCACATATGATCATGCTGAATATCAATACACAAGTTGCACTAACAGAAGTTCAAACTCTAGTAAAAGAAAGCATGTTCTTAAAAAATGAACTGTATGCTCATAAATAACAGCTGTGGTACTCAGAATGGTCTAGATGCTTTGTGTTGTTCCCTACAATTGTTTCATATAACTGGGGCAAAAGATATTCTTAAATGCTAGAGCTATCAGACTATTATTTGTCATATTCTTGTCATAAAAAAGCCAGTATGGCATGTACAGCAACCATCATTCAGACACCTGGGATCTAGATGACAGGTTGTCATCCACTCGCTTTCTGTAATCAAGAGAGACATGGACAGGGTTTTAAAAGAGTACCTTGAAAATTGCTATATGCCATGAAAATAAAAAAAACTAGAGAGGCCATATTGAATATATAATTTGAGAGATTTGTGGCTCCAAAATAAAATTATATTTGAGCTTGAAATTTTTCCTTAACAGACAAAAGGAACACTGAAAATGTATGGATACGGCTCAGGAGCAGTGAAATATTTAAGCAAAAGCATTTTGCTCAACAATTTCTTTCTTTCTTTTATCAAACTTAATCTTATGTTCAGTGTCTTAACAATTGATATGGTTGGCAGGCATGATAATTTGTCTTAAGTATGAGACCTTTATGTAAATATTACCTATACATTTAAAAATATTCTGCAACACCTTCTGACCTTTGTGCCTGTAAGAACATTGCGCATATGCTTGCCTTGGCGACTGGTGTAACGCTAAACCCAGCACTGAAGCCGCAGGGTGTGTAACTTAATCACATCCGGTGTGATTGGAAACACTGATGAATGTCCACTTTGTTTGCACAGCCAATTCATCCCCCCCTCTTCTTGTTGGATCCAACCATGACTAAATCTAATTAAACAATGCCATCAGAACCGCCAGCCCCCAGTGTGGTCCCATTAGTGGCAACCAATTTATGTCTACTGCAGATAGTAGCAAGTGTCGTTTTTTTCCTTCTGTTTAACTCAGACATAAGGAACTGTCTTGCAAAAATGTGACCCACTTTTGAGAGATTGTGCAGTCAATGAGCCACACCTCCAGCTGTCTTGACAGATTTTTCATCACAGGTCACAGCACCTTCTTACGCTGTAAATCTGTACCAGAGCTCATTGACTCTTTGTCATTGTGGTAAGATCATCTTTACTCAGGAAGATGAATTCGAAATGGTTCAATACAAAGACGAGTAGTGACAGTAAAGACAAGGTCTTTTCTAATAGAAGTCCTTGTTCGATGTAATCTATGTCAGTTCATTGTGGCTCAATGTCTGTAGACTGAGATAAAAATGGGTTTTATCATGAAAGAGGACAAAAAGCTAATCACTGATGAGCCCCAATTGAACAGGGGATCTATTCTTAAACAGTGGCTTTCAGAAGTATTATTAAATCTTAAATCTTTTCACATTTTTTGTGCTACAACCTGAAACTTCTGGGCATATAATCAGGGTATTATGTGTTAGACTCACAACTTACATTTGAAAGTTTGAAATTGAAGGAGAATTATACCCGAGTTATTTTTTTGATCCACAGATATCTAAAAACCATGATGAATATGATCAGCCCCCATCTCGAAGTCAATACTGTTGTAGATCCATCTTTTGATGCAGTTACACCTACGAATCTCAAAGATTCTGTAAATATGTCTCTACCAGCTTAAAGAGGTAAAACCTTTTACACAATTTTGAGTTGGCTACTGACTCCCAATTGATATAAAGCATGGACTTTGACTGGACCATTTTCCAACATGGGAATACTTTCATCTGATCTAGCATTTTCAGCATTGAAATGCTCATTTTTGATCTCATTTCACCGAAGCACCTCCTTCCACAAACTTGTTGCGGAAGGAAGTCTTGTGGTAAACTGCCTAGTAACCTTCTCCTACCAATGACTCATTAACCCCTGATTTCACTGGATCACCTTATATTACATCAGTAATGTTATAATCCATAAAGGATGTATACTTATCTCTGGCAAAACTGTTAAATGAGACGGGCTTCAGCAAATATGTATTAATTGCCTGTTTTGACAAGAAGAGAAGCTTGACTCTGAGAAATTTGAGAAAACCATGAATCAATTTTCTTCCATTTCTCTACTATTCTATATTTTGAGGATGATGCAAATAAAATAAATAACAGAGCTCAAGATGTCTAGGTTTTTTTTAATCAATATTTGCATGTTGTGATACCTATTACACTACAAAGACATGACACAAGCTTGTTCCTTTTTGCAGCAGGTTTAATTTCCCTGAGTTGGATCCCTTTCCCTGATCAGCCATTCAAATGACATTCAAGTGGATTAGATCTACTCATCAGAGACTTAAAGGGAAACTTGGCATCAAAGTTAAGTGGATCTGTCTCAAGTTCTATTATTATTCTATGCAAAGAGGGGCTTTCTCATAGACAAATCTGCTACTGAAATCTACTATAAACTGGATTAGTTGAATCCAAAGCAGAACCAGGCAGGCAGAGAATAGAAAATCAATAAGCTAAGCTTTGTTCACTTAGAGATAGAAATACACCTTGATCACAGTTCTTCACAAATGTTTAATTTGTGAACAAAATCTTGGCTACACGCATTCAGTGAAGCAGCAGTTAAAATAATGCCTATCCAATTGTACTGTTTTTCAGCCTCTTCTAAGTGAACACATTTGTTGCATGAGTAATAAATGATGCGAAGAAAGTAAGTCTTATTTATGACATGTTCAATTAAGTATATAATTAAAGTTGCTGAACTGTGCAATGCTCCATGGACTCAAAGGATAAGGATATTGTCAATCAATCAATCAATCAATCAATCAATCAATCAATCAATCAATCAATCAATCAATCAATCAATCAATCAATCAATCAATCAATCAATCAATCAAATGTTATTTGTATAGCACATTTCAGCAGCAAGGCATTTCACAGTGCTTTATAACAAACACGAAAACAAAAGTCATACAACATAGAATCAACAATCAGTAAGTCAAGTGCCACCATTAATGTGTTCAGAAAGAGAGATAAAAATGAAACAGAGATTGTATTTGTTGACTATCGGATGAAATCGAGCCTGATTCTCTTGTTCACTCTTGAGACAAATAGATTCCTTTAATTGATAGTGTTAACATTTAGAGTATTTGAGACATATGTCTGGTTCTTATTTAGATCATTTACACACCCACACCCACACACACACACACGTGTGTATATATACATACAGTACATACATATATCTAAATATAGATATACATATGTTTTATTTATTTATTTATTTATTTTTCAATTATTTTTTTAACCCTAGCAATGTGAGAAATTGTGCCAATTATGCTCAGACACAAACTGATGTGGTAGGTCACAGACTTCATTTGGTAAGGTAATTATGCTGCAAAAATAAACTTAAGTCTCTGGCATAATTCACACCCTGAACTGTCCTTGGAATACTGCTGTGCTGCCTAGATGACAATAACAAAGTAATATGGGCTGATAAGGAGCAGCAAAGAAGTGAAAGCCTGAAGGTCAGTTCTGGTTGGGCTGGGAGCTCCCAGAGCGGCAAGAATTCTGCTGACATCCGCCGACTTTGTTCTGCATAATTGGCTAAAAGACCGAGCAACTATATTTACACATCCCCCGAAGAACATTAATTACAGAATGAGTGAGAGAAAAAAGTTGCATCGCTTTGCTGGCAGTTGTGCATGTGAATGCTAATTAGGTATGGGTTTTAATACACTTTTCCTGGCATCTTGTAAAATTGTGCTGCATTCAGAGAGTTTAAATGGGCTCAATGAGCATAAACATTTAGCTAGGGTGTGGAAATTGATTCTAAATATGACTAGAAAGGATTTAAACAGGGTGGCATATGAAGTTCTCCAAATGACCAAAATCAAACAAATAAAGTACTCACATAAAACAGTCTAAGAACTATCTATCACTCTCCACCAAAGATAAAACACTTTCTTCTCTGCAAGCCTCCTTTTAATGTTAAGACTAAACACTACAATAATGTCTTACATTATAAAATAAAGTTTGTGAATTGGGTGGACCCTCCCATTTACTGCTAAATGTGCATAAAGACAGGCAACTTCAAATGCAACTGCACAGCAGCTGCTAACAGAGATAATGGTGTCAGCTAACAATGTAATCCATGTTTAATGAAGCGGTTAGTACCTACCCAAAACTGGTTATCAGGACTGTGCAGTTAGTCCTTACAGACCAGATAACCAGGACTAACCCTAGTTTCTAAACAAATACCAGCTCACGTAAAATGCCAACTGTAACTTCTGATGTTCTTCATTTCTGTATCACTGAGAAGTCCTGCTAAAACATTTTGTAGCTCTGAAATGTAAAGTGCAACAAGTCAAAAATAAAATCACATCATTTTTCAGCCTCTATAATGAATCTTATTATAAACTTAAACAGAAGGTTGTTGGGACAACATAATGCTACTTAGTTATTGTTACGCACCCAACTTCTAAGTCCCACTAAACCATGTATTTTGAATGAATTCTATTGTTTTGTTCAACTGTAATCTCTAATTTTTTTCTTACCATTTTAGATATAATATCCGCACAACACACACAATTTATTTCCTTCTGTACATTTGTACATGCATGTGTTCATTTTTTATATAGAATTGAATATGTTTATTGTGTGACTTTTGTTTTATGTTTGCATAAAGTACTGAATTGTTGCCTTTGCAGAGGCAACAATTTGGAGACAAACCTGATTCTAAATTATAAAAGGGCAAAATGACAAGTATGTAACTGTGTTATGCAAGACCAATACAATTTTTAGAGCAAATCTGTGTTCACTTGCAGTAATCTGCAAGTGAACACAGATTTGCGATCCAACTCAGGGAAATTAAACTTGCTGCAAAAAGGAACAAGCTTATGGCATGTCTTTGTAGTGTAATAGGTATCACAACATGCAAATATTGATTAAAAAAAACCTAGAAAACAGAATCTAAGAACCAAGTTCCTAGATTCATATATAACTAATAATACACAACTGTTCTTACTGGTCAAACTCAGCAAAGATCTGTCTGACTAAAACAAGTGTGTCTAAAACAAAATGTGCTTTTGCAGAACTTAGTCACATGAACAGATCAAGAGGGAGTCATAACCTTTTTCTGCTTGTATCCTGATTTTGAGATCTGTTTTTTATTTGGAGCATCCTGTAGTAGTGACCTTGTGATGTTTGACACTGAAAAAGCTCTGTTGCTGCAGAAGTAGCTGTAAAACATCTTCAGTGTAGAGGGTGATGTGTGAACCCTCGATAACCACTTCCTGTTATTGTCTGTCACAGGAAGTGTATGGCCACTAGATTTAATAAGTGTAACACTTTCAGTTTTCCTTGTATGTTCAGAACTTTGAACAGTTAGGCACAATTATAAAATATATTCAGGAAATAGGGGAAAACACACAAATGGCCAAACCTAAAAGCAAACAAACAAGCTTGTCTCCTGTCTGCGTAAATTGAACGGACCTGTTTGCAATGTGTGGTATAAAGAATGATTTCCAAATACCCCATTCAGTAATCAAAAAAAGAATTTAGAGTTTAGCTCATAAAAAAACAAGATGAGAAAAATGAAGTGGTGTCCAAATAAATCTGACCAGAGTGAAAAGAGAGTTAAAAAAAAAAAAAAAACTCTGATTGAAAAGCACCAGGCAAGCAATCAGTGAGGATCATCAAGCTATTTTACTGCATAAGCGAAGTTTGATGAAAAACTATACAAGACGGTTACAGTGGAGTGGTTTGAGTAATATGATAATATCCTTCAATCAGCAAGCCAAATCATTTGTAAATGTAACTAATGTCAAGAAAGCCTCTACTTATAATTTAAGCGTCAATAATCATCTATGCAAATTACATTCACAGTACCTTTCTTTACTCTGTATCTGTGATATAGCGATTCTTAAAAAAATGCTCATCTTCACCTTTTCACTACTGCAAATATCATAAGTAAAGCTGCAGTGGTGGTTAATGTACTGTGTGATTATGTTATTCTTATGCTACCATGATTTTGTCATGATTCCAGGGAATTTGGTTGTTGGTCTCTCCCTCTCTTCTTCCTGTTTACTGTGTTCTGCTAATGACTGGTTGAGGATAAGAGGACCGGCACCACTTCCCTACTTGGCCAGATTGTCATGTGTTTGGTTGTTTCCCAGAGGTGTAACATTGGTGAGTCGACTTCAATTATCATTTTAGGTGATCGCAGGGCATATGATACAACAAAGTTTCTACTTTGGTTCATCATTTTCCAAACACAAGCATTGCTTGTCTGTATGCCCTCTTCAATTTATCTGCTATGAATTAGAAGTTAATCCAACATTTTCTTGAGCGCTCAGGGATCCACAGTACTTCTCCAGTTCCTCACCTTCAACTAAGTACAAGAAATATTATTACCAGAAATTCTAACCTTTCCCGACACTAACCTAACAGCTTCCAGAACATCCATCGAGCAGGACCCATTATGCTGACTTCACTGATTCTTTCCTTCTGCAACCATTTATAATAAATCTTTTAAGCCACTTTGCTGGCATCTTGGTCTCTTTGCTCTTTCTGTGTTAAGCATAATAGATTTGGAATGTCTTGTGCCTAGCAAAAATATTAATGCCACTTGCTGTTTTATCACTTTTTTGACAATTACATCTAAACCAATCCTATGTATTTTATGAGATTTTATCTAAAGAACGCAGCATTCAGTTGTGAATTGAAAACAAAGTATTGCATATTTTACAGTTTTCTAAATTCTAATAAGAATTTAAAAAGTGTGTCATCACTTCTCTTTCACTTCTCTTCTTTTCACTCTGATGCCGCTACTCAACTAATTAAATTGCTGCTAGAGGTCACAATCAGTAAACCGAGTCCACCTGTGAAAATTAGCTTGAGCATAAATACATCACGCAGACCAATGAAACCAGAAGATAGGTCAAGGATAAAGTTATGAAGAGATCTAACAGTTGTTTTATCAAACAAATTCCAAGGTTTGAACATGGAGCAGAATTCAACCCATCACCTGAAAACATTGAAATTCTAGCTCTTGGTAACTTTAAGGTCAGGTATTAGTTGTGCTTTGCATCAATCTATCTCTTAGAGAAGAGTGGCAAAAGAAAGGTGTTCTCGAAAAAAAAAAAAAATGCCCAAAACACTTGGAGGTTGTTCTGCCTAGATGAGATTCATGAAATAATTCTGGTTCAGCAAAATATGAAAACATACAAAAAGGAGTTAATATCAGAAAATTAATACTGCCATTAATTTTCTGATGTCATGTTGACATGATGTTTTTTGGGGATGGTGTGTTTACCATTAATACACCCTTCAGTGTTGGTCTGTCCCATCGAATCCTATTAAAATACATACACATTTTTGGCTGTTACTAGACAAAATGTGAAAAGGTATATTAGTTCTGTACTATTCGAACAAGAAATGCAAGTTAACACCTTCCAAACAAAGAAAAGATGACACATTTTACTGTCCATCATCTTCTATCTCTATTTATTACCAATTCGTAACAAAATATTGCACATCAGAAGGCTACAAATAAGTGTGAAATTAGTTTGACATAAAAATCCTAAACAAATAAATACAGGATCAACATGAAACGGTGGACACAAGTGATAAATCACACTTAACAAGCTCTGTCTGATTTGGAATGTTGTATGATAAATTACATCACGCTATGCATTGCGAAGCTTTCTTTCATGTGATGAGCTTAGGTTATTATTTTGGTGATGCAACTGACTGTAAGCACCTAATCATTTCCCATGGAGCGTGTTATTGTAACTATTGTTGTAAACAACCATTGTTTTTTTATTAATTTAGTTTAACTTCTGAACTGTACAAATGAAGCTTAGCAAAATATTGTGTAATTTTATTGTTATGCTATATTGAATGAATGGAACTGTGTTATTACATATCCTTAAAGTTGAACATCCAGCAGTGCACAAGTGGAAGTGGAAGAGGAAAAATAGTTCTTGCTGAGAAAGATGGGGAGTTGGCTGATGTAATTGAGATAGAAAGAGATTGTATCAGCACTGGGGTCGCTGTGAATAAACACAGGGAGGGCACAGAAGACAATTGAGTGTGTAAAGGGGAAGAGGGCGACCCACTGCACAATTTACGTGTGCATGTGAACATGGAAGCCTACCCCTGTATTGCTTTGAGCAAGCACGAGGTGTAT